>NW_027140989.1:307648-615297 GCF_036365525.1 Heterodontus francisci | reverse complement strand
GCGTTCCACGCCCTTAATACTCTCTGAGTAAAGAAACTACCTCTCACATCTGTCCTATATCTATCACCCCTCAACTTGAAGCTATGTCCCCTCGTGTTTGCCATCACCATCCGAGGAAAAAGACGCTCACTATCCACCCTATCTAACCCTCTGATTATCTTATATGTCTCTATTAAGTCACCTCTCCTCCTCCTTCTCTCCAACGAAAACAACCTCAAGTCCCTCAGCCTTTCCTCGTAAGACCTTCCCTCCATACCAGGCAACATCCTAGTAAATCTCCTCTGCACCCTTTCCATAGCTTCCACATCCTTCCTATAATGCGGTGACCAGAACTGCACGCAATACTCCAGGTGCGGTCTCACCAGAGTTTTGTACAGCTGCAGCATGACCTCGTGGCTCCGAAACTCGACCCCCCTACTAATAAAAGCTAACACACCATATGCCTTCTTAACAGCCCTATTAACCTGGTTAGCAACCTTCAGTGATTTATGCACCTGGACACCAAGATCTCTCTGTTCATCTACACTACCAAGAATCTTCCCATTAGCCCAGTACTCTGCATTCCTGTTGCTCCTTCCAAAGTGAATCACCTCACACTTTTCCGCATTAAACTCCATTTGCCATCTCTCAGCCCAGCTCTGCAGCCTATCTATGTCTCTCTGTACCCTCCAACATCCTTGGGCACTATCCACAACTCCACCGACCTTAGTGTCATCTGCAAATTTACTAACCCACCCTTCTACACCCTCTTCCAGGTCATTTATAAAAATGACAAACAGCAGTGGCCCCAAAACAGATCCTTGCGATACACCACTAGTAACTAAACTCCAGGATGAACATTTGCCATCAACCACCACCCTCTGTCTTCTTTCAGCTCGCCAATTTCTGATCCAAAGCTCTAAATCGCCTTCAACCCCATACTTCCGTATTTTCTGCAATAGCCTACCGTGGGGAACCTTATCAAACGCCTTACTGAAATCCATATACACCACATCCACTGCTTTACCCTCATCCACCTGTTTGGTCACCTTCTCGAAAAACTCAATAAGGTTTGTGAGGCACGACCTACCCGTCACAAAACCGTGCTGACTATCTCTAATGTACTTATTCTTTTCAAGATGATTATAAATCCTGTCTCTTATAACCAGAGAGAGAGAAAGAAACAGAGAGGGAGGGAGAGAGAGACAGAGAGAGAGAGTGACAGAGAGAGTGACAGAGAGAGTGGGAGAGATGGTGTAAGGGAGGCACAAATGGAGTCATGGAAAGAGACAGAGAGAGAGAAAGACAGATGTAAACAGAGTCATGGACGGAGGTTGAGAAAGAGAGATAGGGAGAGACAAAGTAACAGAAAGAGAGAGAGAGAGATGAAGAGGCAGAGAGAGGGAGGGCGAGATGGTGTGAGAGAGACAGAGGCATGGACAGAGGCAGAGAGAGAGAGGGAGAGACACTGAGAGACAGAGAGAGCCAGAGAGAGAGAAAGAAACAGAGAGGGAGGGAGAGAGAGACAGAAAGGGAGAGACTGGGATTCAGAGGGTAAAAGAGAGGGAGAGACTGGGATTCAGAGGGTAACAGAGAGGGAGAGACTGGGATTCAGAAGGTTACAGAGAGGGAGAGACAGGGATTCAGAGGGTAACGGAGAGGGAGAAACTGTGATTCAGAGGGTAACAGAGGGAGAAGTAGAGATGAAGAGTGAAGATGGGAGAAAGACAAAGTCCAGTGTTCGTAACACATGGATAAAGAGGAACAGAGAGGTGAGACAGGGCTTGAGAGAGTAAAAGACAGAGGAAGGAGAGATAGAGATGGAGAGATTACCAGGAACATAAATCTCCAGCAGTCTCTTCATGCTGATCACTCCTTTTCTCTGGATGTGGCAGGATTGCAGAGCTTCGATCTGATCCGTTGGTTATGGGATCGCTTAGCTCTGTCTATCGCATGCTGCTTAAGCAGTTTGGCACGCAGATAGTCCTGGGTTGTAGCTTCAACAGGTTGACACCTCATTTTGAGGTATGCCTGGTGCTGCTCCTGGCATGCCCACCTGCACACTTCACTGAACCGGGGTTGGTCTCCTGGCTTTATGGTAATGGTAGAATGGGGGATATGCCGGTCCTTGAGGTTACAGATTGTCTTTCTTTCTGTCTGTCTGTCTCTCGTTCCCTCCTCTCTCAGAACATCAGTCAGTCATTTTCGGTTTGTTCACGGTGGCCATTTTATGTTACAGCAGCACTGGGACATTTATTTCAGAGACTGACTCCTCACTAATGCAAGGTTAGTGCTTTAAACGAGACAGAGAAACGGGTCCTGGGGTTTAGTTGAATGTAGCTTCTCATCCCGAAAAGTGTTAGCAAACGTGTTTTTCAAATCAATTCCGCAACAATCTCAACAGGAGGAAAAACACCAACAAATTCAACAACAACTTCAACATGAGAAAAAAACCACCAACAAATGCAACAACAACCTCAACAGGAGAAAAAACACACCAACAAATGCAACAACAACCTCAACAGGAGAAAAAACACCAACAAATGCAACAACAACCTAAACAGAAGAAAAAAACACCAACAAATGCAAAAAATTCAACACGAAAAGAACAGCTTCCTGAGGACTAAAACTTCAGTAGGAGAAAAGCCACTAACAAATTCAACATCATCAGAAGGGGAAAACACACCGATAAATAGGGCAGTGGCACAAGCTGTTGGAGGGACAGGAAATCGTTTGCGAAGGGACAGAGTATCTGATCACACCCGGGATGGTGGAATTGAGTATTTATTAAATGGTAAGAGATTGGAAAGCGTCGATGTACAAAGCGACCTGGGTGTCCCTGTCAATAAGTCACTGAAAACTAACATGCAGGTGCAGAATGCAATTCAGAAGGCTAATGGGATGTTAGTCTTTATCACAAGAGGATTTGAGTACAGGAGTAGTGAAGTCTTGCTTCAATCACAAAGAACATTGGTTAGACTGCACCTGGAGTGCTGTGTGCAGTTTTGGTCCCCTTCCCTTAGGTAGGATATTATTGCCAGAGAGGGAGTGCAATGAAGGTTCACCAGACTTGTTCCCGAGATGACGGGACTGTCCGATGGTGAGAGATTGGTGAAATTGAGACACAGAGAGAGAGATAGAGACAGGGAGAGGCAGAGAGACAGAGGAAGAGAGAGAGAGAAATGGTGTGAGAGAGACACAAACAGAGTCATGGACAGAGAGACAGAGGAGAGACAGAGAGAGAGCAACAGATGGAGAGACACAAAGAGAGAGAGAAACAGAGAGAGAGAGAGACAGGAAGAGGTCGAGAGAGAAGCAGTGAGAGAGAAAGAGAGAGAGAGGGAGATTCAAATAGAGGGGGAGAGTGAGATAGAGGAGCCCTGTGAGATAGAGGGGGAGAGGCAGATAGAGGGATAGAGTGAGGTAGAGGGGAAGATTAAGATAGAGGGGGTGTGTGAGATAGAGGGGGTGTTATAGATAGAGGGGAAGAGTGAGATAGAGGGGGAGAGTGAGGTACAGGGGGAGAGGGAGATAGAGGGGGAGTGGGAGATAGAGGGGGAGTGGGAGATAGAGTGGGAGTGGGAGATAGAGGAGCAGAGGGAGATAGAGGGGGAGAACGAGATAGAGGGGGAGAGGGAGATAGAGGGGGAGAGGGAGATAGAGGGGGAGAGGGAGATAGAGGGGGGTGAGAGGGAGAAAGAGGGGGGAGAGGGAGATAGAGGGGCAGAGAGGGAGATAGAGGGCGGAGAGGGAGATAGAGGGGAAGAGGGAGATAGAGGGGGTGTATGAGATAGAGGGGGTGTGTGAGATAGAGGGGGGTGTGAGATAGAGGGGGGGTGTGAGATAGAGGGGGGTGTGAGGTAGAAGGGGGTGAGATAGAGGGGGTGTGAGCTAGAGGGGGGGTGAGATAGAGGGGGGTGTGAGATAGAGTGGGTGTGAGATAGAGGGTGGTGTGAGATAGAGGAGGGGTGTGAGACAGAGGGGTGTGTGAGATAGAGGGGGTGTGAGATAGAGGGGGGGTGTGAGATAGTGGCGGTGTGTGAGATAGAGGGCGTGTGTGAGATAGTGGGGGTGTGTGAGATAGTGGGGGTGTGTGAGATAGTGGGGGTGTGTGAGATAGTGGGGTTGTGTGAGATGGAGGGGAAGAGTCAGATAGAGGGTGAGAGTGAGATAGAGGGGGAGAGTGAGATAGAGGGGGTGTGTGAGATACAGGGGGTGTTATAGATAGAGGGGAAGAGTGAGATAGAGGGGGAGAGGGAGATAGAGGGGGAGAGGCAGATAGAGGGGGTGTGTGAGATAGAGGGGGAGAGTGAGATAGAGGGGGAGAGTGAGATAGAGGGGGAGAGGGCAAAAAGGGCGGAGAGTGAGATAGAGGGGGTGCGTGAGATAGTGGGGGTGTGTGAGATAGTGGGGGGAGTGTGAGATAGAGGAGGTGTGTGAGATAGAGGGGGTGTGTGAGATAGAGGGGGTGCGTGAGATAGTGGGTGTGCGTGAGAGAGTGGGGGTGTGTGAGATAGAGGGGGAGAGACAGATAGAGGGGGAGAGTGAGATAGAGGAGGAGAGTGAGATAGAGGGGGGTGTATGAGATAGAGGGGGGTGTATGAGATAGAGGGGGTGTGTGATATAGAAGGGGTGTGTGAGATGGGGGTGTGTGATAGAGGGGGGTGTGAGATAGAGGGGGTTGTGAGATAGAGGGGGTGAGAGATAGAGGGGGGTGAGATAGACGGGGGTGTGAGATAGAGGGGGGTGTGAGATAGAGGGGGATGTGTGATAGAGGGTGTGTGAGATAGAGGGGGGTGTGAGATAGAGGGGGGTGTGAGATAGAGGGGGGTGTGAGATAGAGGGGGGTGTGAGATAGTGGGGGTGTGTGAGATAGAGGGGGTGTGTGAGATAGTGGGGGTGTGTGATATAGTGGGGTGTGTGAGATAGTGGGGGTGTGTGAGATAGTGGGGGTGTGTGAGATTGAGGGGAAGAGTGAGATAGAGGGGGTGAGTGAGATAGAGGGGGAGAGTGAGATAGAGGGGCTGTGTGAGATAGAGGGGGTGTTATAGATAGAGGGGAAGAGTGAGATAGAGGGGGAGAGTGAGATAGAGGGGGAGAGGGAGATAGAGGGGGAGAGGGAGATAGAGGGGGAGAGGGAGATACAGGGGGAGAGGGAGATAGAGGGGAAGTGTGAGATGGAGGGGAGAGTGAGATAGAGGCGGAGAGTGAGATAGAGGGGGAGAGGGAAAAAAGGGGGGAGAGTGAGATAGAGGGGCTGTGTGAGATAGTGGGGGGTATGAGATAGAGGAGGTGTATGAGATAGAGGGGGGGTGTGAGATAGAGGGGGTGCGTGAGATTGTGGGTGTGTGTGAGAGAGTGGGGGTGTGTGAGAGAGTGGGGGTGTGTGAGATTGAGGGGAAGAGTCAGATAGAGGGGGAGAGTGAGATAGAGGGGGAGAGTGAGATAGAGGGGCTGTGTGAGATAGAGGGGGTGTTATAGATAGAGGGGAAGAGTGAGATAGAGGGGGAGAGTGAGATAGAGGGGGAGAGGGAGATAGAGGGGGAGAGGGAGATAGAGGGGGAAAGGGAGATACAGGGGGAGAGGGAGATAGAGGGGCTGTGTGAGATAGTGGGGGGTATGAGATAGGGGAGGTGTATGAGATAGAGGGGGTGTGTGAGATAGAGGGGGTGCGTGAGATTGTGGGTGTGTGTGAGACAGTGGGGGTGTGTGAGAGAGTGGGGGTGTGTGAGATAGAGGGGGAGAGACAAATAGAGGGGGAGAGTGAGATAGAGGAGGAGAGTGAGATAGAGGGAGTGTGTGAGATAAAGGGGGTGTGTGAGATGGAGGGGAGAGGGAGATAGACGGGGTGAGTGAGATAGAGGGGGTGAGGGAGATAGAGGGAGGTGAGGGAGATAGAGGGGGTGAGGGAGATAGAGGGGGGAGAGGAAGATAGAGGGGAGAAGGAGATAGAGGCGGTTGAGGGAGATTGAGGGGCATGAGGGAGATAGAGGGGGGTGAGGGAGATAGAGGGGGATTGGGAGATAGAGGGGGAGAGGGAGATAGAGGGGGGTGAGGGAGTAGAGGGGGAGAGGGAGATAGAGGGGGGAGAGGGAGATAGAGGGGGAGAGGGAGATAGAGGGGGAGAGGGAGATAGAGGGGGTGTGGGAGATAGAGGGGATGTGGGAGAGAGAGTGGGAGAGGGAGATAGAGGGGGATTGAGAGATAGAGGGGGAGAGGGAGATAGTGGGTGGTGACGGAGATAGAGGGGGAGAGATGGATGGGGTAGAGGGTGGTGAACCTGTGGAATTCTCTACCGCAGAAGGCAGTGGAGGCCAAGTCATAAAATACATTCATAGAGGAGAGAGATGTCTTTCTTAATGTCAAAGGGATCAAGGGGTATGGTGAGAAAGTGGGAACAGAGTACTGAATTAGACCATCGGTCATGATCTTTATTGAATGATGGAGCAGGCCCGAAGGGCCGAATGGTCTGCTCCTGCTCCTATGTTCTATGTTTCTGTGAGAGAGGCGGATTGAGAGAGGGAGAGAGAAGGAGAGATAGAGATGTAGCAAGGTGACCCTGATATTCTCTCTCTCTCACACACACACATCCAGACACACACAGACACATACAAAATTGGACACACACACACACACACACACACACACACACACACACACACACACACACACAGACAGATTTTACAATCCACACTGATGTCAGTAAAAATGACCAACAGAACCTCAGTAACAATCCCCAGTGTGTGCCCAGTCTAGAGAGAGACAGAGAGAGAGATAGGGCAGTGACAGAGAAAGACAGTGAAAGAGGGAGGACAAAACAGCTTGCAGGAGAAACTTTACATTTATTTGTGTTCCACAGAATTTATTAAAAGTTGAAAGGGACTGGACACTGGAATAGCTGTCAACCACAACAACAACACTGAGAGACTTTAGATGTGAGGGAAGGGGAGACACACTTTAAAATCCACACTGATGTCAGTAAAAATCCCCAAACACAACCTCAGTAACAATCCCCATTATCTGCCCAATCCTGCATTGTGGGTTTCTTCTTTGGCCTCCTTATCTCGAGAGACAATGGGTAAGTACCTGGAGGTGGTCAGTGGTTTGTGAAGCAGCGCCTGGAGTGGCTACAAAGGCCAATTCTAGAGTGACAAGCTCTTCCACAGGTGCTGCAGAGAAATTTGATTGTCGGGGCTGTTACACAGTTGGCTCTTCCCTTGCGCCTCTGTCTTTTTTGTGGGTTTCGTGTGAGGGTTTGAGGGGGAAGGTTGGATCAGCGTTTGATATTTTGAAACTGCACGCAAAGAATTAAAGGTTTAAAATGAAATAAGAGATGGCTGAAAGCATTGCTGTGGTGGGATTAACATATCAATGGACTGTAAAAGTCAGGAAGGTCCTGTCCTGGGATTAACATATCAATGGACCGGCCCCCTCCCCCGCCCCCGAGGCAGGAAATTGAGAGACAGCCCAACATGTCAGAGGCTCAATGGGTGGAGTTTGCAAACAGCTCACTCAGGATATAAACTGGGTTTGAAGATCTCAGTTCCAATCGCAAAACCCACCTTTCACTCTCTCTCTGGAGAGAGTGGACACATTCCCCAGTCTGATTCAGTGTGTGTGTCTGTGTATCTGTGTGTGTGCTCTCTCTGTCTCAATTTGGTTTATAACTGTGATTTGATTGTATTTGAATATTGCTGATTGTCTGTGTAACTGAGAGAGGAAACTCTGGGCTCTTGCTGTGCAGTTTTGTTTAGAAATGTCCTCGCTTTGTATTTTAATCCAATTTTTTTCTCCTTCTTTCCCCTGAGGAATTTTCATTCTGAAAACTGCACCGTGAAGGTGAAAAGAGGGAAAGTTTGGGACGAGGAATCCTTGGACAGGAGCTTCCTCCACAGGGGATGGACTGAGGCCTTGTCCACAGGCTGCACCCAAAGGGCCCACGTGAGTTGTGTCTGTTTGTTAGCCTGAGGTTTAATTCCCTCTCTGGGGCCCTGGGTTAACCATTTCATGTTGTATTGGGGCTCCTGCAGTTTTAAACAGATTGAAAGCCTGGGGTTAAAGGAGCAGCCACAGGAGGGAGTCCCATTTGCCCCTTGCTCCTTCCAGCCCTGTCTGTGAGGTGTGCTGGTGTTCTGGTCAATGCTATGAAGCTAACAGTTAAATAAGATGCACGGTGCCCATTTTAATTCATTTTACTGTCGGTCTGAGCTTTCTCTCTGTCTCCACATTCTTTCCCTGTGTCTCTATCTCCCCCCTTGCTTTCTGTTCTCTGTCTCTCTTTCACACTCACCTTCTCCAATTAAACCTTTAATAAATTTAAAAAAAAACATGCCACACACAGCAATGTGATTTGTCGTTATTTGAAATGGTGGGACAGAATCAGCAGCTTGTTCCCAGTTTAAGGAGGGAGTTTCATCCTTTCTGGGGACTGAAATCTAGCTATTATCACATTGCTGCTCGTGGGATCTTGCTGTGCATCTCGTGCCCTTAAGTATTTCCTGCACAGCAATGAGGACACTTTAAAATTCAGCTTCCTGAGGGTCAGATTGTAGATTTCTCTGTGTTTTCTCTCCATCTTCCTCTGCTTTTCTCTCCCCCACACTTTCTCTATTTTAACCATTAATCAATAGGTGCCACAATGTGTGCACAGCAAGATCCCACAGTCATCACTATGATAATATGCAGATAATGTGTTTTCAGTGATGAAAGTTTCGGGATCGCAGAGGGAGGGACTTTCCTGCAGTGGCTAAGTGGTTAGTACCGCAGCCTCACAGCTCCAGCAACCCAGGTTGGGTTCTGGGTACTGCCTGTGCGGAGTTTGCAAGTTCTCCGTGTGGGTTTCCTCTGGGTGCTCTGGTTTCCTGCCACATGGCAAAGACTTGCGGGTTGATAGGTAAATTGGCCATTATAAAAATTGCCCCTCGTGTTGGTAGGTGGTCGGAGAATTGAGGGAAGGTGGGGACGTGAGAGGGGGAAAAATGGCATGTATGTAGGATTAGCATAAATGGATGGCTGATGGTCAGCGTTCGGCCGAAGGTACTGTTTTAGTGTTGTATCTCTCGATGACTCGAATGGGACGTGTGGTTATTTTAAACGGTGACAGAAACATTTCAGCGGACGTTTCAATCTGGATTAAATCCCAGATCGAGAGAGGAAGAAACAGATGTGGACCCGTTCGGGGAGGGAGCAGGAGAAAGACAGGGAGAGGGGTGTTTGAGATTTTCAAACTGCAGGAATGTCCCTCCCTCCTGGATCTCGAAACTTACATCACTGAAAACAGATTATCTGCATATTAGCATATTGCTGCCTCTGGTATCTTGCTGTGCACAAATTGGATTGAACTCCTGGAGCTTTTGCAGGTTGAAAGCCTGGGGATAAAGGATCAGCCCCAGGAGGGAGTCCCCTCCTGCCACTTGCTCCTTCCTGCCCTGTCTGTGAGGTTTGCTGGTGTTTTGGGCAATGCTCGGAAGCTGAGAGTGAAATAAAATGCACGATGCCCATTTTAATTCATTTTACTGTAGTTCTGCGGTTAGCTTTCTCTGTCTCCACATTCTTTCCCTGTGTCTCTATCTCCCCACCCCCCCCCCCCCATGCTTTTGCTTCTCTGTCTCTCTTTCATACTCTCCTTCACCAATTAAACCTTTAATAAGTAAAAAAAAAACATGCCACACACGGCAATATGATTTGTCGTTATTTGAAATGGTGAGACAGAATCAGCCACTTGTTCCCAGTTTAAGGAATGAGTTTCACCCCTTCTGGGGACTGAAATGTGGCTGTGATCACATTGCAGCTTGTGGGATCTTTCTGTGCATTTAGTGCCCTGCAGCATTTCGTACATGACAACAATGAGGACACTTTAAAATTCAGCTTCCTGAGGGTCTGAGTGTGGATTTCTCTGTGTTTTCACAAGAATTTTACAACAGTTACAAGAGCTGAACGTGAAGCTGCATAAAGACTGGTTAGAAGTTTAAAGATGGAGTTCAGCATTTTCAGAGGACTGTGATGGGATATCTGGCTATGATCACATTGTGGGATCCTGCTGTGCATACATTCCCTGCATCAATTCTTACATTACAACACTGAGGCAGAAACAGATGGAGAAAAAAAGAGGGAGAGTGAGAAACAGCTGGAGGTGGCAGGTTAAACAGAGAGAGAGAGAGAGAGAGAGAGAGAGACAGGCGGAGTGTGGATGAGGGAGGAAAGGCAGAGAAAGATGGAGAAAGACAGAGAGAGAGAGAAATACACACTCAAAATCTTGGTAAACTAAATTTTGAAGTGTCACCATTGCTGGGATCTTGCTGTGCCCAGCTTGCCTGCAGAATTCCCTGCATTGTAACAGTGACTGCATTTTAGAAGTGAATTCATTGTGTGTAAAGCTCTCCTGAAGGCCTGGAATTTAAGTCTGGAGCTTGAAGCCAGTATAATTCCCGAATAATGCTGGTGATTTGGGCAGTGCCGTGAATTTCTCTCTCTCTCTCCATCTGTCTCTCTGAATGAGACTAACAGGAGGGAGAGAGACGCAGGAGAGTGAGGGAAACATGCAGGGAATCAAGAGGGAGAGAGAAGAGGTAGCCCACTGTTATCAGACTGCTGCTAGTGGGATCTTGCTGTGCACCAATGGTCTACAGCATTTCCAACGTTGCAACAGTGACGAGCACTTTAAAAATTAATTCACTGAGTTTCAAATACTTCTGTGAATCAGCAATGAAATGGGTGAAATGCGAAGGTTTGTAAAGGCTTGTTCTCATTCCCGAATATTGCTGGTGTTTGAGGCTGTGGGCTGAATTTGGCAGCGAAATGAAACACCGGGGGACCATTTGTATTCAGATTTTCAGGGATGGGAATGTGGATTTCTCTCTCTATCCTTCTGCAGGAGAGAGGATGGGGGTCGCCAGTGTTTGTGTGCTTTTACAATGAGGCAGAAACAGATGTAGGGAGACACAGAGAGAAATAGAGAGAGAGAGAGAGAGAGAGAGAGAGAGAGAGCAGGAAATGACAGGGTAAACACATCCACACTTCCCAGTCCCTGGCTCTGTGTCAGGGGATGTGTTTGTAAGTCACTGAGAGATTGTTTTATGTCAATGAGTTTGAGCGAGAGTCCTGGGCTCTCGCTGTGTTTTATTTCTGTGCAGAAATGCTTTGCTTTGTTTGAATCAATTTTATTTCTCTTATTCCCAAGGAGAATCTTTTCGGAAGCTGCAGCTGTGACGATGCAGAGGGAGAATCTTTTGGCCACGTGGAATTATCCGACAAGAGCTTTAACCGGAGAGGGAAAGTAATAATAAAAATATATTTGTCATTGTCAAATTAATTTCTAGATCAGAAAAGAAGACTGTGTGATTTCGGGACTGATAGAAAAACAAAGTGCTGGAAATGCTCAATATTTCCAGCACGATTTTTATTTCAGATTTCCAGCATCCGCAGTATTTTGATTTTGTGTTTTCGGGTGATTGTGGATTTTGTATTAACCACAAGGGAGGGGGCTGGATGGTGCTCCAAAGGGAAAAGTTTGGGAATCGCTGCTCCAGAACAGTCAATGTAATCCCACAGATTTCCCTCTCTCAATCTCTTGCTCCAAGTTGTTCCCTGCACCTTCCTCTTTGTTCCAAACTCTGTTTCTTCACATCTTTAAATCCCTATCTCTGTACCTCTCAACATCCTTTCTATCTCTGCCTCTCTCCGGAGTCTCACAAGTTTCCATTGTCACTCTCTTTCTGCGACTCTCTGTATCTTTATCTGTCTCTCTCTGTCACTCTATTTCTTCTCTCACTCACTTCCATATCCCTGAATCTTTCCATCTCTGCTGCTCCTTTCCTGCAAGATTATCTCTGCATTTCCCTCCGACCTGTCCCGGGACACCCCTCTCTGTTCTGTGAACACATCTTACTTTGTATCTCTGCCCCTCCACTTCTTTCCGTCTCTGCATATTTAGATGGTATTTAGATGGGGTTATGTCCCCGGGTGGGGGGGGGGGGTTAGATAGATTGGGGTCTGTTCCCGGGGGGTATTTGTAACAGAGGTTTTATAGGGGTGTAATTAGATGGGGTTCTGTCCCCGGAGGGGTAGTTAGATGGGGTTCTATTCCCGGGGGGTATTTGTAACAGGGGTATTATAAGGGTATAATTAGATGGGGTTCTGTCCCCGTGGTGGTAGTTAGATTGGGGTCTGTCCCCGGGGATGTATTTAGATGGGGGTCTGTCCCCCAGGGATTTATTTAGATGGCGGTCTGTCCCCGGGGATCTATTTAGATCGGGGTCTGTCCCCGGGGGGGGGTATTTAGATGGGGGTCTGTCCCCGGGGATCTATTTCGATGGGGGTCTGTTCCCGGGGAGTATTTAGATGGGGGTCTGTCCCCGGGGTGAGTATTTAGATGGGGGTCTGTTCCATTCAGGTATTTGTCACAGGGGTATTATAAGGGTATAATTAGATGGGGATCTGTCCCCGGGTGGGCTATCTCAATAGGGCTCTGTCCCCGGGGATGTATTTAGATGGGGGTCTGTCCCCGGGAATGTATTTAGATGGCGGTCTGTCCCCGGGGATGTATTTAGATGGTGGTCTGTCCCCGGGGATGTATTTGTAACAGTGGTATTATAATGGTATAATTAGATGGGGGTCTGTCCCCTGGGGGTAGTTAATTGGGAGTCTGTCCCCGGGGGGGTATCTAGATGGGAGTCTGTCCCCGGGGGGTATCCAGATGGGAGTCTGTTATTGGCGGGGTATTTAGATGGGAGTCTGTTCCTGGGGGGTTATTTAGATGGGACTCGAACCTTGGGGGCTATCTAGATGGGGGCCTGTTCCTGGGGAGGTATCTAGATGGGAGTCTGCTCCTGGGGAGGTATCTAGATGGGACTCGGTCCTGGGGGGGGTATCTCGATGGGTTGTCTTGTAACAGGGGGAAGGGGATAATTAGATGGGGTTCTGTTCCTGGGGGGGGTGGATTCTGTTCCTGGGGGGATATTTAGATGGGAGTCTGTTCCTGGGGGAATATTTAGATGGGAGCCTGTTCCTGTGGGGGGTTATCGAGATGGGACTCGGTCCTGGGGAGGTATCTAGATGAGACTCGGTCCTGGGGGGTTATCTAGATGGGACTCGGTCCTGAGGGGGTATCTAGATGGGCGTCTATTCCTGGGGGGGTATTTAGATGGGAGTCTGCTCCTGGGGAGGTATCTAGATGGGAGTCGGTCCTGGGGGGTGTCTAGATGGGTGTCTGTTCCTGGGGAGGTATCTAGATGGGAGTCTGCTCCTGGGGAGGTATCTAGATGGGACTCGGTCCTGGGGGGGTATCTCGATGGGTTGTTCTGTAACAGGGGGAAGGGGATAATTAGATGGGGTTCTGTTCCTGGGGGTGTGTGGAGTCTGTTCCTGGGGGGATATTTAGATGGGAGTCTGTTCCTGGGGGGGGATATTTAGATGGGGGTCTGTTTCTGTGGGGGGTTATCGAGATGGGACTCGGTCCTGGGGAGGTATCTAGATGAGACTCGGTCCTGGGGGGTTATCTAGATGGGACTCGGTCCTGGGGTGTTATCTAGATGGGAGTCTGTTCCTGGGGGGGGGGTATTTAGATGGGAGTCTGTTCCTGGGGGGGTATTTAGATGGGAGTCGGTCCTGGGGGGTATATAGATGGGAGTCTGTTCCTGGGGTGGTATCTAGATGGGACTCGGTCCTGGGGGGGGTATCTAGGTGGGAGTCTGTTCCTGGGGGGGTATCCAGATGGGACTCGGTCCTGGGAAGGGTATCTCGATGGGACCCGGACCTGGGGGGGTACCTAGATGGGAGTCTGTTCCTGGGGGGGGGGGGGTATCTAGATGGGACCCGGTCCTGGGGGGTATCTAGATGGGAGTCTGTTCCTGGGGGGGTATCTAGATGGGACTTGGTCCTGGGGGGTATCTAGATGGGTTGTCTTGTAACAGGGGGATGGGGATAATTAGATGGTGTCTGTTCCTGGGTCTGTTGATAGTGAGGGTATTAGATGAGGGTCAGTTAACGTGAGATATCAGATAGGGGTCTGTAGATGAGGATTATTTAGATTGGGTGGGGGTCTGTACAACAGGGGAATGTTATCCAGGGTGGGGGGTGGGCGAAATATTGCAGTGGATAAAATTTACATCGTGGATATAAATTGCGGTTGGAGGAAATTTTGCCGGCGGGCGGGGTGAAATTGCGGGGGGCGGGTGAAATTGCGGGGGGGGTAAAATTGCCGGGGGGGTAAATTGCGGGTGGGGTAAAATTGCGGGGGGGTTGGAAATTGCCGGTTGGTGGAAATTGCGAGGCGGGGGGAAATTGCGGGGGGGGTGAAATTGCGGGTGGGTAAAATTGCGGGGGGGTAAAATTGCGGGGGGGATAACTGCGGGGGGGATAATTGCGGGGTGGATAATTGCAGGTGGGGATAATTGCGGGGTGGGGATAATTGCGGGGTGGGATAATTGCGGGGGTGGATAATTGCGGGGTGGGAATAATTGCGGGGGGATAATTGCGGGGGGATAATTGCGGGGAGATAATTGCGGGGGGGATAATTGCGTTTGGGATAATTGCGGGGTGGGGATAATTGCGGGGGGATAATTGCAGGGGTGGGGATAATTGCGGAGGGGATAATTGCAGGTGGGATAATTGCGGGGTGGGGATAATTGCAGGTGGGGATAATTTCGGGGGTGGGGATAATTGCGGGGTGGGGATAATTGCGGGGGGGATAATTGCAGGTGGGATAATTGCGGGGTGGGGATAATTGCGGGGGGATAATTGCGGGGGGATAATTGCGTTTGGGATAATTGCAGGGTTGGGATAATTGCGGGGGTGGATAATTGCGCGGGGGATAATTGCGGGGGGTATAATTGCGGGGGGGTTAATTGCGGGTGTGGGGATAATTGCGGGGGTGGGGATAATTGCGGGGTGGGGATAATTGCGGGCGTGGGGATAATTGCGGGTGGGATAATTGCGGGGGGGTTAATTGTGGGGGGGATAATTGCGGGGGTGGGGATAATTGCGGGGGAAGGAATAATTGCGGGCGGGATAATTGCGGGGGGATAATTAATTGCGGGGGATAATTGCGGGGGTGGGGATAATTGCGGGGGTGGGGATAATTGCCGCCGGGATATATGCGGGGGGGATAATTTCGGGGTGGTTAATTGCGGGGGGGGGGGGTTAATTGCGGGGTTGGGGATAATTGCGGGGTTGGGATAATTGCGGGGGGGATAATTGCGGAGGGGGGATAATTGCGGGGGGGATAATTGCCGGGGGGGATAATTGCGGGGGTGATAATTGCGGGGGGCGATAATTGTGCGGTGGGGATAATTGCGGGGGGATAATTGCGGGGGTGGGATTATTGCAAGGGGTGGGGATAATTGCGGGGGGGATAATTGTGAGGGTGTGGATAATTGCGGGGCGGATAATTGCGGGGGATAACTGTGGGGTGCGGATAATTGCGGGGGATAATAGCGGGAGTGGGTTAATTGCGGGGTTGGGGATAACTGCGGGGGGAATAATTGTGGGGTGGGGATAATTGCGGGGGGGATAATTGTGGGGGGTATAATTGGGGGATAATTGTGGGGTGGGGATAATTGCGGGGGGATAATTTGCGGGTTTGGGATAATTGCGGGGGTGGGGATAATTGCGGGGTGGTTATTTGTGGGGTGCGGATAATTGCGAGGGGGATAATTGCGGGGTGGGGATAAGTGTGGGGTGCGGATAATTGCGGGGGGAGAATTGCGGGGGTGGGGATAATTGCGGGGGTGGGTATAATTGCGGGGGGTATAATTGCGGGGTGATTAATTGCGGGGGAGGGATAATTGTGGGGTGGGCATACTTGCGGGGGTGGGATGATTGCGGGGGTGGGATAATTGCGGGGGGATAATTGCGGGGGGATAATTGCGGGGGTGGGGATAACTGCGGGGGTGGGGATAATTGCGGGGGTGGGGATAATTGCGGGGGTGGGATAATTGCCGGGGTAGGGATAATTGCGGGGGGGATAATTGCGGGGGGGACAATTGCGGGGGTGGGGATAATTGTAGGGCGGGGATAATTGCGGGGGGGATATTTTGCGGGGGTGGGGATAATTGCGGGGGGACAATTGCGTGGGTGGGGATAAATGCGAGGGTGGGGATAATTGTGGGGTGGCTAATTGCGTGGGGGGATGACTGTGGGGTGCGGATAATTGCGGGGGGATAATTGCGGGGGTGGGGATAATTGCATGGGGGATAATTGCGGGGGGATAATTGCGGGGGTGGGGATAATTGCAGGGGGGTTATTTGCGGGGGTGGGGATAATTGCGGTGGTGGGGATAATTGCTGGGTGGGGATAATTGCGGGCGTGGGGATAATTGCGGGGGGGATAATTGCGGGGGGGATAATTTCGGGGGTGGGGATAATTGTGGGGGGGATAATTGCGGAGGGGGGATAATTGCGGGGGGGATAATTGCGGGGGGGATAATTGCGGGGGGATAATTGCGGGGGGATAATTGCCGGGGGGGGATAATTGCGGGGGGGATAATTGCGGGGGGGGATAATTGTGGGGTGGGGATAATTGCGGGGGGATAATTGCGTGGGTGGGATAATTGCGGGGGTGGGGATAATTGCGGGAGGGATAACTGCGAGGGTGTGGATAATTGCGGGGCGGATAATTGCGGGGGATAACTGTGGGGTGCGGATAATTGCGGGGGGATAATTGCGGGGTCGGGTTAATTGCGGGGGTGGGGATAACTGCGGGGGATAATTGTGGGGTGGGGATAATTGCGGGGGGGATAATTGCGGGTGTGGGATAATTGCGGGGGCGGGATAATTGCGGGGGGGATAATTGCGGGGGTGGGATAATTGCGGGGTGATAATTGTGGGGGGGATAATTGGGGGATAATTGTGGGGTGGGGATAATTGCGGGGGGATAATTTGCGGGGGTGGGATAATTGCGGGGGTGGGGATAATTGCGGGGGGATAATTGCGGGGGGGATATTTGTTGGGTGCGGATAATTGCGAGGGGGATAATTGCGGGGTGGGGATAAGTGTGGGGTGCGGATAATTGCGGGGGGTATAATTGCGGGGTGGATAATTGCGGGGGTGGGATAATTGTGGGGTGGGCATACTTGCGGGGGTGGGATAATTGCGGGGGGATAATTGCGGGGGGGATAATTGCGGGGGTGGGGATAATTGCGTGGGTGGGTATAATTGCGGGGGTGGGATAATTGCCGGTGTAGGGATAATTGCGGGGGGGATAATTGCGGGGGGGATAATTGCGGGGGTGGGGATAATTGTAGGGCGGGGATAATTGCGGGGGGGATAATTGCGGGGGTGGGGATAATTGCGGGGGGATAATTGCGTGGGTGGGGATAAATGCGAGGGTGGGATAATTGCGGGGGTGGGATAATTGCGGGGGGATAATTGCCGGGGGGGATAATTGCGGGGGTGGGGATAATTGCAGGGGTGGGGATAATTGCGGGGGTGGGATAATTGCGGGGGTGGGGATAATTGCGGGGGGTATAATTGCGGGGGGGATAATTGCGGGGGTGGGGATAATTGCGGGGGGATAATTGCGGGGTGAGGATAATTGCGGGGGGTGGATTTGAACTCGCTGTCTTGGTGTTTTCCGGGGTGATTGTGAAGTGTTATCCTGCTTTCCATCTCTGCCCAGAACCACCCTCCTCCCCTCCACCCTGGTTTGCACTATTGGCACCAAGTCCGAGTCCAGCCCAGTGTCTCTTTGACTCACTGTATCTGCTCCCCGACTGTCTCTGCCTGTCTCCTTGTGGTTCAATGGGGGAAGGGACAAGTCAGCCATGATCTAACATGGGTGGGAGAGGATCAAAGGGCTGAATGGCCTCCTCCCGTCCCTGTGCCAGTCAATGTGTGAGTGTTTGTGTGTTTCCCCCTCTGTTTGATTCCCTGAAGCCAATGGGAAGAACAGGTGAAAAACCTTTCTGCAGAGAGGGATGTGTCTGGGGCTGGGATCTTCCTGTGCGTTAAAGGCTCATAATGCCAGTTAGCCTCTGAAGGTCCTTGCTCTTTGCCCGGCCCTGTGTTTGACCGGACAGGGGTTAAAGGTGTCGGGTGCCTGGGAGCAGGTTGATGGAATTCCAGTGGCTTATCCAGACCAGGGATTAAAGATTGTCGGGAGACGGAGCCAAACCCAAGAAAGTGATGGAGGTGGGAACTACACAGGGGGGAGGCTGGTGACTGGGACGGGAGTTAGACAGGGGGCGTGCGTGGGTGGCTGTTTACGAGGGAGATGATACAGGGTGGGAATTAGTAGAGGGGGCGCTTTTACAGGACAGGGAGTGTATTCAGAAAGGCGGGAGTGTTTACTGTGGAGGGGAGAATGAGATTGGGGTCAGTTAATGGGGGGTAATTAGATGGGGTCTGTTCCTGGGGGTATTTAGATGGGGGTCTGTTCACAGAAGGGGGGTATTTAAATGGAGGTCTGTTCTGGGGGGGGGGGGTATTTATATGGGGGTCTGTTCCTGGGTGGTTTATTTAGATGGGAGTCTGTTCCTGGTGTGTATTTAAATGGCAGTCTGTCCGGGGGGTATTTAGATGGGAGTCAGTTCCTGGGGGGTTATTCAGATGGGTGTCAGTTCCTGGGGGGTGTATTTAGATGTGAATCTGTGCTGGGGGTGTGTTTAGATGGGTGTTTGTCCTGGGGGTGTATTTATATGGGAGTCTGTTCCCGGGTGGTTTATTTAGATGGGAGTCTGTTCCTGGTGTGTATTTAAATGGCAGTCTGTCCGGGGGGTATTTAGATGGGAGTCAGTTCCTGGGGGGTTATTCAGATGGGTGTCAGTTCCTGGGGGGTGTATTTAGATGTGAATCTGTGCTGGGGGTGTGTTTAGATGGGTGTTTGTCCTGGGGGTGTATTTATATGGGAGTCTGTTCCCGGGGGTATTTAGATGGGAGTCTGTCTTGGGGGGTTATTCAGATGGGAGTCTGTCCTGGGGGGCTATTTCGATGGGTTGTCTTGTAACAGAGGGACGGGGATAATTAAATGGGGGTCTGTTCATAGTGAGGGTATTAGATGGGGGTCAGTCATCAGGAGATATCAGATAGGGGTCTGTAGACGAGGATTATTTACATTGGGGGGGTCTGTACAAGGGGGGGGGGATATTGCAGGGAAAAAAAATTGCGTGGTGGATAAAAATTGCCGGGGGAGTGCGGGGGTGGTGGTATAAATTGAGAGGGGGATTCAGACTGATCTCTCTCTCACACACTGTAATCAGCTTGTAATTCACCTGGGCACAGAGACACAGAAACTGAGACACAGAAACTCACCTTCACAAACCAGCCGCATGGAAAGAAAGAATGGAGGCTGATGTTATCCTAATATATCCCAGAACCTGTCACTGTTTACAGACTGTCCACCCAAAATACAGCTCATACAACCAGCTCTCAGCTTCCTCCATCTGGACACTCCCTCCCAGGTATGGGGCAGTCCAAGGTGAGTCTCTGTGTGAACAAGGAATGGGGGAGAGAGGGATTTTCCAGCCATATCCCAAATGGACCATTCCAGACAGAAACCTGTCTGTCTCTCTTTCCCTCCCCCAAAAACCTCATTAACAGAACAGAAAAGCTGCTGCAATTTAAAACCTGGAGGGGCCGGTTTGGATAATGACCATTTAACACTTATTGTATTAAATGTCTTTCACTATTCACCTCCAGTTAACAGAAAGTTCAGAAAATGACTCACTGCAATTACCTTGAAATTGTGACAGAGAGTTTTGCTGGAGAGGCCTGTTTGACTGCAGTATAAACATGCGGTTTTTATTCGGTTTTTCAGTTCCACTGTGTGACAAAGACTGAAACTAGAGCCCGGTTAATGATGCTGCGAAGAGAACTTTTATAACCAGTGACATTTCAGACAACAATTCTTACCCATATTTACAGTTGTAGTTGTCAATGATTCTTTGCCCTGTATTTGATGCTGCTGTATTTATGTATTCGCTGTTAGCAATCAATAAAGCCTTCTTAACATTCACCAGTTTAATGTTACAAGGGTTTACAAAGCTGGGAAATGGCCATTTAACGCAAATGGTATTAAACATCTTCCACTTTTCACCTCCAGTTCACATAAAGTTCAGCAATAACGACCTTTACATTCTGACAAAGTGTTTTTACTGCTGCAATAAAGTGTCACCTGTTTCCCTTTGCTTCCTGACTGTTTCTATCCTCTGCTCTCCTGGGGGATTCAGAGGGATTTTTGTTCATTGTTTGTCCACATTCAGGAGGTTCCAGCTCCTCTGCAGCTGCTGTCCTGGAGAAATTAATTGCATTGTATTCAAATTCTTCCCCTCATTTTGGAGATATGAGGAGAGACTGTTTGCACTAGTAGAGGGGTGAAACAAATAGGCAGGGAGTTATTATGGTCTGGAATTCACTGTCTGACAGGTTTCTGAAAGCAGATTCAATATTAAATTTCAAAGGTCAATTGGAGTAAAATTTCAACTACTCGTAGTTATGGTAGAGAAGATACCAACATAGAAAGAGAAGTGTGAGAGATCACAACTTATATTGACAGTTTTAATTTCTAAATAACTGTTTCAGTTTTATTTGATCCTGTTGTTTTATTTATACATTACCTTTAATCACTCAATATAACTTTCCAAACCGGAACGAGTTTCATGTTACAGGTGTTCACACAGTAGAAAAATAGCCATTTTACAAAAGTTGCATTGAAATTATTTTATTCAGCATCTCAAGTTTAAAATAAAGTAAATTCTTCAGACTTGTGGAAACTTTCAAACTCAGTAAGGGAATCTCCCATCAGTAATGGCTCAGCATCTCCATCTGCTGGTGTCCCTGCCTCACTGCAGTTATTGTCCCTCTCTCACCATCTCCATCTGTTGGTGTCCCTGTCTTACTGCAGCTGCTGTCCTCCTCTCACCATCTTCATCTGCTGGTATCCCTGTCTTACTGCAGCTACTGTCCTCCTCTCACCATCTCCAACTGCTGGTGTCCCTGTCTCACTGCAGTTACTGACCTCCTCTCACCATCTCCATCTGCTGGTGCCTCTGCCTCACTGCAGTTGCTGCCCCCGCTCACCATCTCCATCTGCTGGTGTCCCTGCATCACTGCTGTTACTGTCCCACTCACCAGCTCACAATCCTTTGCAGCTTTGTCCACTGGCTGCGGTTGTTGACAAAGCAACCACAAAGTGGCGCTGTCCTGGGACATGCGCAAACGTACACTATTCCAGTTCAACGTCAGGGTCTGCCCACGCTCAGGCAGCTGCCAGAACGAAAGATGGCGCCGGTCATATAATCACAGAGGCGGGTGGAGGGTGGGAGGTGGAGCTGGGGCTCTGGTGGGGGGGAGGAGGGGGAATGGGATTTAGTTCCAGTGTTTGAAACCCTTCAGCTCTTTCTATGATTTCACTAATTTAACAATGAGATTGAGAGGGTATTTCACCCCCTTCTTCAGCTCCTGTCTGAATTTAGTCTGGGTCGCAATGTAAATACATGTGTTGGTGCAGGAACTGAGAATCTGCAGCATCTTTGATGTTTGGTCTGTGAGAAAGAGAGCGTCAGTGTAAGAGGAATAATAATTAATATCTGTAATTCTCCTATAAATGATAGACTCAACCCGGGTCACCCAGAACAGGATAAAACTGCCGGATATACTGAAGTTTAAAATAATTGATTTCCTGCGATTGTCCATCTCTGGGTCATTGTGATTCTCTGCATTGCTGTGGCGCCGGAATCCCCTGCGGACTTTACTGGAGAATAAAATCCGTCTGACAGTCAGAACATTGAGCAGCAAAATCAGAAAGACCGGGACACAAGGGGTTAAAATGAGGTTAAACAATTCAAATACCCCCCATATGGGGGAAGTATAGAAGCTCGGTTTAGTAACACAACCCATGGGAACATTATCATTAATGTATTGTTGTTTCAGTGTAAAGTACCAGGGGAGAGACTCTAAACAGCCCAGCACACTCACTGTTCCCACAACCACAGCCGCCCTTTTCTCGCTGCAATATTTTGTTTTCAGCTTCTCACAACAAATGGCCACAAATCGATCAAAGGTGAAAGTGACTGTGAGCCAGACAGAAACATCTGTGGATGCAGAAAGCAGAACGGTAATGAGAGAACGCACAGGAGTAATTCTCAGGAATGAATATGGGAAATAAATTGAAACAATCCAAGTCAATATGGGATCAGTGATAACGACCAGGAGATCAGACACTGCCATTCCCACCAGGTAGACACTGATACATTGGGAGAGACCGCACTTTCCTCGGGACAGGATCACAATCGCCACCAAGTTAACTGGAAGAAAGAGAGAAAAGGAATCAGAGAAATTACTGATCTGACCTGGAGACAAAGCAACAGTTTGTCAGGATCTGGGCTGAAATTTCCAGCTTTGTTGCTGCATCGAGCAGTGAAAACTGATTCATTGACTCGGGCAGTGCTTTGTCACAGTGAAATGTTTGAAAACACAATTATTAATAATGAATTGGGAAATTGATGCAGAAAGTGAATAAAGTCAGCACCGGATCGATTGGAAGTACTGAGTGAGGATGCAGTGCCAGTGGAGGAATGAGAAGGGACTTTGCAGAGATGGAATCCAATGGGTTAATCGGGAATTTGTCTCCAGACTGTTGGTTGGGCTGTTTTGGGGAGAGCGGGATGGGTAGCTGGTTTGTTGCTCTGGGTTTAGGGAACAGACAGGGACTGTTCCCACATGGGAAAAGGCTAAAAACCGCAGTGCTGAGTTTGATTATCAGCCGTGATCGAGAATGATGGAGCTGGCGAGAAGTGCTGAATGGCCTCCTCCTACTCCCATGTTCCTGTATTCCTATCAGGTTGGACGAGGCAGCTGGAGGTGGAGCCTCAATACATTGAAATCCTAGTTAAACTCAGCCATGTTATTGGGGAGGGAGGACATTGTTCTGTCCCCTTGTAACACTGAGACTGTGAGATGTCTCATAATCAATCACTGAAAAAAATCATTAAAATGTTCCAGGACCGGTTAGATCCAAATCATGAAACTGTTAAAAGCTCCTGATGGTCTGATTATTGATCATAACCAAGACCGTTCCAATACATCTCATTCCAATACATTCAATGCACAGAATGATCCAGTAATAATGCCACAGTTACTTAAAACAATACCATTAAATACATAATACTGTTCCTGCAAGAATGAAAGAGTCGACAATGAGGAGATTCCATCAGTAAATTGCTGGAAAGGAACAGGCACATTGAGAAATAATACCGAGGACAGCAGCACAGTTAACATCGATTTACACCATTAACAGCTGAGATACTGGCTTACCAGCAACTCCAATTGCTGCAAGTACAGGATAATAAATGTCTTCTATCTGATACATTACTGGATATCCCATTTCTGTGAGAAGCAGGGACATCGATTAGCCTGGAATCCACAGCTAAACCAGGCACTCTGAGCTGATCCATTCCAATGGGTCCTGATTTAAACAGGGGATAAGTCTCCACTGACACGGTTATACCCCTGATCATTGCTATTAATTACACTCACCTGAACAAACACATTACATCAGCAGCTTTGACTCTGATGTAAATAATGTGGTGGATAAAACACAATCAATTTAATGTCAATGACATTTTCTGAGTAAGACCTCTCTCTGAAATAAATCTGAAATCTGTACTCATACTGGATGGATGGCAATTATGAGAGGCGTCATTTAGTTTAGTTTAGTTTAGACATACAGCACTGAAACAGGCCCTTCGGCCCACCGAGTCTGTGCCGACCATCAACCAACCATTTATACTCACCCAACACCAATCCCATATCCTTACCACATCCCCACCTGTTCCTATATTTCCCTACCACATACCTATACTAGGGGCAATTTATAATGGCCAATTAACCTACCAAGCTGCAAGTCTTTGGCATGGGGGAGGAAACCGGAGCACCCGGAGGAAACCCACGCAGACACAGGGAGAACTTGCAAACTCCACACAGGAAGTACCCAGAATTGAACCCGGGTCGCTGGAGCTGTGAGGCTGCGGTGCTAACCATTGCGCCACTGTGTCGCCCATTTTCCATATTATTGTATTGACCTTGTTCACTCCTGGCATTTCTATTGTAAATGTAACTGATCTGTCTGCAGTGGACACTGAATCCAGGGTCAAAAGCAATCCCGTTTCACTCTGTTCCTGCCTTTTCCCAGTTAAAATGTGAAATTTGAGTCTCTGATTCGGGACCATGTTCAGGGTTACAGCCCAGAAACTACTGTGAGTGATATTACGGGACACACACTGTACACATCCATTTGGGAGGCAGTTGGGTAGTGATAATATCACTGGTCACGTAATCCAGAGGCCCAAACTGATGGCCTGGGGACAGGGGTTCAAATCCCACCACAGCGGCTATTTAAAACAGAGGGAGCTCCTTTTCTGTGTATAAAGTAGCGGGAGCACACACTCTATTTATAATGTTGGGGGCGATGAAGGAAAGAGGTGAAGAGGGAAACGGAAACAAATGGGGAAATGGAGAGAGAGGGACAAAGTGGAAGAAAGTGAGAGACAGAAGAGGTAGCGAAATGAGACCTTGATGGAACCCCAGTAACAAACCCCTTGGTCTGCCCGGTCCGATATTTGGGGTTTAATGTAAGGGTTTTCGGGATGAGTGTTAGATGAGTGTTTGATATTTTCAAACTGTATTGACATTCCCAACAAAAGCAAGAGGTAAAGATTCAAAATTAACCAAACAAATGGCTCAAATCATTGTTGTTCATGAACAGAGGGACAGAGAGATGGATGAAGTGAGACACAGACGGAGAGAGACACAGACAGAGTGGGACAGACACAGAGGGAGAGAGACAGATGGGGAGGCAGACAATTTCGGAGGGAGAGAGACATAAAGGGGGCAGGCAGATGCAGAGGGAGAGAGACACGGAGAAAGCGAGTGAGACAGATACAGAGGGAGAGAGACAAACAGAGGGAGAAACAGAGACAGAGAAAGACAGACAGACAGGGAGAGAAGGGGACGGCGAGATTATAGGAAAAACTTTATATCTAATAATGTTGACAAAGGATAGAATTAAAAAGTAAAACTGGCTGTGTGCAAGAACTAATTTTGAAAGGAAAGATCAGGGGTTTCGTGTGAGTGTTTTGGGGGTGAGTGTTGGATCAATGATTGATATTTTCAAACTGAAGTGATATTTAATATTATTGAAAAAGATATTATTAAACACTTACAAACTTTGGAAGCAGGGGAAGTGGGATAGTGTGTGAGGGGACTTTGACAGAATCTCAGTAAACAATCCCCATTATCTGCAAAGTCCGGTATTGGGGATTTAGTGAGAGAGTTATGGGGCGAGTGTTGATCAATGTTTGATATTTTTAAACTGCAGTGACGTTCACAGCAAGGGCAAGATTTATAGGTTCACAATTAACCAAGAAATGGATAAAAACATTTCTGTCCAAGGAGAAAGAGATTGTGTTAGAGACAGAGTCATGGAAAGAGGCAGAGAAAGAGGGAGAGGGTGAGGGAGAGAGAGAGAGAAAGATAGGAGGAAACAGACATGAGAGGGAGAGACAGAGAGAGGATGAGGCAAGTTGTAACAATCATTAACAATCCTCATTATCTGCCCAGTCCTGTTTTTGGAGTTTAGAGGGAGTGTTTTAGGGGTGAATGCTGGATCAGTGTTTCATATTTTCAAACTGCAGTGCCATTCCCAACAAGGCTGTTAAAGTACATAAGAGCAGCGAGGTTATGCTGGAAGTGTATAACTCATTGCTTAAGCACCATAATGAGACCTCCCAGGGCAGGTACAGTGTGAGTTCAGATACAGAGTAAAGCAGTGGATTTCGAGAAGGAGGGAGAGATGGGCAGAAAGAGTGAGGAGATACGGGAAGGCAGGGAGATTGTAGGAGAATCTTTACATCGAACCACATGACAAAATAAATAATTAAAAATATAAATGGACTGCGCACTGAAAATACTGTCTGCACACAACAACGAAAGTCATACACCATCCTAACTTGAAACTATATCACCATTCCTTCACTGTTACTGGGTCAAAATCCTGGAACTCGCTTCCGAACAGAACTGTGGGTGTACCTACCCCACATGGACTCCAGCGGTTCAATAACGAGGCTCAACACCACCTTCTCAAGGGCAATTAGGAATGGGTAATAAATGCTGGCCTGGCCAGTAACGCACACATCCAACAAATAAATGAGGCAAATAAAAAGTTGACACCGAGTCAATTAAGGAGATATTACACGAGACGAACAAAAACTTGGTCAGAGAGGTTGGTTTGAGGGAGAGTCTTCAAAGAGGAAAGAGAGTTAGTGAGACGGAGAGGCTTCAGAAAAGAATTCCAGAGTTAGGGTCTTGGCAGTTTGAAGGCACGGCCACCAATGGTGGGACGATTCAAATTGAGGATGCTCAAGAGGCCAGAATTAGAGGATTGCAGATATTGGTGGATTGTGGAGCTGGAGGAGATTGCAGAGATAGGAAGGGGTCATTTGTGGAAGACAGTTCCAAACTTCTACCACCCTTTGTATGCAGACGTGTTTCTAAATTTCATCTTTGAAAGGGCTTTCGACTGATTTTTGATTTTTAGACAGTCCCCCCCGTCTGAGACTGTCCCCATTGAATTCTCACAGGACAGGTACGCACGGGGTTAGATACAGAGTAAAGATCCACCTACCAATGCCAGACTCACTGTTCCTCTGTCTCTTTCTCCTTATCTCTCACTGCCTGCAACACCCTTTCTCGGCCTCGCTTTCTCCCTCTTCCCATCCTGAGAGCAAGAGGGAGAGATTGAGATAGTGTGCAGAGTGAGATAGAGATGGAGGGAGAAAAGTAGAGAGATAAAGTTGGAAAGTGAGCAACTGAGTGAAGAAATAGGGTTTGAGACAGCAGAAGAGATTGGAAGAGAGAGATAGAGATGGAGAGAGATTACCAGCAAGAGAGTTTACCAGAGATTACCTCTCTCTCAGTCCCTATCACTCCTTTCCAATTTGTTACCACCTCCATCTATTTTTCTCCCTCTACCCCGATGTTTCACACTCCATGCCTCTCGCTCGATAGTCTGTGTATACTGCAGTGAAGGATTACATCATATTATTATGTTTTACATTTGCTCTTTCAATTTAACTGAACAATCTCTCAGACTGTGAACAGAGGGGCCTTGGAGTGACTGTCCACTGATTGCTGAGGGTAACAGGACAGGTGGATAAGGTGGTTAAGAAGGCTTACGGAATACTTCCATTTATTGGCCGATGTAGAGAACATAAGAGCAGGGAGGTTATGCTGAAACTGTATAAAACACTAGTTAGACCACAGCTGGAGTACTGTGTACAGTTCTGGTCACCACATTACAGGAAGGATGTGATCATACTAGAGATGGGACAGAGGAGATTTACAGAGGATGTTGTCAGGAATGGAGGATTTTAACTATGAGCAAAGATTGGATAGGCTGGAATTGTTTTCTTTGGAACAGAGAAGGTTTAAAAGAAGATTTAATTGAGGTGTATAAAATAATGACGGGCCTAGATAGAGTTGCTAGGAAGGACCCATTTCCCTTAACAGATGGGTCAATAACCATGGGCATAGATGACAAGATTTCCACACCAATATCATGAGGGTGTGATGGCTTCCATGGTGGAATAACTTGCTGGATGTTTACAATTGTGCGTTCTCCTTCCTGATCATTAAAACTTGCCGCCTGGGCCCCAACTTCATCCACATTTCTCCTACTCCACCAATATTTCACTCTCCATACCTATCTTTCTCTGTTTGCATGCACAGTAGTGAAGGATTACATCAAATAAATATATCTTACATTCTCCCTTTCAATCCACCTCAACAATCTCTCTCTCTCCAACCTTGTACCTCTCGACAGCCCTCTCTCTGCCTGCATATCTAAGCCTCTCTCCCTTTGTCTCCCTCTTAGTGTCAGAGATAGCAGGAGGGAGAGATAGAGAGGAAGACACAGAGAGACACAGATAACAACCCCAGCTTCTCCAATCTATCCACTAATTGTTCTGGACATGCCAGCACTTTATGATAGTGAATTATTTACACTGCTGCTTCTTTCTCTTTACTTCTGCTTTTCTTTTCCAATCGGTTTCGTTCTCCCTGCTCCTTTTCTCCTTCCCTATCTCTCTGACGTACACACACCCTTTAAACTGTTACATAAAGCGACTTTTCACATATGATTTATTCCTAACATTCTGCGTCTGTGTTCTGTTCACCAGCCCCAGGTTCAATGATTCTATTCACAGAGTCAGTTTTTTCAATGGTGAAACCTCTGTGAATAATTTAATGTATCTACCGAACACCCAAGTCTCCACCTGTTCACCTGCACTCTTCACTTCATCTACAATACATGGAATAAACAGGATCGAAAGCTAATTCCAGACAAACCTCACAATCATTGAAATTCCTTCTCCTGGAATTATAAAGTAATCCGTTAGAATGTGGGATTGTTTAATTAATAAAACACTAACATCAGCGCTGCAGCTGATAATCTACAGATAAATGTAAAGACTCCTGATTTCAACTGATAGAGTGTAAACCAATAAAACATCACATCAATACTTTCTATTTTACAATGTAGTCCAGTGATAGTGAAGGTCCACAGTGAAGCAGAGAAGGAGATGTGAAAGTGTCAGCAGCAAACTCAGTTCATTAGCCAGACCTCTGAAGCAGCGTCAGACACACACAGAATGAAACAATATTTGATAACAGTAATAATCAATAAACACATTGAAATCCCAGTTAAACTGAGCCATGTTATTGGGGAGGGAGGACATTGTTCTGTCCCCTTGTAACACTGAGACCGTGAGATGTCTCATTATCAATCATTGAAAAAAAATCATAAAAATATTCCAGGACCGGTTAGATCCACCTCATGAAAATGGTAAAAACTCCTAATGGTCTGGTTATTGATCCTCACTGAAACATCTGATTCCAATACATTCACTAGACTGAATAATCCAGTAACAATGCCACAGTTACTTAATACAATACCATTAAATACATAATACAGTTACTGCAAGAATGAAAGAGTAGACAATGAGGAGATTCCATCAGTAAATTGCTGGAAATGTTCAGGCGGCTGTGTAACACACAGTGAGTAATAATACCGAGTACAGCAGCACAGTTAACATCGATTTGCACCATTAGCAGCTGAGATACTGCTTCCCAGCAACTCCAATTGCTGCAAGTACAGGATAATAAATGTCTTCTATCTGACACATTTCTGGATATCGCATTTCTGTGAGAAGCAGGTTCTTCTGTTAGCCTGGAATCCACAGCTCCAGCAGGCACTCTGAGCTGATCAATTCCAATGGGTTCTGATTTATACAGGGGATTAGTCTCCACTGACATGATCTCTCTCAACCACACGGCCATTTTTTTTGTATCGTTTGCAATCTTTTTGAACATGCCCACTACAGGGGATAAGTCTCCACTGACACGGTTATACCCCTGATCATTGCTATCAGTTACACTCACCTGAACAAACTCATTACATCAGCAGCTTTGACTCCGATGTAAATAATGTGGTGGATAAAACACAATCATTTCAATGTCAATGACATTTTCTGAGTCAGACCTCTCTCGGAATAAACCTGAAATCTGTACTCATACTGGACGGATGCTACAATTATGAGAGGCGTCATTTACATTTTCCATATTATTGCATTGACCTTGTTCACTCCTGGCATTTCTATTGTAAATGTAACGGATCTGTCTGCAGTGGACACTGAATCCAGGGACAAAAACATGAGGAAGGATGTGAGGGTCCTTCAGGGAGATCAGAGGAGGGGAGCTTATGTCAGATACAGATCGCTCAATACCACAGAAAGCCGTGAGGGGTGAAGAAAGTGCAGGGGTGAAATTAAAAGGCAAATTAGGAAAGCAAAGAGATAGTCAGAAAATAATATAACCTAGTAAAATCAAGGAAAGCACTGAGATGTTTTATAAATACACGAAGAACAAGAGGATAACTAGGGATAGAGAATTCGGGATCAAAAGGGGAATTGGTTTTTAGAGGTGGGATTTGTGGGCATGGCTCCCCTTAAAATCTCAACAACTTTGATCAAATCACCTTGATCCTCCTAAATTACAGGGAATACCTCCCCAGTTTGTGTAATATCACCTCGTTATTTAACCCTTGGAGTCCAGTTATCATTCTGGTAAATCTACATTGCACTCAAATGGACATGGACCGCCCCCCCCCCCCCCCGCCCAAGTCTCTTTGGACCTCCAGTGTTTCGAGTTTTTCACCATTTATAAAATACTCTGTTCCCGTCTTTTTGAAATCTATCGACCACAGTACTGCCCATTTATTTAAGATATTAATATCTTTAGTTTAGTTTAGTTTTATCGCACTGATACAGGCCCTTCGGCCCACCCATTTATACGAATCCTACACTAATTCCATACTCCTACCACATCCCCACCTGTTCCTATATTTCCCTACCACCTACCTACACTGGGGGCAATTTATGATGGCTAATTAACCTATCAACCTGCAAGTCTTCGGCATGTGGGAGGAAACCGGAGCACCCGGAGGAAACCCACGCAGACACAGGCAGAACTTGCAAACTCCACACAGGCAGTACCCAGAATTCAACTCGGGTCACTGGAGCTATGAGGCTGCGGTGCTAACCACTGCGCCACTGTGCTGTAATTTGATGCCTCCAGCTACACTGCTTACAAAGCTACCTATTTTGTGTCATTGGTAAACATGGGTATGTGGCATTCTACCCCATCATAGTAAATCGTTAATAAATACAGCAAAACTGAGGCACACACGGACTTTGCTCCAGTAGACAGGAGTGAATCATTCCATCCTAGAGATTTTTCAATTCCAGATTTATAAAAACAGAATTCAAATTCACAACAGCCCAGTGTGGGATTTGAACTGCTTTTTCAATCATCATGGAACATAGAACATTACAGCACAGTACAGGCCCTTCGGCCCTCGATGTTGCACTGACCTGTGGAACCATCTGACCTACACTATTCCATTTTCATCCATATGTCTATCCAATGACCACCTTAATGCCCTTAACGTTGGCGAGTCTACTACTGTTGCAGGCAGGGCGTTCCATGCCCTACTACTCCCTGAGTAAAGAAACTACCTCTAACATCTGTCCTATATCTATCACCCCTCAACTTAAAGCTATGTCCCCTCGTGTTTGCCATCACCATCCGAGGAAAAAGACTCCCACTATCCACCCTATCTAACCCTCTGATTATCTTATATGTCTCTATTAAGTCACCTCTCCTCCTCCTTCTCGCTAACGTTAACAACCTCAAGTCCCTCAGCCTTCCCTCGTCCGAACTTCCCTCCATACCAGGCAACATCCTAGTAAATCTCCTCTGCACCCTTTTCATAGCTTCCACATCCTTCCTATAATGCGTTGACCAGAACTGCACGCAATACTCCAGGTGCGGTCTCACCAGAGTTTTGTACAGCTGCAGCATGACCACGTGGCTCCGAAACTCGACCTGCCTACTAATAAAAGCTAACACACCATATGCCTTCTTAACAGACCTATTAACCTAGGTGGCAACTTTCAGGGATTTATTTACCTGGACACCAAGATTTCTCTGCTCATCGACACTACCAAGAATCTTCCCATTAGCCCAGTACTCTGCATTCCTGTTACTCCTTCCAAATTGAATCACTTCACACTTTTCCGCATTAAACTCCATTTGCCATCTCTCAGCCCAGCTCTGCAGCCTATCTATGTCCCTCTGTAACGTACAACATCCTTCGGCACTATCCACAACTCCACCGACCTTCGTGTCATCCGCAAATTTACTAACCCACCCTTCTACACCCTCATCCAGGTCATTTTTAAAAATGACAAACAGCAGTGGCCCCAAAACAGATCCTTGCGGTACACCACCAGTAACTAAACTCCAGGATGAACATGTGCCATCAACCACCACCCTCTGTCTTCTTTCAGCTAACCAATTTCTGATCCAAAGCACTAAATCACCTTCAATCCCATACTTCCATATTTTCTGCAATAGCCTACCGTGGGGACGTGGGGAACCTTATAAACGTCTTATTGAAATCCATATGCACCACATCCACGGCTTTACCCTCATCCACCTGTTTGGTCACCTTCTCAAAAAACTCAATAAGGTTTGTGAGGCACGACCTACCCTTCATAAAACCGTGCTGACCATCGCTAATGAACTTATTCTTTTCAAGATGATTATAAATCCTACCTCTTATAACCTTTTCCAACATTTTACCCACTACCGAAGTAAGGCTCACAGGTCTAAAATTACCAGGGCTGTCTCTACTCCCCTTCTTGAACAAGGGGACAACATTTGCTATCCTCCAGTCTTCCGACACTATTCCTGTCGACAATGACGACATAAAGATCAAGGACAAAGGCTCTGCTATCTCCTCCCTGGCTTCCCAGAGAATCCTAGGATAAATCCCATCTGGCCCAGGGGACTTATCTATTTTCACACTTTCCAAAATTGCTAACACCTTCTCCTTGTGAACCTCAATCCCATCTAGCCTATTAGCCTGAATCTCAGTATTCTCCTCGACAACATTTTCTTTCTCTACTGTAAATACTGACGAAAAATATTCATTTAACGCTTCCCCATCTCCTCTGCTTCCACACACAACCTCCCACTACTATCCTTGATTGGCCCTAATCTAACTCCAGACATTCTTTTATTCCTGATATACCGATAGAAAGCCTTAGGGTTTTCCTTGATCCTATCCGCCAATGACATCTCGTGTCCTCTCCTCGCTCTTCTTAGCTCTCCCTTTAGATGCTTCCTGGCTAGCTTGTAACTCTCAGCTCAGGCCTACAAATTAAAACCGATAAAAATAGATTCATTTTCCTACTGCTGTAGTCGGACCATCTCAGGTTTTGTATATTGTTCCCTTTTCCTCTTCTTCCATGTGTCTGAAGTCTTTGAAGTTTGTCAGGCTTTGGTAAACTACTTCATGTGGTGTTCTGTAAATACCTTCAATTCTGTGCATCTGCAAGGGACACAATTCAAGTTCTCACCTTATTGCAATAACCAAAACCTGCAGGTCCATTCAAACACCCCGATTTCCTGTCTCTGCAAAGATAGCTCACACTTCCACAATGTCGGAATGTCTGAATGGAAACAGTTTTGACACATTTCCCAACATGTCTGCTGACACGTTTCAGGGTGGAGCTAAATTCAACTTACAGATTGCAAGCCGCAAATTGAATCTTGAAGAGAGAAGAAGTGACACAAATGAAATCCCAGGTCTCTCTGTCCCTGCACCCAATTTAACATTGTACCATTTAGTTTATATTGCTTCTGCTCAGCCTTCCTTCCAAAATGCATCATTTTACATTTCTCAGCATTAAATTTAACCTGCCATGTGTCTGGCCATTTCACCAGGCTCTGTCTATCCTCCTGAAGTCTACTACTTTCCCTTCCCTGTTTATTACATTGCAGATGGCACAATGTTGAAGTTATGCCCTGTAAACCCAAGTCCAAGTCATTCATATATATCAAAAAGATCAGTGGTCCGAATCCGAACCCTTGGGAAATATCCCTGTACCACAATGGATACTTTACATAGTGACTACAAAAGCAGGGAGGTTATGCTGATCATTTATCAAGCTCTAATTAGGCCCTAACTGGAAAATTGTGTCCATTTCTTGTCACCACACTTTAAGAAGGAGATGAGGGTCCTTGAGAGGGTGCCGAAGAGATTTACCAGAATGGTTCCAGGGATGAGGGATTTTAGCTACAAAGTTAGGTTGGAAAAGCTGGGTTTGGTCTCCTTAGAACAAAGGAGATTGAGGGGAGATTGAAAAGAAGTGTATAAGATTATGTCAGGCACAGATACCGTCCTCCAGTCTGAAGCAACCATTCACCACTACTCTCTGTGTTCTGTCCCTTAGCCAATGTTGTATCCACTCTGTCCCTGTCCCATTAATTCCATGAGCATTCATATTGCTAACTAGTCAATTATGAGGCACCATTAAGACGTCCCCATGAGGAAATTGGTCTCAGAGCACAGAAGAAAACACAGACAGGCAATGAGCATCTGCAACAAGAGAGAATCCAACCACCTCCCCTTGGCATTCAAAGCATTATCCCATCGCTGAATCCTCCAGCATCAACATCCTGGGGAGACATTGACCAGGAACTGAGCTGAAGTAATCACATCAGTACTGTGGCTACAGTGACTCACCACTGACACCCCAAAGCCTTTCCACCAACTACAAGACACAAGTCAGGTGTGTGATGGGATCTCTCCACTTGCCTGGATGAGTGCAGGACCGACAACACTCCAGAACCTCGACACCATCCAGCACAAAGCAGTCCACTTGATTGGCAACCCGTCCACAACTTTAAACTTTGATTAGATCACCCCTTAACCTTCTAAATTCCAGGGATACAGAGTAATGCTCCGTCTACACTGTCCCATCAAATGCTGCCAAGCTGTTAGTTAGCTATTGAGTAAATCTCTGTCCTCACTGTTCGATCAAACACTCCCAGGGCAGGTACAGTGTGGGGGTATATACAGAGTAAAGCTGACTCGATATGTGCCTCTCTTTCCCTTCCTCCATCCAGATGGAGAGAGTAACAGTGAGAGAGACAGGGATAGATATAGAGAGAGTAAAACAGAGAGAGGGAAGGATAGCAATGGGGAGGAAGTATCAGTGAGAAAGAGGAAGAGATTGGGATGGAGAGTGTCGGTCAGTGTTCCTGCAAAGCTGTGTTCAGCAGACTGGAAGATTTGACACAGCGAAGATTGGGATTGAGAGGGGACAGAGGGATATAGAGATAGAGAGAGAAGATGAGACATATAAACATGGAGAGAGTAGCAGAGTGGGGAACTAGCGATTGAATGAGTAAGGGAGAGGGGAAGACGGAGATGGAGAGAGATTACCAGTCAGAGTCACTTTCCGCATCTCTCTCCATGTATATCTTTCCCTTTCTCACTGTTACACTCTCTCCATCTTTATTTCTCCTGATCGTTCACACTCTAGGCCTATTTCTTGTACCTCCGTGTGCACAGGATTACATCAAACTATGATTATATTTGACATTTTCCCTTTCGATCTAACCGAACAACGTGACTGTCTCCAACATTCTCTCTGTGTCTGTGAACAGCGGGACCTTGGAATGAATGTTCACTGATTCCTTGAGGTAACAGACAGGGAGAGACTGGGATTCAGAGGATAACAGAGTGGCAGAGTTTGGGATTCAGAGGGTAACAGAGAGGGAGAGATTGGGTTTCAGAGGATAATACAGAGACTGTGATTCAGAGGGTAACAGGGAAGGAGAGACTGGGTTCAAAATGTAACAGAGGGAGAGACTGGGATTCAGAGGGTAACAGGGAGGGAGAGACTGGGATTCAGAGGGTGACAGAAAGGGAGAGACAGGGATTTACAGGGCAACAGAGAGAGAGAGAGAGACTGGGATTCAAAGGGGAACAGAGAGAGAGAGAGACTGGGATTCAGAGGGTAACAGAGAGAAGAGACTGGGATTCAGAGGGTAACAGAGAGAGAGAGATTGGGAATCAGAGGGTAACAGAGAGAAGAGAGTGGGATTCAGAGGGTTACAAAGGTTAACAGAGAGGGAGTGACTAGGATTCAGAGGGTAACAGGGAAGGAGAGACTGGGATTCAGAGGATAATAGAGAGGCAGAGACTGGGATTCAAAGAGTAACAGAGAGGGAGAGACTGGGATTCAGATGGAACAGAGAGGGAGATACAGAGAGAGAGAGAAGGACAGAGGAACAGCCAGTGATAGATGCAGAGACAGAGATAATGCCAGAGAGAGACAGAGATCGAAGTTGAGAGTGAGAGAGGGAGTGACAGAGAGGGAAAGACAGATGGAGGGAGAGAGAGATAGAGACAGAGAGAGGGTCAGAGATCGAATAAGAGAGGGAGTGACAGGGAGGGAAAGACAGATGGAGGGACAGAGAGAGAGACAGAGAGAGGAGAGAGAGGGAGTGACAGAGAAGGAAAGACAGACGGAGGGACAGAGAGAGAGAGACAGAGATGGAAGGAGAGAGAGGGATGGACAGGGAGGGAAAGACAGATGGAGGTATAGAGAGAGAGACAGAGTTCGAAGGAGAGAGAGAGGCAGTGAGAAAGAGGGAAAGACAGATGGAGGGACACAGAGAGATGGAAGGATAGAATGGGACAGATAGGGAGGGATACAGAAAGAGGGAGAGAAAGAGACAGAATGAGAGAGAGACAGAGGTAGAGAGAGCGAGAGAGGGAGGCACAGAGGAAGAGAGACAGGGATTGGGAGAGACAGGGATTGGGAGAGAGGGTGAGACAGAGAGAGATAGAGAGAGGGAAAAGTAGAGGAAGAGCCCGTGATAGATGGAGAGACGGAGATAATGACAGAGACAGAGATAGAAGGAGAGAGAGGGAGTGACAGAGAGGGAAAGAGAGATGGAGAGACAGAGATAGAGAGAGAGGCAGAGATAGAGGGAGAGAGAGGGAGTGACAGAGAGGGAAAGGCAGATAGAGGGACAGAGAGAAAGAGGGAGAGACAGAGATAGAAGGAGAGAGAAGGAGTGACAGGGGAAGGAAGACAGATGGGGAGACAGAGAGAGAAGGAGGGAGATGGAGAGACAGAGAGGGAAAGACAGATGGGGAGATAGAGAGGGAGAGGCAGAGATGGAAGGAGAGAGAGGGAGTGACAGGGAGGGAAAGACAGATGGAGGGACAGAGAGAGAGAGAGACAGAGAGAGCAGCAGAGACAGAGATAGAAGGAGAGAGAAGGTGTGACGGGGGGTGGTGGAAGACAGATGGAGACACAGAGAGAGAGACAGAGAGACGAGAGAGAGGGAGTGACAGGGAGGGAAGGACAGATGGAGGTATGGAGCGAGAGATACAGAGATAGAAGGAGAGAGAAGGAATGACAGAGAGGGAAAGACAGATGGAGGGACAGATCGAGACAGAGAGAGGCAGAGACAGAGAGAGGGGGAGAGAGAGGGACAGAGAGGGAGGGATAATGAAGGAAGGAAAAATGGTTTAAACCATTGCTATCCTGGGAGCGAGGGAGGACGGGAGAGATGAAAAGAGAGAGGGGGAAGTGAAAGGGAGAAATGGTGTCAGAGACACAGACAGAGTTATGGACAGAGGCAGAGAGAGAGAGGGAGATAAAGATACAGAGAGACAGGAGAGGGAGATGGAAGGAGAGAGAGGGAGTGACAGGGAGGGAAACACAAATGGAAGGACAGAGAGAGAGAGAAGGAGAGAGAGGGAGAGACAGAGAGGGAAAGACAGATGGAGGGACCGAGAGAGAAGGAGAGAGGTGGAGTGTTAGGGAGGGAAATACAGATGGAGGGACAGATAGAGCGACAGATAGTGAGAGGCAGAAATAGAGAGGGAGACAGAGATATAGAGAGGAAAATACTGATACAGTGACGAAGAGAGAGAGAGAGAGAGTAACACAGAGAGAGAGACACACACACAGACAGAGAGAGAGAGATAGAGACACAGAGAGAAACAGAGAGAGAGGCAGCGGCAGTGAGAAAGAGAGAGACAGAGACAGTGATAGCAAAAGACAACGAGAGGGATATATGGGGGGAGAGAAAGTTGTACGGGGAAGAGAGAGCGGGTGAGAGGGGGAGAAAGAGATAGAGGGGGAGTGAGAGATAGAGGGGGTGTAGAGAGATAGAGGGGGAGGAGAGAGATAGAGGGGAAGGAGAGAGATAGAGAGGGAGGAGAGAGATAGAGGGGAGGAGAGGGAGATAGAGGGGGTGAGGGAGATAGAGTGGGAGAGGGAGATAGAGTGGCAGTGGGAGATAGAGGGGGAGAGGGAGATAGAGGGGAAGAGGGAGATAGAGGGGGGAGAGGGAGAGAGAGCGGGAGAGGGAGATAGAGGGGGATTGGGAGATAGAGGGGGATTGGGATATAGAGGGGGAGACGGTGATAGAGGGTGGAGACGGAGATAGAGGGGGAGAGATGGATGGGGTAGAGGGTGGTGAACCTGTGGAATTCTCTACCGCAGAAGGCAGTGGAGGCCAAGTCATTAAATATACTCATGGAGGAGAGAGATATATTTCTTAATGTCAAAGGGATCAAGGGGTATGGGGAGAAAGTGTGAACAGGGTACTGAATTAGACCATCGGTCATGATCTTTATTGAATGACGGAGCAGGCCCAAAGGGCCGAATGGCCTGCTCCTGCTCCTATTTTCGATGTTTCTATGAGAGAAGCGGACTGGGAGAGGGAGAGGTGGAGAGAGAAGGAGAAACAGAGAGAGAAGGAGAGATAGAGATGCAGAGAGGTGACCCTGAGATTCTCTCTCACTCACACACAAACATGCAGACACACACATAAAGGGACACACAGACACACACACACATAGACACACACAAAGTCACACAGAGAGAGAGACACACGCACACACACACACACACACACATATTTTACAATCCACACTGATGACAGTAAAAATGGCCAACAGAACATCAGTAACAATCCCCGGTGTCTGCCCAGTCCTGTGAAAGACAGAGCGAGAGATAGGGAGTGACGGTGAGAGACCTTGGAAGGAGGAGGACAAAACAGCTTGTAGGAGAAACTTTACATTTATTTGTGTTCCACAGATTTAATTACAAGTTGAAAGGGACTGGACACTGAAAAAACTGTCAGCACACAACAACAACCTTGAGAGACTTTAGAAGTGAGGGAAGGGGAGACACTTTACAATCCACTCTGATGTCAGTAAAAATCCCCAATCACAAGCTCAGTAACAATGTTTGATATTTTCAAACTGCAGGGAAAGAATTAAAGGTTTGAAGTGAACTAAGAGATGGCTGAAAGCACTGCTGTGCTGGTATGAACATATCAATGGACTGGAAAAGTCCGGATGGTCCTGACCTGGGATTAACATATCAATGGACAGGCCCCCTCCCCCGCCCCCGAGGCAGGAGATTGAGAGACAGCCCAACATGTCAGAAGCTCAAGGGGTGGAGTTTGCAAACAGCTCACTCAGGATATAAACTGGGTTTGAAGATCTCAGTTCCAATCACAAAACCCACCTTTCACTCTCTCTCTAGAGAGAGTGGACACATTCCCCAGTCTGATTCAGTGTGTGTGTCTGTGTATCTGTGTGTGTGCTCTCTATGTCTCAATCTGGTTTATAACTGTGATTTGATTGTATTTGAATATTGCTGATTGTCTGTGCAACGGAGAGGAAACCCTGGGCTCTTGCTATCCTATTTTGTTGAAATATGTCCTCGCTTTGTATTTTAATCCATTTTTTTTCTCCTTCTTTCCCCTGAGGAATTTTCATTCTGAAAACTGCACCGTGAAGTTGAAAAGAGGGAAAGTTTGGACGAGGAATCCTTGGACTGGAGCATCCTCCCGAGGGGACGGACTGAGGCCTTGTCCACAGGCTGCACCCAAAGGGCCCACGTGGGTTGTGCCTGTTTATTAGCCCGAGGTTTAATTTCCTCTCTGGGGCCCTGGGTTATCTCGTTCCTGTCGGATTGGGGCCCTGGAGTTTTAAACATGTTGCAAGCATGGAGTTAAGGGAGCAGCCCCAGGAAGGAGTCCCATTTGCACTTGCTCCATTCAGCCCTGTCTGTGAGGTTTGCTGATGTTTTGGGCAATGCTTCGTGAACTTAGTGAAATAAGATGCACGGTGCCCATTTAATTCATTTTACTGTAGTTATGAGGTTAGCATTCCCTCTGTCTCCACATTCTTTCCCTGTGTCATAATCTCCGCCCATACTTTCTCTTCTCTGTCTCGGTTACACACTCTCCATCGCCACTTAAACCTTTAATAAATAAAAATAAACATACCACACACAGCAATGCAATTGGTCGTTATTTGAAATGGTGAGACGGAATCAGCAGCTTGTTCCCAGTTTAAAGAGGGAGTTTCACCCTTTCTAGGGACTGAAATATGGCTATTATCACATTGCTGCTTGTGGGATCTTGCTGTGCATCTAGTGGCCTGCAGCATTTCCTGCATGACAACAATGAGGACACTTCCCTCCCTGTCACACCATTTTAGAAGTGAATTCATTTTGTGCAAAGCTCCCCTGAAGGCCTGGAATTAAAGTTCTGAGCTTGGAGCCGGTATAATTCCAGAGTGACGCTGCTATTTAGGGCAGTGACGTGAATTTGAGGGTGAAATAAATTGTGGGATCTTCCTGTGCACATATGGCATGCAGTGTTTCCAACATTGCAATAGTGACGAGCACTTAAACAGTTCACTGAGTGTCAAATGTTCCCGATTCAAACAATTCAGTTTACTGAAGTTCTGAGTTTCGAATTCTCTCTGTCTTTCTTCAGATTTCTGTCCCTCTGTCTCTCTATTTAAACCTTCAATAGTTAAAAACACACACAGCTGTGTGATTTGTTGTTGGTTTAAATGGTGAGACAGAAATATTTCACAGCTATTTTCAGTCAAGATTACATATGAGAAAGCGGGACAAAAACGGACATGGATGGAGAGAGAGAGACAGGGGAGAGAAATACACAGACAGGGAAGAGAGATACAGAGACAGGGAGAGAGATACAGAGACAGAGGAGAGAAATACACAGACAGGGAGAGAGATACAGAGACAGGGGAGAGAAATACACAGACAGGGGAGAGAGATACAGAGACAGGGGAGAGAAATACACAGACAGGGCAGAGAAATACACAGACAGGGGAGAGATATACAGAGACAGGGGAGAGAGATACAGAGACAGGGAGAGAGATACAGAGACAGGGGAGAGAGATACAGAGACAGGGGAGAGAGATACAGAGACAGACACAGAGAGGTGGAGGTTGCTGTCTGAACCCTTTTATCCTTTGGTTTATGAACTGTGATTTGTCTGTATTTGGGTGCTGCTGAGAGAGTGTCTGTGTCACTGAGGGCAATTCCTGGGCTCTTGCTGTGCTATTTTGCTTAACAATGCCTTTTAATCAATTGTGGGATCCTGCTGTGCATCCATTCCCTGGATCAATTCAAACATTACAAAACTGAGGCAGAAACAGATGGAGAGAAAAAGAGGGAGAGTGAGAGACAGCTGGAGGTGGCAGGTTAAATGCAGAGAGAGAGAGAGACAGGTGAGTGAGGGAGGGAAGGCAGAGAAAGATGGACAGAGACAGAGAGAGAGGGAGAGAGAAATCTACACTCAAAAGCTTGGTAAACTGAATATTGAAGTGTCACCATTGCTGGGATCTTGCTGTGCACACACTGCCTGCAGGTTTCCTGCATTGCAACAGTGGACCACTTTCAAAATTAATTCATTGAGTGTCAACTGCTCCTGAGGGCCAATAATTACAAGAGCTGAATGTAAAGCTGTATAAAGACTTGTTTTCAGTTTAAAGATGGAGTTTAGCATTTTCTGAGGACTGTGATGGGATATATGGCTATGATCACATTGTGGGATCCTGCTGTGCTTACATTCCCTGCATCAATTTCTACATTACAACACTGAGGGAGAAACAGGTGTAGAGAAAAAGAGGGAGAGTGCGAAACAGCTGGAGGTGGCAGGTTAAACAGAGAGAGAGAGAGAGAGAGGCGGAGTGTGGCTGAGGGAGGGAAGGCAGAGAAAGATGGAGAAAGAGGGAAAGAGAGAGAAATCCACACTCAAACCTTGGTTGAAGTGTCACCATTTCTGGGATCTTGCTGTGCACAGCTTGCAGGCTGTTATCAGAGAGCTGCTTGTGGGATCTTGCTGTGTACCAATGACCTGCAGCATTTCCAACATTGCAAAAGTGACGAACACTTTAAAAATTAATTCATTGAGTGTCACATACTTCTGTGAATCAGCAATGAAATGGGTGAAATGTGAAGGTTTGGAAAGGCTTGTTCTCATTCCCGAATATTGCTGGTGTTTTAGGCTGTGGGCTGAATTTGACAGTGAAGTGAAACACCTGGGGACCATTTGAATTCAGTTTTTCAGGGTTGGGAATGTGGACTCCTATCTCTATCCTTCTACAGGAGAGGAGATGGGGGTCACCAGTGTTTGTGTGCTTTTACAATGAGGCAGAAATGGATGTTGAGAGACACAGAGAGAAATAGAGAGAGAGAGGGAGAGAGAGAGAGAGCAGGAAATGACAGGGTAAACACATCCACACTTCCCAGTCTCTGGCTCTGTGTCAGGGGATGTGTTTGTAAGTCACTGAGAGATTGTTTTATGTCAGTGAATTTGAGAGAGAGTCCTGGGCTCTCGCTGTGTTTTATTTCTGTGCAAAAATGCTTTGCTTTGTTTGAATCAATTTTATTTCTCTTATTCCCAAGGAGAATCTTTTCGGAAGCTGCAGCTGTGATGATGCAGAGGGAGAATCTTTTGGCCACGTGGAATTCTCAGACAAGAGCTTTAACCAGGGAGGGAAAATAATAATAAAAATATATTTGTCATTGTCAAATTAATTTCTAAATACAGAAAAGAAAACTGTTTGTGATTTCGGGGCTGATAGAAAAGCAAAGTGCTGGAAATGCTCAGTATTTCCAGAACAGTTTTTATTTCAGATTTCCAGCATCCTCAGTATTTTGATTTTGTGTTTTGGGGGTCTGTGGATTTTTTTTACCACAAGGGAGGGGGCTGGATGGTGCTCCAAATGGAATAGTTTGGGAATCGCTGCTCCAGAACAGTCAATCTAATCCCATATATTTCCTTCTCTCCATCTCTTGCTGCTACTTGTTCCCTGCACCTTCCTCCTTGTTCCCAGTTCTGTTTCTTCACATCTTTAAATCCCTATCTCTGTATCTCTCAACATCCTTTCTATCTTTGCCTCTCTCTAGAGTCTCACAGGTTTCCATTTTCATTCTCTTTCTGCGACCCTCTGCATCTTTATCTGTCTCTCTCTCACTCCATTTCTTCTCTCACTCACTTCCAAATCCCTGAATCATTCCATCGCTGCTCCTCCTTTCCTGCAAGATTATCTCTGCATTTCCCCCATCCCGCAGCATCCCTCTCTATTCTGTAAAGGCATCTTACTTTGTATCTCTGCCCCTCCATATCTTTCTGTCTCTGCGTCTCTCTCTTCGTCTGGGATCTTTCTCAATATCTCCATTTCTCTCTCTCTCTCTGCCCTTCTCAGTATTTATGACCCTCTGTTCTCAGTTTGTCTCACTGGTGTCGGACTCCCTGCATCTCATTCTCCATCTCCCTTTCCATTTATTTTTCTCTCTCTCTGTTCTGCCCTAATCCCGGGATTTGTTTTGTGTGTTTCTGTCCCTCTGTCAGGTGGTGGATTTGAACTCACAGCCTTGGTGTTGGACAGGGTGATTGTGAAGTGGGATCCTGCTTTCCATCTCTGCCCAGTTTTGCTCCCATTGAGGTAAAAACAGGGTAGAGATTCTGAACGGACAGCCGATACACAACATCCCTCCTCCCCTCCACCCTGGTTTGCACCATTGGCACCAAGTCCGAGTCCAGCCCAGTGTTTCTTTGACTCTCTGTATTTGCTCCCCGACTGTCTCTGCCTGTCTCCTTGTGGTTCAATGGGGGAAGAGACAAGTCAGCCATTATCTAACATGGGTGGGACAGGATCAAAGGGCTGAATGGCCTCTTCCCGTCCCTGTGCAAAATCAATGTGTGAGTGTTTGTGTGTATCTCCCTCTGTTTGAGTCTCTGAAGCCCATAGGGAGAGCAGTGGCGCAGTGGTTAGCACTACAGCCTCACAGCTCCAGGGACCCGGGTTCGATTCTGGGTACTGCCTGTGTGGAGTTTGCAAGTTCTCCCTGTGTCTGCGTGGGTTTTCTCCGGGTGCTCCGGTTTCCTCCCACAAGCCAAAAGACTTGCAGGTTGGTAGGTAAATTGGCCATTATAAATTGTCACTAGTATAGGTAGGTGGTAGGGAAATATAGGGACAGGTGGGGATGTTTGGTAGGAATATGGGATTAGTGTAGGATTAGTATAAAATGGGTGGTTGATGGTCGGCACAGACTCGTTGGGCCGAAGGGCCTGTTTCAGTGCTGTATCTCTAATCTAATCTAATCTAAAAAACACCTTTCTGCAGAGAGGGCGTTAAAGGCTCAGAATGCCAGTTAGCCTCTGAAGGTCCTTGCTCTATGCCCGGCCCTGATTTTGTCCGGACAGGAGATAAAGGTGCCGGGGATCTGGGAGCAAGTTGTTGGAATTCCAGTGGCTTATCCAGATCTGGAATTAAAATCAACGGAAGATTGTCGGGAGACGGAGCCAAACCCAGGAAAGTGATGGACGTGGGAATAACACGGTGGGGAGTGAGGGGGGTAGGGGGCTGTTCACGGGGGTGATGATACAGGGTGGGAATTAGTAGAGGGGAAGCTTTTACAGGACAGGGAGGGTATTTAGAAACCGGGAGAGTTTACAGTGGAGAGCGGGGGGAGAATTAGATTGGGTTCAGTTAATGGGGGGGTATTTAGATGGGAGTCTGTTCACAGAACGGTGGGTATTTAGATGGGGGTCTGTTGCGGGCGGGGATAGAGATGGGAGTCTGTTCCCGGGGGGTATTTAGATGGGAGTTTGTTCCAGGAGGGTATTGAGATGGGAGTTTGTTCCTGGGGGGTTATTCAGAGGGGAGTTTGTTCCCGGGGGGGGGGGGAGGTATTTAGATGGTAGTTTGTTCATGGGGAGGTATTTAGATGGGAGTTTGTTTCTGGGGGGTTATTCAGAGGGGAGTTTGTTCCCGGGGGGGGGGGGGTACTTAGATGGTAGTTTGTTCATGGGGAGGTATTTAGATGGGAGTTTGTTCCTGGGGGATTATTCAGAGGGGAGTTTGTTCCCGCGGGGTTATTTAGATGGGAGTTTGTTCTGCGGATGTATTCAGTTGGCCGTTTGTTCCCGGAGGGGTATTTAGATGGGAGTTTGTTCCTGAGGTGTAGTTAGATGGCAAAATGTTCTTGGGGTGTATTTAGATGGCAGTCTTTTCTGGGGTGGGGGTATTAAGATGGGAGTTTGTTCCCGGGGGGTATTTAGATGGGGGTCTGTTCCAGGGGGGTGTTATTCAGATGGAAGTCAGTTACTGGGGATGTATTTAGATGGGAGTTTGTTCCCGGGGGGGAATTTAAGTGGGTGTTTGTTCCCGGGGTCTATTTAGATGGGAATCTGTCCTGGGCGGGTGGTCGTTTGATGGGTTGTCTTGTAACAGAGTGAAGGGGATAATTAGATGTGGGTCTGTTGATAATGAGGGTATTAGATGGGGGTCATTTAACAGGGGATATCAGACAGTTGTCTGCAGATGAGGATAATTTAGATCGGGGGTGTCTGTACAAGGGGGGGGATGTTTTCTTGCGGGGGGAATTGCAGGAAAAAGATTTGCATGGTGGATAAATATTGCGGGCGCTGGATAAATTGAGGCCGGTGGATTAATTGAGGGCGGTGGATAAATTGAGGGCGGTGGAAAAGACAGAAAAATTTTGAAAGTGAGAGAGAAATGATAGAAAGAGAAATAGAGAAGACAGAAAGATACAAAGAAAGAGAGAAGGGAAAGAAGTGGAGGGAAAAAAGTGGAGGGAAATAACAGAGACACAAAGAAATTGAAGGCACCAAAGAGACAGACAGAAAGCCAGTGAGAAAGACACAGAGAATCACAGAGAGATTGAGAGAGAGGACAGAGAATCACAGAGAGATTGAGAGAGAGGACAAAGAATCACAGAGAGATTGAGAGAGAGGACAGAGAATCACAGAGAGATTGAGAGAGAGGACAGAGAAACACACAGAGATTGAGAGAGAGGACAGAGAAACACAGAGAGATTGAGAGAGATGACAGAGAATCACTGAGAGATTGAGAGAGAGGACAAAGAATCACAGAGAGATTGAGAGAGAGGGCAGAGAAACACAGAGAGATTGAGAGAGAGGACAGAGAAACACACAGAGATTGAGAGAGAGGACAGAGAATCACAGAGAGATTGAGAGAGAGGTCAGAGAAACACAGAGAGATTGAGAGAGAGGACAGAGAATCACAGAGAGATTGAGAGAGAGGTCAGAGAATCACAGAGAGATTGAGAGAGAGGACAGAGAATCACAGAGAGATTGAGAGAGAGGTCAGAGAATCACAAAGAGATTGAGAGAGAGGACAGAGAATCACAGAGAGATTGAGAGAGAGGACAGAGAAAGCCATTGAGACAGAAAGACGCACAATCACTCAGAGAGAGAGAGAGAAACACAAAGTGAGGGACAGAGAGAGATGGAGGAGAAAGAGAGAGAAAACAGAGACAGAAATACAAGGTGAGGGAGAGATTGAGAAATAGAGAGAGTGAGAGAGAGATTCAGTGCGAAAGAGAGAGATTGAGTGCGAGAGAGATTCAGTGAGAGAGAGAATGAGTGCGAGAGAGATTGGGTGAGAGAGATTGTGTGCGAGAGAGAGAGATTCAGTGCGAGAGAGAGAGATTCAGTGCAAGAGAGAGAGATTCAGTGAGAGAGAGATTCAGTGTGTGAGAGATTCATTGAGAGAGAGATTCAGTGACTGAGAGATTCAGTGAGAGAGAGATTCAGTGAGAGAGAGATTGAGTGAGAGAGAGATTCAGTGTGAGAGAGAGCGATTCAGTGCGAGAGAGAGATTCAGTGCGAGAGAGGTTCAGTGAGAGAGAGATTGAGTGAGAGAGAGATTGAGTGAGGCGAGATTGAGTGAGGACAGAGTGAGTGAGGAGAGAGATTCAGTGCGAGGGAGAGTCTGTGAGAGGGAGAGTCTGTGAGAGGGAGAGTCTGTGAGAGGGAGATTGCGTGAGAGGGAGATTCAGTGCGTGGGAGATTCAGTGCGAGAGAGATTCAGTGAGAGAGAGATTCAGTGAGAGAGAGATTCAGTGGGAGAGAGATTCAGTGAGAGAGAGATTCAGTGAGAGAGAGATTCAGTGGGAGAGAGATTCAGTGGGAGAGAGATTGAGTGAGAGAGAGATTGAGTGAGAGAGTGATTCAGCGGGAGAGAGATTGAGTGAGAGAGAGATTGAGTGAGAGAGAGATTGAGTGAGAGAGTGATTCAGTGGGAGAGAGATTCAGTGCGAGAGAGATTCAGTGGGAGAGAGATTCAGTGAGAGAGAGATTGAGTGAGAGAGAGATTGAGTGAGAGAGAGATTGAGTGAGAGAGAGATTCAGTGGGAGAGAGATTCAGTGAGAGAGAGATTGAGTGAGAGAGAGATTGAGTGAGAGAGAGAGTAATTCAGAGAGAGATTCAGTGAGAGAGAGATTCAGTGAGGGAGAGATTGAGTGAGAGAGAGATTCAATGACAGAGAGATTGAGTGAGAGAGAGATTCAGTGAGAGAGACTTAGTGAAAGAGACTGAGTCAGAAGAAGGGACAAAAGCAGAAACAGACAATCAAGATGTGATACTCACCATCCCACACCGTCTGCTTTCCATCGTTGGACTCGAACACCTTCCCTCCATCAGCTCATCCATGGGGAAAAGATCCAGGAGAGGGGCATTGTGGTGGGATTTGGAGAAAAGCGTCAGGACTGGGACAGGGAGTGTGGGGGATTCAGACTGGACTCTCTCTCACACACACACACACACACACTGTAATCTGTTCCAATTCACCTGGGCACAGAGATTGAGACACAGAAACTCACCTTCAGAAACCAGCTGCATGGAAGGAAAGAATGTGGTCTGATGTTGTCCTCATATATCCCAGAACCTGTCACTCAAAACAGACAGTCTACCCAAAATGCTGTTCAACCAACCAGCTCTCATCTTCCTCCATCTGGACACTCCCTCCCAGGTATAGGACAGTCCAAGGAGAGTCTCTGTGTAAACAGCGAATGGGGGAGAGAGGGATATTCCAGACATATCCCAAATGGACCATTCCAGATAAAAACCTGTCTGCCTCTCTCTCTCTCTCTCCGTCCACATAAAACCTCGTTAACAGAACAGAAAAACTGCTGTAATTTGAAACCTGGAGGGGCCGGTTTGGATAATGGCCATTTAACACTCATTTAATTAAATGTGTTTCACTATTCACCTCGAGTTAACAGAAAGTTCAGAAAATGACTCATTGCAATTACCTTGAAATTCTGACAAAGTGTTCTTGCTGGAGTGGCCTGTTTGACTGCAGTATAAACATGCGGTTTTTATTCGCTTTTTCATTTCCACTGTGTGACAAAGACTGAAACTGGAGCCAGGTTAATGAGGCAGCGAAGAGAACTTTTATAACCAGTGACATTTCACACAACAATTCTTACCCATATTTACAGTTGTATTCGTCAATGATTCTTTGCCCTGTATTTGATGCTGCTGTATTTATGTATTAGCTGTAATCAATCAATAAAACCTTCTTAACATTCACCAGTTTAATGTTACAAGGGTTCACAAAGCTGGGAAATGGCCATTTAACACAAATGGTATGAAAGATCTTCCACGTTTCTCCTTCAGTTTATATAAAGTTCAGCAATAAAGACCTCCACATTCTGACAAAGAGTTTTTACTGCTGCAATAAAGTGTCACTTGTTTCCATTTGCTTCCTGACTGTTTCTATCCTCTGTTCCCCTGGGGGATTCAGAGGGATTTTTGATCATTGTTTGTCCACATTCAGGAGGTTCCAGACCCTCTGCAGCTGCTGTCCTGGAGAAATTAATTGCATTGCATTCAAAATCTTTCCCTCATTTTGGAGATATGAGGAGAGACTGTTTACACTAGTGGAGGGGTGAAACAAATAGGCAGGGAGTTATTATGGTCTGGAATTCACTGTCTGACAGGTTTCTGAAAGCAGATTCAATATTAACTTTCAAAGGTCAATTGGAGTAAAATTTCAACTACTCGTAGTTATAGTAGAGAAGATACCAGCATAGAAAGAGAAGTGTGAGAGAGAGATATCATAACGTTAGTGATAAAGAACTCAACACAACTTATATTGAGAGTTTTTATTTCTAAATAACTGTTTCAGTTTTATTTGATCCTGTTGTTTTATTTATACATTACCTTTAATCACTCAATATAACTTTCCAAACAGGAACGAGTTTCATGTTACAAGTGTTCACACAGTCGAAAAATAGCCATTTTACAAAAGTTGCATTGAAATTATTTTATTCAGCATCTCAAGTTTACAATTAAGTAAATTCTTCAGACTTGTGGAAACTTTCAAACTCAGCAAGGGGATCTCCCATCAGGAATGGCTCAGCATCTCCATCTGCTGGTATCCCTGTGTCACTGAAGTTAATGTTCCTCTCTCACCACCTCCATCTGCTGGTGTCCCTGTCTCATTGCAGTTACTGTGCCCCTCTCACCATCTCGATCGGCTGGTACCCCTGCCTCACTGCAGTTTCTGTCCCCCTCTCACCATCTCGATAGGCTGGTACCCCTGCCTCACTGCAGTTACTGTCCCCCTCTCACCATATCCATCTGCTGGTGTCCCTGTGTCACTTCAGTTACTGTCCTTTCCTCACCATCTCCATCTCCTGGTGTCCCTGCCTCACTGCGGTTACTGTCCCCCTCTCAACATATCCATCTGCTGGTTTCCCTGTGTCACTTCAGTTACTGTCCTTTCCTCACCATTTCCATCTGCTGGTGTCCCTGTGTCACTTCAGTTATTGTCCTTTCCTCACCATCTCCATCTCCTGGTGTCCCTGTGTCACTTCAGTTACTGTCCCTATCTCACCATCGACATCTGCTGGTACCGCTGCCTCACTGTGGTTACTGCCCCCTCTCACAATCGCCATCTGCTGGTATCCCTGTCTGACTGCAGCTACTGGCCCACTCACCATCTCCATCTGCTGGTGTCACTGCCTCACTGCAGTTACTGCTCCCCTCTGTCCATCTCCATCTGCTGGTATCCCTGCCTCACTGCAGTTACTGCCCCCTCTCACCATCGCCATCTGCTGGTATCCCTGTCTTACTGCAGCTACTGGCCCACTCACCATCTCCATCTGCTGGTGTCCCTGTCTCACTGCACTTACTGCCCTGCTCACGACCTCACATTCACTCCGATTTGCAGCTTTGTTCACTGGCTGCGTTTGCCAACAGCAAGCACAAGGTGGCGCTGTACTCGCACATGCGCAAACGTACACTATTCCAGTGAAACGTCAGGGTCTGCCCACGCTCAGGCAGCTGCCAGGACTAAAGATGGCGCCGGTCAAATAATCACAGAGGCGGGTGGAGGGTGGGAGGTGGAGCTGGGAGTCTGGGGGGCGGGGAGGAGGGGGAATGGGATTTAGTTCCAGTGTTTGAAACCCTTCAGCTCTTTCTATGATTTCACAAATTTAACAATGAGATTGAGAAGACATGTCACCCCCTTCTTCAGCTCCTGTCTGAATTTAGTCTGGGTCACAATGTAAATACATGTGTTGGTGCAGGAACTGAGAAGCTGCAGCATCTTTGATGTTTGATGTGTGATAAAGAGAGTGTCAGTGTAAGAGGAATAATAATTAATATCTGTCATTCTCCTATAAATGATAAACACAACCCGGGTCACCCATAACAGGGTAAAACTGCCGGATATACTGAAGAGTAAAATAATTGATTTCCTGCGATTGTCCATCTCTGGGTCCTTGTGATTCTCTGCATTGCTGTGGCGCCGGAATCCCCTGCGGACTTTACTGGAGAATAAAATCCGTCTGACAGTCAGAACATTGAGCAGCAAAATCAGAAAGACTGGGACACAAGGGGTTAAAATGAGGTTAAACAATTCAAATGCCCCCCATTTGGGGGAAGTAGAGAAGCTCAGTTTATAAACGAAACCCATGGGAACATTATCATTAATGTAATCTTGTTCCAGTGTAAAGTACCAGGGGAGAGACACTAAACAGCCCAGCACACTCACTGTTCCCACAACCACAGCCGCCGTTTTGTGGCTGCAATATTTTGTTTTCAGCTTCTCACAACAAATGGCCACAAATCGATCAAAGGTGAAAGTGACTGTGAGCCAGACAGAAACAACTGTGGATGCAGAAAGCAGAAAGAGAATGAAAGAACACACAGGAGTAATTCTCAGGAATGAATATGGGAAATAAATTCCAACAATCCGGTACAATATGGGATCAGAGATAACGACCAGGAGATCAGACACTGCCATTCCCACCAGGTAGACACTGATACATTTGGAGAGACCGAACTTTCCTCGGGACAGGATCACAATCGCCACCAAGTTAACTGGAAGAGAGAGAGAAAAGGAAGCAGAGAAATTACTGATCAGACCTGGAGACAAAGCAGCAGTTTGACAGGATCTGGGCTGAAATTTCCAGCTTTGTTGCTGCATCGAGCAGTGAAAACTGATTCATTGACCCGGGCAGTGCTTTGTCAAAGTGAAATGTTTGAAAACACAATTATTAATAATGAATTGGGAAATTGATACAGAAAGTGAATAAAGTCAGCACCGGATCTACTGGAAGTACTGAGTGAGGATGCAGTGTCAGTAAGGGAATGAGAATGTTTTACAGAGATGGAATTCAATAGGTTAATTGGGAATTTGTCTCCAGACTGTTGGTTGGGAATGTTTGGGGAGAGCGGGATGTGTGGCTGGTTTGTTGCTCTGGGTTCTGGGATCCGACAGGGACTGTTACCAAGTGGGAAAACTGCAGCACTGTGTTGGAGTATCAGCAAAGATCTAGAATGGCAGAGCAGGCTCGAGGGCTGAATGGCCTCCTCCTGCTCCTGTGTTCCTGCATTACTCTGAGGTTGGACGAGGCAGCTGGAGGTGGAGCCAGGGAGAGAGATTGGGTGGGCGAGAAGGGAAAGGACATGTTGTGGCAGGAGGGGAGACTGGAGCAGATGGTTTGGGAATGTGTATAAACTGAAGCAATGGATGAGGAGACTGAGGATTCAATACAGTGAGAGGAGAGGCTGAGATTCACAGGGAGAGACTGCAGCAGAGTGCTAGAGGAAATCTAATCTATAGATCCCAGTAACACAACTCAATTCATACATTCAAACAATAATCCCTGTGGTTATTGGTGTTGGAGAACAGTTCATTGTTTCTACAATATAGTCAATATATTTAGTTTGTACAGGCTACTAAATATAAATTTAAATATATTTCTGATATCAGCCTCGCTCTTTATTGAATTCAGTAGTCACAGAGATTTAAAAGTGCAATATTTAAATAATGAATTACCAACAGTGATGAACTGATTGTATTCTGTTTATTCAGTCACTAAGTTAGGAATAGGAACTTTCTACAAAACAAAATGAGGACCTGACAGAAATCAACACAGAGGATCAAGTCCAACAGGAAAATGAACACAATCTGACAAAAGACAATTTCAACTCACAGTTTCTCTCACTGATTGTTCTGGACATTCCAGCACTTTATGATAGTGAACTATTTACACTGCTGTTTCTTTCTCTTTCTCTTTACTTCTGCTCATCTCTTTCCCTCGGTTTTGTTCTCCCTGCTCCTTTTTTCCTTCCCGATCTGTCTGGAGTACTCACACCCTGTAAATTGTTACTTCATGCAGCTTTTCACATATGATTTATTCCTAACATTCTGCATCTGTGTTCTGTTCACCTGCCCCAGGTTCAATGATTCTATTCTCAGAGTCAGTTTGTTCAATGGTGAAACCTCTGTGAATAATTTAATGTATCTACAGAACACTCAAGTCTCCACATGTTCACCTGCACTCTTCACTTCATCTGCAATGCATGGAATAAACAGGATCGAAAGCTACTTCCAGACAAACCTCACAATTATTGAAATTCCTTCTCCTGGAATTATAAAGTAATCAGTTCGAATGTGGGATTGTTTCATTAATAAAACAGCAACATCAGCGCTGCAGCTGATAATCTACAGATAAATGGAAAAAAAAAACTATTGATACCAAGTGACAGAGTGAAAACCAGTAAAACATCACATCAATACTTTCTATTTTACAATGTATTCCAGTGACAGTGAAGGTCCACAGTGAAGCAGAGAAGGAGAAGTGAAAGTGTCAGCAGCAAACTCAGTTCAGTAGCCAGACTTCTGAAGCAGCGTCAGACACACACAGAATGAAATAAAATTTGATAACATTGATAATCAATAAATACATTGAAATCCCAGTTAAACTGAGCCATGTTATTGGCGAAGGAGGACATTGTGCTTTCCGCTTGTGTCACTGAGACTGTGAGATGTCCCATTATTGATCACCAAAATATAAAGATTCATATAAATAATCCAGGACGGATTTGGTCCACATCATGAAACTGTTAAAAACTCCTGATTGTTTGACTTTTGATCTTAACTAAAACACCTCAGTCAAAGGCATTCGCTACACAGAATAATCCAGTAAGAATGCTACCGAAACGGCTACCGAAACCAATACCATTAAAGACATGATACAACGCCTGCAAGAATGAAAGAGTAGACAATGAGGAGATTCTGTCTGTAAATTGCTGGAAAATAACAGGCGCCCATGTAACACACACAGTGAGAAATAATACCCAGTACAGCAGCACAGTTAACATTGATTTACACCATTAACAGCTGAGATACTGGCTTACCAGGAACTCCAATTGCTGCAAGTACAGGATCGTAAATGTCTTCTATCTGATACATTTCTGGATATCCCATTTCTGTGAGAAGCAGAGTCTTCTGTGAGCCTGGAATCCACAGCTCCACCAGGCACTCTGAGCTGATCCATTCCAATGGGTCCTGATTTATACAGGGGATAAATCTCCACTGACATGGTTATACCCCTGATCATTGCTATTAGTTACACTCTCCTGAACAAAAACATTACATCAGCAGCTTTGACTCTGATGTAAATAATGTGGGAGATCAAACACAATCATTTCAATGTCAATGACATTTTCTGAGTAAGACCTCTCTCGGAATTAACCTGAAATCTGTACTCATACTGGACGGATGCTACAATTCTGAGAAGCGTCATTTACATTTTCCATATTATTGTATTGAGCTTGTTCACTCCTGGCATTTCTATTGTAAATGTAACTGATCTGTCTGCAGTGGACACTGAATCCAGGGACAAAATCAATCCCATTTCACGCTGTTCCTGCCTTTTTCCAGTTAAAATGTGAACTTTGAGGATCTGATTCGAGACCATTTCCAGGGCGACAGCCTAACAGCTACTGTGAGTGAGATTACGGGACGAACACTGCAGATATTCATGAAGGAGGCAGCCGCAAAGTGATAATACTACTGCTTAAGTAATCCAGAGGCTGAACCTAATGGTCTGAGGACAGGGATCAAATCCCATCATGGCAGCTGCATAAAATAGAGGGAGCTCTCTCTCTAGTTATAAAGTGGAGGGATCAGCTTCTATATATATATATATAACGTGGAGGGAGCTCCCTCTCTATGTATAAAATGGTGGGAACACCCTCTCTAAATATAAAGTGGAGGGAGCACACTCTCTATGTATAAAGTGGAGGGAGCTCCCTCTCTATGTATAAAGTGGAGGGAGCTCCCTCTCCTTGTATAAAATGGAGGGAGCTCCCTTTGTACGTATAATGTGGAGGGAGCACCCTCCACGTATAAAGTGGAGGGAGCTCCCTCTCTACGTATAAAGTGGAGGGATCTCCCTCTCTACGTATAAAGTGGAGGGAGCACTCTCTACGTATAAAGTGGAGGGAGCTCCCTCTCTACGTATAAAGTGGAGGGAGCTCCCTCTCTACGCATAAAGTGGAGGGAGCTTCCACTCCACGTATAAAGTGGAGGGAGCTCCCTCTCTACGTATAAAGTGAGGGAGCTTCCCCTCTACGTATAAAGTGGAGGGAGCACTCTCTACGTATAAAGTGGAGGGAGCTCCCTCTCTACGTATAAAGTGGAGGGAGCACTCTCTACGCATAAAGTGGAGGGAGCTCCCTCTCTATGTATAAAGTGGAGGGAGCTCCCTCTAATTGTATAAAATGGAGGGAGCTCCCTTTGTACGTATAATGTGGAGGGAGCACCCTCCGCGTATAAAGTGGAGGGAGCTCCCTCTCTACGTATAAAGTGGAGGGAACACCCTCTCTACGTATAAAGTGGAGGGAGTTTCGTCTCCACGTATAAAGTGGAGGGAGCTTCCTCTCCACGTATAAGGTGAAGGGAGCTCCCTCTCTACGTATAAAGTGGAGGGAGCTTCCCCTCTACGTATAAAGTGGAGGGAGCACTCTCTACGTATAAAGTGGAGGGAGCTCCCTCTCTACGTACAAAGTGGAGGGAGCACATTCTACGTATAAATTAGAGGGAGCTCCCTCTCTACGTATAAAGTGAAGGGAGCTCCCTCTCTATGTATAAAGTGGAGGGAGTGCCCTCTCTACGTATAAAGTGAAGGGAGCTCCCTCTCTATGTATAAAGTGGAGGGAGTGCCCTCTCGACGTATAAAGTGGAGGGAGCTCCCTCTCTACGTACAAAGTGGAGGGAGCACTCTCTACGTATAAAGTGGAGGGTGCTCCCTCTCTACGTATAAAGTGGAGGGAGCACTCTCGACGTATATAGTGGAGGAAGCTCCCTCTCTACGTATAAAGTGGAGGGAGCTCCCTCTCTATGTATAAAGTGGAGGGAGTGCCCTCTCTACGTATAAAGTGGAGGGAGCTCCCTCTCTATGTATAAAGTGGAGGGAGCTCCCTCTCTATGTATAAAGTGGAGGGAGCGCCCCTCTACGTATAAAGTGGAGGGAGCTCCCCCTCTATGTATAAAGTGGAGGGAGCTTCCTCTCAACGTATAAAGTGGAGGGAGCACCCTCTCTATGTATAAAGTGGAGGGAGCTCCCTCTCTATGTATAAAGTGGAGGGAGCGCCCCTCTACGTATAAAGTGGAGGGAGCTCACCCTCTATGTATAAAGTGGAGGGAGCTCCCTTTGTACGTATAATGCAGAGGGAGCTCCCTCTCTACATATAAAGTGGAGGGAGCACCCTCTCTATGTATAAAGTGGAGGGAGCTCCCTCTCTATGTATAAAATGGAGGGAGCGCCCCACTATGTATAAAGTGGAGGGAGCTCCCCCTCTATGTATAAAGTGGAGGGAGCTCCCTTTGTCCGTATAACGTAGAGGGGCGCTAGAAAATATAAAAAATTTAAAGGGACTGTGCACTGAAAAAGATGGCCACAAACAGCAACTAAAGTCACTCACCATCCTGACTTGGAACTGCACTGAAATTCCTTCACTGTCACTGTGTCAAAATCCAGGAACTCCCTTCCTGTGAGCACTGTGGGTCTACCTACCCCTCATGGACTTCAGTGGTTCAAGAACAATACTCACCACCACCCTCTCAAAGGGAAATTAGGTATAGACAATAAATGCTAGCCTTGCCAGTGACATGCACGTCATTCAAATCAATTTAAAAAATAAAAATTCAGCACCCAGCCACTTCAGGAGATATTAAACTAGACGACCAAAATCCTGGTCAAAGAGGTTGGATTTAGGGTGCGTCTTCAAAGAGGAAAGAGAGTTAGTGAGATGGAGAGGTTTAGGAAAGGAATTCCAGAGTTAGTGTCTTGGCAGCTTGAAGGCAGGCTCTCCAAATTTGGAACAATTCAAATTGGGGATGCTCAAGAGGCCAGAATTCGAGGATCGCAGATATTGGAGGATTGTGGAGCTGGATGAGATTGCAGTGATAGGGAGGTGTCATTTGTGGAAGACAATTCCAAAATTCCACAACCCTTTGTGTGTAGAAATATTTCTTAATTTCACTCTTGAAAGGGTTTTAGACTAATGTTTGATTTATTTGACTGCACCCCTCGTCCAAGACTCGCCTTAACAGTGAGAAGTGTTTCTCTCTATATACCACATCAGTTTCCATTATTATCTTGTAAATTTTAATCAAATGAGCCGTTAACCTTCGAAATTCCAGGGGTACAGTGTCCCATCAAATGCTGTCAAGACAAGTGCAGCCTGGAATTATCTACAGAGTAAATCTCTGTCCTCTCTGTTCTCTCAAACACTCGCAGGGTCGGTACAGAGTGGGGTTAGATACAGGTGCCTCTATAAACGTCTCTCTTTCGCCTCCTCCATCCAGATGGAGAGAGTAACAGTGAGAAAGACAGGGATAGATATCAAGAGCGAATAACAGAGAGAGGGAAGGATAGCAATGGGGAGAAATTACTGGAGAGAAAGTGGAAGAGATTGGGATGAAGAGTGTCGGTCAGTGTTCCTGCAAAGCTGTGTGCAGCAGCCTGGAATGTGCCACGCATGTCCTGTTCCGTGACAAATAACATGCATCTGCAAAGATTCTTCAAATATTTAAAGGGACTGTTCATGAAAAAACCTGGCTCCGAACAACAGCTAAGTTTTCATGGGAACATTGGAGCCTGCTGTGGATACATGTTTCTTACCATCCTGCATAAGGAAGTTCACCCTTTGCAGATATGGTGTCACCAAACGTAGCCAATTATAAAATGGCAAACTGAAAAATGTGTAGTTTTACAGAGGTTCTGAAACAGGAGAGAGAAAGAGGCATGGACACACACACACAGTAACACATGCACATAAACACACACACACAATCATAGCCACAGAAGCACACACGCACAGAATCACAAACACACCTACAGAAACACACACAAACCGACAGAAACACACACACACACCCACAGAAACACAAGCACACCTGCAGAAACATACACACACACACACAGAAAAATACACACAGAAACACATACACACACACACACATAGCCACAAAAACACCCACACACAGAATCACAAACACACCGACAGAAAACTACACACACCTACAGAAACACACGCACACCCACTGAAACACACACACAAACCCACAGAAACACAAACACGCCTACAGAAACATACACACACACACAGAAACACATACACACACAGAAACACGCACTCACACACACACAGAGCCACAGAAACACAGACACAAAATCACAAACACACCTACAGAAACATACACACACACAGAAACATACACACACACACAGAAGCACATACACGCACAGAACCACACACACACAGAAACACACACACATACACCCACAGAAACACACACACACATATACAAACAGAGTGACCAAGTGACAGAGAGACAGAAGAATATTTCAATTTCCAAAAGGCATTTGATGAGGTCAATCTTAGATTTAAAAATGAACAATTGATTTAACATCAATGGGCGTTTACAGAAGACAGTTCCAAACTAACACCACCTTTAGTGTGTAGAGGTGCTTCCGAACTTCACTCCTGAATGGTCTGCCTGTAACTTTTAGACTATGCTCACTAGTCCCAGACTCCCCAACCTACCGAAATAGTTTCTCCCAAACTACCCCATCAGTTCCCCATAATAGCGCAACAACTTTGATCACATCACCGTGATCCTCCTAAATTCCAGGGAATACATCCCTAGTTTGTGTAATATCACCTCGTAGTTTAATCCTTGGTGTCCAGTTATCATTCTGGTACGTCAGCAGACGTGGTCTCTTCAGACCACTACAAAAGATTGGATGCCCACCAAAGCTACTAAGTATCATCACCTCATGCCATGACAACATGAAAGGCACAATTCAACATGGTGGCTCCTCATCAGAGCCCTTTCCTATCCTGAGTGGCGTGAAACAGGGCTGTGTTCTCGCAACCACACTTTTTGGGATTTTCTTCTCCCTGCTGCTTTCACATGTGTTCAACTAATCTGAAGAAGGAATTTTCCTCCACACAAGATCAGGGGGCAGGTTGTTCAACCTTGCCCGTCGAAGAGCGAAGTCCAAAGTACGGAAAGTCCTCATCAGGGAACTCCTCTTTGCTGACGATGCTGCTTTAACATCTCACACTGAAGAGTGCCTGCAGAGTCTCATCGACAGGTTTGTGGCTGCCTGCAATGAATTTGGCCTAACCATCAGCCTCAAGAAAACGAACATCATGGGGCAGGACGTTAGAAATGCTCCATCCATCAATATTGGCGACCACACTCTGGAAGTGGTTCAAGAGTTCACCTACCTATGCTCAACTATCACCAGTAACCTGTCTCTAGATGCAGAAATCAACAAGCGCATGGGAAAGGTTTCCACTGCTATGTCCAGACTGGCCAAGAGAGCGTGGGAAAATGGCGCACTGACACGGAACACAAAAGTCCGAGTGTATCAGGCCTGTGTCCTCAGTACCTTGCTCCATGGCAGCGAGGCCTGGACAATGTATGTTAGCCAAGAGCGACGTCTCAATTCATTCCATCTTCGCTGCCTCCGGAGAATACTTGGCATCAGGTGGCAGGACCGCATCTCTAACACAGACGTCCTCGAGGCGGCCAACATCCCCAGCTTATCCACACTACTGAGTCAGCGGCGCTTGAGATGGCTTGGCCATGTGAGCCGCATGGAAAATGGCAGGATCCCCAAAAACACATTGTACAGCGAGCTCGCCACTGGTATCAGACCCACCGGCCGTCCATGTCTCTGCTTTAAAGACGTCTGCAAACGCGACATGAAATCCTGGGACATTGATCACAAGTCGTGGGAGTCAGTTGCTGGCGTTCGCCAGAGCTGGCGGGCAGCCATAAAGACTGGGCTGAAGTGTGGCGAGTCGAAGAGACTTAGTAGTTGGCAGGAAAAAAGACAGAGGCGAAAGGGGAGAGCCAACTGTGTAACAGTTCCGACAAACAGTTTTCTCTGCAGCACCTGTGGAAGAGCCTGTCACTCTGGAATTGGCCTTTGTAGCCACTCCAGGCACTGCTTCACAAACCACTGACCACCTCAAGGCGCTTATCCATTGTCTCTCGAGATAAGGAGGCCAAAGAAATCCACACTGCACTCAAATTGACCACGATCCCCCAAGTCTCTTTGGACCTCCAGTGTTTCTAGTCTTTTAACATTTATAAAGTACTCTGTTACAGTCTTTTTTGATGACATTGAAATCTGTCTACCTCGGTTTTGACCATTCATTTAAGATAATAATATCTCTTTGCAATTTGATGCTTCCAGCTACACAGCTTACAATGCTGCCTCTTTTTGTGTCATTGGTAAACTTGGGTATGTGGCATTCCAGATCATCATCTGAAATAGTGAATAAATGCAGCAAAACTGAGACACACACGAGCTTTGCACTAGTAGACAGGAGTGAATCATTCCATCCTAGAGGTTTTTTTAATTCCCGATTTATGTTTTTTTTGGAAAGATCAGAATTCAAATTCACAACAGCCCTGTGTGGGATTTGAACTCCTGCTGTTTCAATCATCAGCTCAGGCCTTCAAATTAAAACCCATATAAAGAGTTTCATTTTCCGACTGCTGTTGTCTGACTGTCTCAGGTTTTGTGTATTGTTCCCTTCTCCTCTTCTTTGATGTGTTTGAAGTCTTTGAAGTTTGTCAGACATTGGTAAACTACTTCATGTGGTGTTCTGCAAATACCTTCAATTCTGTGCATCTGCAAGTGACACAATTCAAATTCTCACCTTATTGCATCAACCAAAACCTGCAGGTCCATTCAAACACCCCTATTTCCTGTCTCTGCAAAGGCAGCTCGCACTTCCACAATGCTGGAATGTATGAATGGAAACAGCTTTTGACACATTTTCCCAACACGTTTGCTAGCACTTTTCAGGATGAAGCTGGATTCACTGAATGCCAGGATCTGTTTCTCTGTGAAGTTTAAAACAGTAACCTTACATTAGTGAGGAGTCAGTCTCTGTAATAAATGTCCTAGTGCCGTGGTAACATAAAATGGCCACTGAAAACAAACCTCAAATAGTGGACTGATGTTCTGAGAGAGGAGTGAAAGACAGACAGACAGAAAGAGACACAAAGAGGGAGACACAGACCGAGAGCGTGTCTCAGACACAGAGAGTGATAGCAGGATATTTGTCAGAGGAAAGAGGAAGAGGAGGAGGCCATTTAGCCCCTCAACCCTGTTCTGTCATTCAAAGAGATTATGGCTGATCTGTGATCTAACTCCATGTATCCGTCTTTGCCCGATATCACTTAATATCTTTTGGAAGCAAAAATCGATCAAACTCAGATTTTAAAATTAACAAGTGTCTCAGCATCAATTGTTGTTTGTGGAAGAGAGTTCCAAAGTGATACCATACCTGGTGTGTTGAATTGTTTATCCATGTTTTCAATCCTGGAATGTTTTAGACTATGTTTAGAATTTTAGACTTTGACAACAACTCCTAGATTCTGCAGCCAGTGGGAATAGTTTCTCTCTGTCTGCCCAATCAGTTTCCCTTAATATTCTGAAAACTTTCATCAAATCACGCTTAATCTTCGAAATTCCATGGATACAGAGTAAAACTCCATTTACACTGTCCCATTAAACACTCGCAAGCCAAGAACAGTGTGCGGTTGGACACAGAGTAAATTTCCCTCTGCACTGTCCCATCACACAATCCCTGGGCAGGGGCAGATACAGAGTAAAGACAGGGTCTATTGTATTATTAACAGAGAAATGGTCTTGTGCAGTACAAACTGAGACCGGGTGAAATGCAGCATAAGCAGAGACACGCACATAGATACAGTCACTGATACACACACAAACTGACACACAGAGACTGCACAATCTGCACATCAGTAAAAATCAGCCAACAGAACCTTCATAAAATATCCCCATGTACTGTCCGATCCTGTGTTGGCCGTTTTGTGTTCTTGTGTGTTCCATTTCACCAGATTGCCTCTACCCTCCTGAAGTCTGCTACTAGTCACTTCTCTGTTTATTACATTGCAGATGTCACAAACATTGGCAAACATTGAAGTTATGCCCTGTAAACACAATTCCAAGTCATGAGTATATATTAAAAAGATCAGTGGTCCTAATATGATCCTCCACTGTATACCTCCCTCCAGTCTGAAACAACCATTGTCCACTCTCTCAGCCAATGTCGTATCCACTCAGCCACTGCCCCTTTCATCCATGGAGCACCAATATTGCTAACTAGTCAATTAGGAGGCAGCATTAGGTCCTCCCCATGAGGACACTGGTCCCAGACATCTCTGTTTCCACTCTCCCATCAACATTCCCCAGACAGGAACAGCACGGATTGAATTTATTTTAGAATATTACAGCGCAGTACAGGCCCTTCGGCCCTCGATGTTGCGCCGACCTGTGAAACCATCTGACCTGCACTATTCCATTTTCATCCACATGTCTATCCAATGACCACTTAAATGCCCTTAAAGTTGGCGAGTCTACTATTGTTGCAGGCAGGGCGTTCCACGCCCCTACTACTCTCTGAGTAAAGAAATTACCTCTGACATCTGTCCTATATCTATCACCCCTCAACTTAAAGCTATGTTCCCTCGTGTTTTCCATCACCATCCTAGGAAAAAGACTCTCACTATCCACCCTATCTAACCCTCTGATTATCTTATATGTCTCTATTAAGTCACCTCTCCTCCTCCTTCTCTCCAACGAAAACAACCTCAAGTCCTCAGCCTTTCCTCGTAAGACCTGCCCTCCATACCAGAATTGGATACAGAGTAATGCTCCTTCTACACTGTCCCATCCAACAGTCCCAGGGCAGGAACATCATGGGGTGGATACAGAGTGAATCTCACTCCACACTGCCCGAAACAGACAGAAAGAGAGACAGAAGGAGAGAAATTGAGAGGCATAGACAGACAGGGTGTCTGAGAGTGAAAGAAGGAGTAGATAGGCGGTTCTGTGGTCGAAAACGACACTCCCGAGTGGTATGTTGCCTCCCAGCTGCACGGGTCAGGGATGCCTCAGATCGGCTGCAGAACATTCTGAAGGGGGAGAGTGAACAGCCAGTTGTCGTTGTGCATATAGGCACCAATGATATAGGTAAAAAAACGGGATGCGGTCCTACAAGCAGAATTTAGGGAGTTAGGAGCCAAGTTAAAACGTAGGACCTCAGAGGTAGTAATCTGAGGATTGCTACCAGTGCCACGTGATAGTCAGAGTAGAAATGAAAGAATAGTCAGGATGAATGCGTGGCTTGAGAGATGGTGCAGGATGGAGGGGTTCAGATTTATGGGACATTGGGACCGGTTCTGGGGGAGGTTGGACTATTCCAAATTGGACGGTCCACACCTGGGCCGGACTGGAACCAATGTCCTTGGGGGTGCTTTTGCTAACGCTGTTGGGGAGGGTTTAAACTTATGGGGCAGGGGGATGGGAACCAAAGGAGGAGGTCAGTGGACAGTAAGGAGGTAGTAACTAAAGCCTGTCAGGAACTAGATAATGAAGTCAGCGTGACTAACGGAAAGAGTAGGCAAGGAGAAGATGATGAACACAAAGGGACTGGTGTTCTGAGGTGCATTTGTTTCAATACAAGAAGTGTAGTAGGTAAGGCAGATGAACTTAGGGCTTGGATTAGTACCTGGGGGTATGATGTTATTGACTATTACTGAGACTTGGTTGAGGGAAGGGCATGCTTGGCAACTAAACATCCCAGGATATCGATGCTTCAGGTGGGATAGAGAGGGAGGTAAACGGGATGGAGGAGTTGCATTACTGGTCAAAGAGGATATCACAGCTGTGCTGAAGGAGGGCACTATGGAGGACTCGAACAGTGAGGCAATATGGGCAGAACTCAGAAATAGGAAGGGTGCGGTAACAATGTTGGGGCTGTACTACAGGCCACCCAACAGCGAGCGTAAGATAGAGGCACAAATATGTAAACAGATTATGGAAAGATGTAGAAGCAGCAGGGTGGTGGTGATAGGAGATTTTAAATTTCCCAACATTGACTGGGATTCACTTAGTGTTGGAGGTCTAGATGGAGCAGACTTTGTAAGGAGCATCCAGGAGGGTTTTCCAGAGCAGTATGTAAATAGTCCAACTCGGGAAGGTGCCATACTGGACCTGGTGTTGGGGAATGAGCCCGTCCAGGTGGTTGAAGTTTCAGTCGGGGACTACTTTGGGAATAGTGATAAAGATTCCATAAGTTATAGAATGCTCATGGACTAAGACGAGAGTTGTCCGAAAGGAGGAGTGCTAAATTGGGAGAAGGCCAACTATACCAAAATTTGGCAGGAGCTGGGGAATGTAGATTGGGAGCAGCTGTTTGAAGGAAAATCCAAATTTGATATGTGAGAGTCTTTTAAAGAGAAGTTGATTAGCGTGCAGGAGAGACATGTTCCGGTGAAAATGAGGGATAGAAATGGCAAGATTAGGGAACCATGGATAACAGGTGAACTTGTGAGACTAGGCAAGAGGAAAAAGGAAGCATACATGAGGCCTAGGCGGCTGAAGAAAGACGAAACTTTGGAAGAATATCTGGAATGTAGGAAAAATCTGAAACGAGGAATTAAGAGGGTGAAAAGGGGTCATGAAATATCTATCGCAAACAGGGTTAAGGAAAATCCCAAAGCCTTTTATTCATACAGAAGGAGCAAGTGGGTTACGAGAGAGAGGAATGGCCCACTCAAGGACAAAGGAGGAAAGTTATGCGTGCGTCAGAGAAAATGGGTGAGATTCTAAGCGTGTACTTTGCATCGGTATTCACCGAGGAGAGGGACATGACGGATGATGAGGTTGGGGACAGATGTTTGCTTACTCTCGGTCAAGTCGGCATAAGGAAGGAGGAAGTGTTGGGTATTCTAAAAGGCATTAAGGTGGACAAGTCCCCAGGTGCGGATGGGATCAATCCCAGGTTACTGAGGGAAATGAGAGAGGAAATAGCTGGGGCCTTAACAGATATCTTTGCAGCATCCTTAAACACGGGTGAGGTCCCGGAGGACTGGAGAATTGCTAATGTTGTCCCCTTGTTTAAGAAGGGAAGCATGGAGAATCCAGGTAATTATAGACCGGTGAGCCTGACGTCATTGGTAGGGAAGCTGCTGGAGAAGATACTGAGGGATAGGATCTATTCCCATTTGGAAGAAAATGGGCTTATCAGTAATAGGCAACATGGTTTTGTGCAGGGAAGGTCATATGTTACCAACTTAATAGAATTCTTTGAGGAAGTGACAACGTTGATTGATGAGGAAAGGGCTGTAGATGTCATATACATGGACTTCAGTAAGGCGTTTGACAAGGTTCCCCATGGTAGGCTGATGGAGAAAGTGAAGTCGCATGGGGTCCAGGGTGTACTAGCTGGATGGATAAGGAACTGGCTGGGCAACAGGAGACAGAGAGTAGCAGTGGAAGGGAGTTTCTCAAAATGGAGCCGTGTGACCAGTGGTGTTGCACAGGGATCCGTGCTGGGACCACTGTTGTCTGTGATATACATAAATGATTTGGAGGAAAGTATAGGTGGTCTGATTAGCAAGTTATTAGACGACACTAAGATTGGTGGAGCAGCAGATACTGAAAGGGACTGTCAGAGAATACAGCAGAATATAGATAGATTGGAGAGTTGGTCAGAGAAATGGCAGATGGAGTTCAATCAGGGCAAATGCGAGGTGATGCATTTTGGAAGATCCAATTCAAGAGTGAACTATGCAGTAAATGGAAATGTCCTGGGGAAAATTGATGTGCAGAGAGAGTTGGGTGTTCAGGTCCATTGTTCCCTGAAGGTGGCAACGCAGGTCAATAGAGTGGTCAAGAAGGCATACGGCATGCTTTCCTTCATCGGACGGGGTATTGATTGCAAGTGTTGGTCGGTCATGTTACAGTTGTATCAGACTTTGCTTCGGCCACATTTGGAATACTGCGTGCGGTTCTGGTCGTCACATTACCGAAAGGATGTAGATGCTTTGGAGAGGGTGCAGAGGAGGTTCACCAGGATGTTGTCTGGTATGGAGGGCGCTAGCTATGAAGAGAGGTTGAGTAGATTAGGATTATTTTCATTAGAAAGACGGAGGTTGAGGGGGGACCTGATTGAGGTGTTCAAAATCATGAGAGGTACAGAGAGGGTGGATAGCAAGAAGCTTTTTCCCAGAGTGGGGGATTCAATTACTTGGGGTCATGAGTTCAAAGTGAGAGGGGAAAAGTTTAGGGGGGATATTCGTGGAAAGTTCTTTACGCAGAGGGTGGTGGATGACTGGAACGCGTCGCCGGCGGAGGTGGTCGATGCGGGCTTGATAGCGTCTTTTAAGATGTATCTAGACAGATACATGAATGGGCAGGAAGCAAAGAGATACAGACCCTGAGAAAATAGGCATCATGTTTCGATAGAGGATCTGGATCGGCGCAGGCTTGGAGGGCTGAAGGGCCTGTTCCTGTGCTGTAATGTTCTTTGTTCTTTGTTCTTTGATATGTAACATCAGACATAGGAAGAGGAGGAGATCATTTAACCCCTCAACACTGTTCCAGCATTCAGTGAGATCAGGGCTGATCTGTGATCTAACTGACACCATATATCCCACCTTTGCCCCTGTGGTTCACAAGAATCTATCAATCACAGATTTAAAAATTAACTATTATCCAGCATGAATTCCTGTTTGCAGAAGAGAGTACCAAAATTGCAAAGAAATCCAAAGGAATGACTGGACAGGCTGGGGTTGTTTTCATTGGAACAGAGGAGGCTGAGGGGAGATTGAGTTGCGGTTAATAAAATTATGAGGGGCCTCCACTCCTCCATTACCCCCACCACCTCGTCCCCGTCCCAGGGCACCTTCCCTTGCAAATCGCAGGAGGTGTAATACCTGCCCATTTACCTCCTCTCTCCTCACTATCCCAGGCCCCAAACACTCCTTTCAGGTGAAGCAGCGATTTACTTGTACTTCTTTCAATGTAGTATACTGTATTCGCTGCTCACAGTGTGGTCTCCTCTACATTGGGGAGACCAAGCGCAGACTGGGTGACCGCTTTGCGGAACATCTCCGCTCAGTCCGCAAGCAGGACCCTGAGCTTCCGGTTGCTTGCCATTTCAACACTCCCCCCTGCTCTCATGCTCACATCTCTGTCCTGGGATTGCTGCAGTGTTCCAGTGAACATCAACGCAAGCTCGAGGAACAGCATCTCATCTACCGATTAGGCACACTACAGCCTGTCGGACTGAACATTGAGTTCAATAATTTCAGAGCATGACAGCCCCCCACTTTACTTTCATTTTTAGTCATTTTTAGTTATTTTTTCTTCCTTTTTTTTGCATTCCTTTTTACATTTTTTACAATCTTTTTTTGCATTTATTTCATTTCATCTTAGTTTGTTCAGTTTGCTTACCCACTGTTTTTTTCAGGTTGTTTTTCTTCAGGTTTGCACTTGCTGATGTTCAATATTCAGTATATTCACACCTATTCTGTACTAATGCTTTGTCTTTCAACACACCATTAACATATTGTTTGCCTTTGCTCCGTGACCTTTTGGTCAGCTATGTGGCCTGGTCCAATCTGCACCTTCTCCTTTGTTATCTCTTGCCCAAACCCCCACCTCACTTGTTTATAATCTGTGACTTTTCTAATATTTGTCAGTTCCGAAGAAGGGTCACTGACCCGAAACGTTAACTCTGCTTCTCTTTCCACAGATGCTGCCAGACCTGCTGAGTGAATCCAGCATTTCGTGTTTTTGTTTCAGATTTCCAGCACCGCAGTATTTTGCTTTTATTTTAGGATATGTAGGATGGGGAAGGAAACTGCAGGGGATGGGCACAAACGAAATGTGGAGCTTATTCAAGGAGCAGCTAATGCGTGTCCTTGATAAGTATGTACCTGTCAGGCAGGGAGGAAGTTGTCGAGCGAGGGAGCCGTGGTTTACTCAAGAAGTTGAAGCGCTTGTCAAGAGGAAGAGGGCGGCTTATGTTAGGATGAGATGTGAAGGCTCAGTTAGGGCGCTTGAGAGTTACAAGCTAGCCAGGAAGGATCTAAAGGGAGGGCTAAGAAGAGCAAGGCGAGGACACGAGAAGTCATTGGCGGATAGGATCAAAGAAAACCCTAAGGCTTTCTATATGCATATCAGGAATAAAAGAATGATTAGAGTTAGAACAGGGCCAATCAAGGATAGTAGTGGGAAATTGTGTGCGGAATCAGAGGAGATAGGGGAAGCGTTAAATGAATATTTTTCGTCAGTATTTACAGTAGAGAAAGAAAATGTTGCCGAGGAGATTACTGAGATACAGCCGACTAGGCTTGATGGGATTGAGATTCACAAGGAGGAGGTGTTAGCAATTTTGGAAAGAGTGAAAATAGATAAGTCCCCTGGGCCAGATGGGATTTATCCTAGTATTCTCTGGGAAGCCAGGGAGGAGATTGCAGAGCCGTTGTTGTTGATCATTATGTCGTCATTGTCGACAGGAGCAGTGCCGGAGGACTGGAGGATAGCAAATGTTGTCCCCTTGTTCAAGAAGGGGAGTAGAGACAGCCCTGGTAATGTTAGACCTGTGAGCCTTACTTCGGTTGTGGGTAAAATGTTGGAAAAGGTTTAGAGAGATAGGATTTGCAATCATCTTGAAAAGAATAAGTTCATTTGCGATAGTCAGCACGGTTTTGTAAAAGGTAGGTCGTGCCTCACAAACCTTATTGAGTTTTTCGAGAAGGTGACCAAACAGGTGGATGAGGGTAAAGCCGTGGATGTGGTGTATATGGATTTCAATAAGGCGTGTGATAAGGTTCCCCACGGTAGGCTATTGCAGAAAATACGGAAGTATGGGGTTGAAGGTGATTTAGAGCTTTGGATCAGAAATTGGCTAGCTGAAAGAAGACAGAGGGTGGTGGTTGATGGCAAATGTTCATCCTGGAGTTTAGTTGCTAGTGGTGTACATCAACGTTCTGTTTTGGGGCCACTGCTGTTTGTCATTTTTATAAATGACCTGGAAGAGGGTGTAGAAGGGTGGGTTAGTAAATTTGCGGATGAAACGAAAGTCGGTGCAGTTGTGGATAGTATCGAAGGGTGTTGTAGGGACAGAGGGACATAGATAGGCTGCGGAGCTGGGCTGAGAGATGGCAAATGGAGTTTAATGCGGAGAAGTGTGAGGTGATTCACTTTGGAAGGATTAACAGCAATGCAGAGTACTGGGCTAATGGGAAGATTCTTGGTAGTGTAGATGAGCAGAGAGATCTTGGTGTCCAGGTGCATAAATCCCTGAAAGTTTCTACCCAGGTTAATAGGGCTGTTAAGAAGGCATATGGTGTGTTAGCTTTTATTAGTAGGGGGATCGAGTTTCGGAGCCACGAGGTCATGATGCAGCTGTACAAAACTCTGGTGAGGCCGCACCTTGAGTATTGCGTGCAGTTTTGGTCACCGCATTATAGGAAGGATGTGGAAGCTTTGGAAAGGGTGCAGAGGAGATTTACTAGGATGTTGCCTGGTATGGAAGGAAGGTCTTACGAGGAAAGGCTGAGGGACTTTGGGTTGTTTTCGTTGGAGAGAAGGAGGAGGAGAGGTGACTTAATAGAGACATACAAGATAATCAGAGGGTTAGATAGGGTGGATAGTGAGAGTCTTTTTCCTCGGATGATGATGGCAAACACGAGGGGACATAGCTTTAAGTTGAGGGGTGAAAGATACAGGACAGATGTCAGAGGTAGTTTCTTTACGCAGAGAGTAGTAGGGGCGTGGAACGCCCTGCCTGCAACAGTAGTAGACTCGCCAACTTTAAGGGCATTTAAGTGGTCAGTGGATAGACATGTGGATGAAAATGGAATAGTGTAGGTCAGATGGTCGGCGCAACATCGAGGGCCGAAGGGCCTGTACTGCGCTGTCATGTTCTAATTCTAATTCTAATTCTAATTCTAATAAAGGGAAAGCGGGTGGTCAAGAGCAATGCAGGCCCACTAAAAGCTGAAACTGGAGATATTGTCATTGAGAATGGGGAAATGGCAGACATGTTGAACAATTACTTTGTCTCAGTATTTACAGTTGAAAAGAAGGATAACTTGCCGGAAGTCCCGAAAAAATTAATAGCCGATAGGGGACAGGGACCTAATACAAATAACGTTAAGTAAAACATCAGTGACAAGTAAATTAATGGAACTAAAGAGTGAGAATCTCCAGGACCTGACGGTTTCCATCCGAGGGTGCTAAAGGAAGTAGGCGAGCACATTGTAGATGCCCTAACTATAGTCTTTCAGAGTTCCCTAGATTCAGGATTTGTCCCTCTCGACTGGAAAGTTGCAATTGTCACTCAATTTTTTAAAGAAGGGCGAAAGTGGGAAACCAAGGATATTACAGACCAGTTAGCCTGACATCTGTGGTGGGCAAGTTGCTGGAGTCGATAATCAAGGATACGGTGACTGAATACCTCGAAAAATTTCAGTTAATCATGAACAGTCAGCATGGATTCATGACCGGAAGGTCATGCCTGACAAATCTTATTGAATTTTTTGAAGAGGTGACTAAGGTAGTGGACAGGTGAATGTCTATGGATGTTATTTATATGGACTTCCAGAAGGCATTTGATAAAGTCCCACATAAGATACTGTTAACTAAGGTAGAAGCCCATGGAGTTGAGGGCAAATTATTGACATGGTTAGGAAGTCGGTTGAGTGGTAGGGACAGAGAGTGGGGATAATGGGTAAGTACTCCGATTGGCAGGATGTAACTAGTGGTGTCCCACAGGGATCTGTGTTGGGACTTAAATTATTCACAATATTCATTAACGACTTGGATGATGGCATCGTAAATCATATATCCAAATTTGCTGATGATACAAAGTTAGACAGTCTAGATGATAGCATAAAGTTGCAAGGAGATATTGACAGACTAGGTGGACAGGCAAAACTGTGGCAGATGGATTTCAATGTGGGCAAGTGTGAGGTTATCCAAAAAGGATAGAGCATGGTATTTTCTGAATGGGAAGAGGTTAAGTACAGTGGATGTCCAAAGATACTTGGGGGTTCAGGTGCATCGATCTTTAAAATGCCACGAGCAAGTGCAGAAAATAATCAAAAAGGCTAATGGAATGCTAGCCTTTATATCCAGAGGATTGGAGTATAAAGACACAGAGGTTATGCTGCAGCTGTACAAAACCCTGGTTAGACCCCACTTGGATTATTGTGAGCAGTTCTGGGCACCACACCTTAGAAAGGAGATATTGGCCTTGGAGGGAGTGCATAGTAGCTTTACAAGAATGATACCTGGACTACAGGGGTTAAGTTACGAAGAGAGATTACACAAATTAGGCCTGTTCTCGCTAGAATTTAGAAGGTTAAGGGGTGATATGATCAAAGTCTTCAAGATACTAACAGGAAAAGACAGGATAGATAAAGGTAAACTAATTCCACAGGTAGGAGATTCTAAAACTGGGGGACATTGTCTAAACATTAGGGCCAGACCATTCAGGAGAGATGTTAGGAAGCACTTCTTCATGCAAAGAGTGGTAGAGGTTTGGAACTCTCTCCCACAAACAGCAGTTAAAGCTAGAACAGTTACTAGCTTTAAATCTGAGATACATTTTTGTTAAATAAAGATAATAAGGGATATGGGCCAAAGGCAGGTATATGAATTTAGGCTGCGGATCAGCCATGATCTCATTGAATAGTGAGACAGGTTAGAGGGGCTGAATGGCCTACTCCTGTTCCTATGTTCCGATAATCTCTTATTAAAGATCTTTCATCTTAGCAACTCCGATGAATAGACAGAAATATCTTCCACAAAATATCAAGCAGTTGTATCTTAACAGTTGTCAGGACAGGATATACTTGTCTTCGAGGTGAGGAGAGAGAGAGAGAGAGAGAGAGTCGGGGTGAGAGGGAGAAAGAGAGAGAGAGAGAGAGAGACGGGGTGAGAGGGAGAAAGAGAGAGAGAGAGAGACGGGGTGAGGGAGAAGGCGAGTAATAAAATGTCCCTATGCAGGTGCATTATAAAACAAAATCGGACACCAAACCCACATCATGAAAGATTAAGGCTGATGACCAAAAGCTTGGTCAACGAGGTTAGTTTTAAGGAATGTCTTTAAGCAGGTATGAGAGGAGGAGAGGCAGAGAGGTTGAGGGAAGGAATTCCCCAGTGTTAACAGGCAGTGACATTAATTCCTGATTATCAGTAGAGATCTGTTAGGAAAGGGTATTAATGTTTACGGAGCTGAGACAGCTCATTGTGGATAAGGAGCAAATCAGCCATGACCTGAGTTAATGGGCTGTAGAAGCTCGAGGGGCCGAATAGACTCCTCCTGTCTTCCTATGGGTTTTATTAATATCACTGCCAATGCATTGTTGGTTTTCTGTTTGAAAACAGCTGACCTGGTCAGGGTTCTCTCTGGTCTTTCCGAAACTCTCCCGCCAGCCTTGGAATGACTCATTGATCCATGTCTAAGGGAACCGCTCAATGGTACTGGTAGAATTACCCTCATTGCTGATGGGTTAATAAAGATGATGGGGTCCTGAGCTTTTGAATAGGTATAGAGTATAAAAGTCAGGAAGTGATGCTCAACCTGTATAAAATAATAGTTTGTCCTTGGCTGCAGTATCGTGTCCAATTCTGGGACCACACTTTAGAAAGGACATGGCGACTTCGGTGAATGTATAGAAGAGATTATTACAGTTGCACTGATAGACTGGAGAAGCTGGGCTTGTTCTCTTAAGAACAGAAAAGATTAAAAGGAAATTTCCCTTTTGTGAAATCATGTCAACTTTGTTTGAAGACATTATAACATACATAATACACCTTGACATATTTCCCAAAAGTGTGCAGGTACAGAGGGTGCTGGAGGTTCACGAGCAGTGATCTTTGAAGGCGGTAGGACATATTAAGAGAGTAATTAGTAAAACATATGCCATCTTGGTCTTCAGAGAGATAAAGAGAGAGAGGGAGGCTGAGACAGGCAGAAAGAGGGAGGGAGAGATGGGGAACGACAGACAGATTGTAGGAGAAATTTTACATCTAACCACGTTAAAAATATAAGAAATTTAAAGGGACTGTGCACTCAAAAAGATGGCCACACACAACAACTAAAGTCACTCACCATCCTGACTTTAAACCATATTGCAATTCCTTCATTGTCACTGGGTCAAAATCCTGGAACTTCCTTCCGAAGCGCACTGTGGGTCTACCTACCCCATCATTGACTGTAGTGGTTCAAGCACATGGCTCATCACCACCCTCTCAAAGGGAAATTAGGGATGGATAATAAATGCTGGCCTTTCCAGCGACACACACGTTACTCGAATCACTTTAAAACAAAGCACACAAGCACAGAAGTTATGCTGAACCTTTACAAAGCTCTGGTTCGGCCACAAATAGAATATTGCATCCAGTTCTGGTCACCACACATTAAGTAGGATGTGAGGGTCCTTCAGGGGGATCAGAGGAGATGGTAGTTCCAGGGAGGGGATGGTTTAGCAAAGTGGATTGGAAACAGCTACCTGCAGGAAAATGAGTGTCAGAGCAGTGAGAGTTAGTGAGGGTTGAGAACAAATATTTTCCCACAAAGACAAACAGGGTGAGACGCCCAAATCTGGAGCCCCTTGGAAGTCAAGGATCAAACCGGGTGGGATAAGGCATTAAAGGGAAGCTTATGTCAGATACCGGGAGCTCAATGCCACAGAAAGCCGAGAGGAGTGAAGAAAGTGCAGGGGTGAAATTAAAAAGCAAATTAGGAAAGCAAAGCAATGGCCGGAAAATAATATTACCAAGTAAAAGTAAAGAAAACACAAAGATGTTTTATAAATACATTAAGAGCAAGAGGATAAGTAAGGATAGAGTATTAGGGAGCAGAAAGGGAATGCTTGTGTGAAGGTGGGAGATGTGGGCATGGTTCATAATGAATATTTTGTATCTGTCTTTGTAAAAGAGGGGGGGAACGATGCAGAGATTGTCGTTAAAGAGGAGGAGTGTGAAATATTGGATCAGATAAACAGAGTGAGAGGGAAATATGAAGGTATTTTGTATCTTTGAAAGTGGATAAATGGTCAGGCTTGGAAGCATTGGAACCAGTTCAGAGAAGGTTCACTCGGCTGATTCCTGGGATGAAGGAGTTGTGCTATCAGGAATGGTTGAACAGGTTGGGCCGAAACTCATTGGAGTACAGAAGAATGAGAGGTGATCTTATTGAAACATACAAGATTCTGAGGGGACTTTACAGGGCGGATGCTGGGAGGATGCTCCCCTTGTGGGGGAGTCTAGAACTTGGGGGCGTAGTTTACAAATAAAGGGTCTCCCATTTAAGACAGAGCTAAGGAAGAATTGTTTCTCCCAGCGGTTGGTTAGACTTTGGAATTCTCTTCCCCAGAAAGCAGTGGAGGTTGGGTCATTGAATATATTCAAGGCTGAGTTAGATAGATTTATGATCGACAGGGGAGTCAAGGATGATGGGGGGGGGGGGGGGGTAGGGGGGTGGGTGCAGACAAGAAAGTGGAGTTAAGGCCACTATCAGATCAGCAGATCAGGCATGATCGTATTGAATGGCTGAACAGGCGCGAGGGGCTGAATGGCCTACTCCTACGTCTGAGAATCTTGTGTATAAATTGGAGGGTTTTCTCTCCATTCTTTAAGACATTTTTATAGCAGAGACTGGGCCATGTTTAATCTCAACAGAGATTATTCAATATTCACTGTATTAACACCTAATCTGTGCTAATGCTTTGTCTTTCAACACACCATTAACATATTGTTTGCCTTTGGTCCGTGACCTTTTGGTCAGCTATGTGGCCTGGTCCAATCTAGACCTCCTTTGTTATCCCTTGCCCCACCCACACCTCACTTGCTTAGAACCTGTGACTTTTCTAATATTTGTCAGTTCCAAAGAAGGGTCACTGACCCGAAACGTTAACTCTGCTTCTCTTTCCACAGATGCTGCAGACCTGCTGAATGGTTCCAGCATTTCTTGTTTTTATTTCACCTTCCTACTGTTGTTGCCTGACTGTCTCAGCTTCTGCATATTGTCCCCAATCTTGTTCTTTCACGTGTCTAAAGACGTTGATGTTATTCAGACATTGGTAAATCACTTCATTCTCTCAGGACATCGGCTTAAAGACTTTCAGGGACGCAATCCACAATCTAATTCACACCCTATTCAAGCAACCAATATCTTCAACTCCATTCAAACACCCCGATATCCTGTCCCTGCACAGATAACTGACAGTTCCACAATGCAGGAATGTCTGAATGAGATACCACATTTCCCTGACACAATCCAAGCTCCAAATTGAATCATTAAGATATCGAAAATACCACAGAGATGTGACTTGTTCCTTGTAACAGTGAGACTGAAACATTTAAGCGTACTATTCGATCAAGAAGGATTCCGAGAAAAGTCAGGATTGGTATTGAGAGAGAAAGAGAGAGTGTGAAATGGGGGTGAGGGAGAGAGAGACACTGTCAGCTCCTGTCTGTGTAAGGCCTCTCTGTTCCTGCACCAGACTGCCAATAGCTTCCTGAGGTCTGCTACTATTCTCTTCCCTCTTTACTACATTTCAAAAGTTTTGTGTCGTCTGCAAACTTTGAAGTTCTGCTCTGTAAACCCAAGTCAGGTCATTAATAGACTCAAAAAGAGCAGTGGTCCCAATACAAACCTCTGGGTGACACCACTCTATACCTCCCTCCAGTCTGAAACAACCGTTCACCACAACTCTCTGTGTTCTGTCTCTTACCCAATGCTGTAACCCCTCTGTCACTGTCCCTTTAATCACAGGAGCAACAATATTGTGAAATAGTCATAAAAGAGGGGGATGATGCAGACATTGTGGTTAAGGAGGAATGTGAAATATTGGATGGTACAAAGAGAGTAGAATGATACCTGGACTCCAAGGGTTAAGCTCAGAGGGAGAATCACAAACCAGAGGAAATAGTTTTTAAATGTGATCTCGGACAGTCCGCTGTGAACTTACCGAATCACAGACTGCTCCAGCACAGAAAGAGGCCAGTCACCCATTGTACCCGTGTGAGCTCAATGAGGTTCTCCCTGGTGTCCTGGACAATATTTATAACACAACCAAAATAACTAAAACAAGGTTCTGCTCATTATCACATTGCTGTTTGTGGGAGCTTGCTGTGCACGATTGGATGTACCGCTGTACATCTCTACCCACTCTGAGAAACAACTATTCTCTGCTTTCTGTGTCTTGGTCAATGTGAGATACAGACTGAAGCTCCCTCTGCACTGTCCCCATCAAACACTCCCAGGACAGGAACAGCACGGGGATTGGCTGTTCTCTGATTGGGAATACTGAGTGCTGGGTGCCTCAACGAGGTGCAGCTGACAGTGCTGCAGTCAGTAGCTGGAGGTGCTGCTGGAGAGGGAGAGCTGAGGAGGGAACTGCAAATACCTTTCAACAACTTTTGCTGCAGAGGAGGAAAGACTTTGAAAAAGGCTGTATTTCGAGGTGGGTGTCGAGCACCAAACTTTCATTTCATTTGGACTGTTGTGGGAGGTGAAAGAGGCCAGATGAACAAGGGGTGGGAGCTATACAATTCTGTTGGGAGCTGTGCAGTTGCACTAATGTTGCAGGGAAGCTCCCTCCCCACCTCAATTGCGCACCCTGAGTCAGCTGAAGCTGCCGGGCTAATAGAGACATCAGGATCGAACTAGAGCCTGGGCAGCTTTCGGCTGACACAGGTGAAGACCCCTCCCACAACCAGAAGACTGGAAGACCAGAAGTGTTTACAGTGCTCTGAGTACCACCCTTTAAGGGGAAAAAAAGCAAAGTCATTGCTTGTGGCTTGTCTCTCAAATTTCCTGTATACCCTCAGCCACTCCCCAAACCTCCCAGTTGGTTTCTTTGTTTGTTTGATTGCTTACCTGCAAATTGGGGATGGGTTTGGCTCTTGAGCCATGGCAAGCCCATCATCACCGGTCGGAGGGACTTTCCTGCTGTAGCCTCTGTGGCCACCCGTGTGACCCCGTCACCTTTTAAATTAATTACTTCAAACCATGGGGTAATGAGCTATCCCCACCACAATATGTCTATAGAGTCTGCATAAAGGCAATGGCCGAGGTTGTCGGCCCCTCGGCCATTGTGGCAGATAGAAAAATGCACGGGAAGGCTGTGTTCTTCCTGAAGACCGAGCGGGCGGTGGCCCTGGCCCTGAGTAAAGGGCTCACTGTGGGTGGGACTTTCCTGCCGGTGGACCCTCTAGGCGCCACTGCGCAATGGATAATGTTATCAAACGTCCCGCCCTTTATTCCCAGTGAGCTCCTCCTTCCCCACCTGCACCACATGGGGGAGGTGAGGTCGGTGATCACCCCAGTCCGGCTTGGTCTTCGGGAGCACAGCCTCCAACATGTCTACTCCTTCCGCCGCCAGGTATTTATGCAGTGAGTGCGGGAGGAGGACTCGGATGGCCAATTTAATTTGGAGTTCCAGGAGACGGCCTACCACGTCTTTTGGACATTGGACGGGGCGCGGTGCCACGTCTGCAAGGGGTTAGGGCTTGTTCGTAAGAAATGCCCCAACCTCCCGGCCGCCAGCTCCACCTCGGCGGCCCAGGGACCTCCCACTATCCCCACAGATCCAACAGACACCGCTCAGTCAGTTCCGGAGGCTGCGGTTTTCACAACCTCCAGCGGGGAGGGGAGTGCCCGTCCGAGTGGAAGGAAGACATGGAGGCAAAAGAAACATCAAGAGGCGCGTCCCCTGGACACATTGAAACAACCTGAGCCTGAGCTCAGCCCAAAGCCCGTTCTCACGGAATCCACCTGTCCCAGGGCTGGGCTCAGGCCCAGGGTGACCAAAAAAAAGGAGGGTGTGGAGGCGGAGGCCTCTGATGACATGGAGGTCACATGTTGTCGGAGCTGACTGGCGCCCTCCACCAGCTCTCAAGGGGCAAATCCCCAGGGCTGGATGTGTTGACCGGAGAGTCCCTCAGGGCGTTCTGGGACGTCCTGGGGGACGATTCCGCGTGGGTCCTTTTGGAAAGCCTGGCGACCGGGGATATGCCCCTCTCGTGGTGCAGGGCGGTCATCGTCCTGCTGCCGAAGAGGGGCGATCTCTGCCTGCTTAAAAACTGGCGTCTGGTCTCCCTCCTCAGCACGGATTATAAGATCTTTGCCCGGTCTATGTCTACCCGCCTGGGCTCCGTGCAGGCCCACATGATCCACCCCGAGCTGTCCAACACGGTCCCGGGCCGGTCCATCCAAGACAACATCCACCTGGTCCGGGAGCTGATCCATCTTTCCAAGTGGACTGGTCAGTCGGTCGCATTTCTCTCCCTCGATCAGGAGAAGGCGTTCGACAGGGTGGATCACGATTACGTTTTCGGGACTCTGCGCGCTTTCGGACTCGGGCCACATTTTTTGCGAGCCAGCCATGCGGGTCGTCCTCTCGGCTTACGCCGACGACGTGCTACTTGCAATTACAGATCCCGTTGACTTGCGAAGGATGCGCGACTGCCAGCAGACCTTTTCTGCCGCGTCCTCCGCGAGGATCAATTGGGAGAAATGTTCCGGACTCCTGGTTGGTCAGTGGCGGGTGGACTCCCTGCCTGAGAAGGTGACACCTTTTGTGTGGAACACCATGCACCTCCTCTATCTGGGATTCTACCTTAGCCCCGCTGAGGAAGCCTGGCCGGCAAACTGGCAGGAGTTGGAGGCAAAAGTCACCACTCGGCTGGGGCGCTGGACAGGACTGCTCCGAGTGCTTTCCTACAGGGGCCGAGCGTTGATCATAAACCAACTGGTGACCTCCATGTTGTGGTACCGGTTGGTCACTTTGGCCCCGCCCCCTGTATTTGCCACCAAGATCCAGAAGAAACTCGTCGTTTTTTCTGGGGCAAGAGGAAACACTGGGTCTCTGCCGCGATCCAGAGTCTCATGATTGAGGAGAACGGTCAGTCACTGCTGTGCGTCCGCACCTAGGCTGCGATTCTCCACCTTCGGACCCTGCAGAGATACTTGTACATCGAGCGTCCTCCCAGATGACGTATCTTTTCCGCCAGTGTCACGGCCTTCAAGATGACACGCAGCTCCCGGTGGAGTCCGTTAGCCGCGCCTCTCTGAGGGAGGTGCCTGTCTTTTACCGGGATCTATTCCAAGTCTGGAACATGGTCGGCTCCAGTCAGGGCGCTCCCCCGCCGGCAGAGGAGAGCGCCTCGGCTGTCCGGGCGCCCGACTCCGGGGACGGTCTGGCGGGCGGAGGAGTAGCAGAAACCCACGGGACACCCCTCACTGCTGGTGGCGAGGGGGCTCAGGAGTGCGGAGCGATCCCGGCGGAGCTGACCCACGCTCGGCTGGAACTGCTCATCGGACCCAGGCCCCGAAACCCTCCTCGGGAGCCGGTCCCGCACAACCCGAGCCACCTCTCAGAAATGCCCTCTGTGCCATTCCAATCGGTGGGGAGGGGTTTCCTGTACGGCCTGCTCCTGCACACTCTCAACTTCCTCGCCCTCGTCAGCCAGCCGGACACGCCCTGGCGGTCCGCGTTGCCATCTGGCGGCGAGGGAAAACCCCGATGGAGGTCTCTCTACGCGGGAGTCTTCCCCCTTTACATCGGGGACCTGGGATGGAGGGTGCTGCACAGAGCAGTCCCGTGCAATAGACTTTTAAGTAGGTTCACGGACTCCCAGGCCGCCTTTACTTACTGCGGTCTGGACGAGTCTGTGTTCCACGTTTATCCGGATTGTGCGAGGTTGCAGCCCCTCTTTGAGTATCTTAAGGGGCTGCTCCTCAAATTCTGGCTGCACTTCAGACCCACACTCCTGATCTTTGGGGACCTGGTGCCGAGGGGCTTGGGCCGGGAGGAGGATCTCCTCGTTGGTCTGCTCCTGGGCATGCCCAAGGTGGCAATTCACAGGTCCAGGTAGCGGGCCGTCGGGGGGTCAGTCCTCCCCGATTGCCTGCCCCTCTTCCGCGGTTACGTTCGCGCCCAGGTGTCCATGGAGAAGGAGCATGCGGTGTGTGCCGGTATGCTTGAGGCCTTCCGCGACCGGTGGGCACCGCAGGGACTGGAGTGCATCGTTGACGCCGAGAATGGAATATTAATTTGAGTTTTTTTGTTTATTTATCTTGTTTTAATAAAGTTATTTTAAAACTGTAAATATATATATAAAGGGGGCCTGAGGAATAAAGGCCCCCTCGATTGAAAAATATAAAAGGGGCCTAGGGTATAAAGGCCTCAAAGAAGAAAATAAAAAAACGGGGGTTAGGTACAGAGTAAAGGCTCCTTTTTGCGAGGAGCAGCCTTGATAGAACGGGGTGCGGAGCGGACTTTCAGCTGAGCGGTCAATTTCAGTAAGTTACAAGTTAATCCCTTTTTTGTTTCGGAGGACCGGGGACTGCTGGGTAGGGGAAAACTATTTATTTGGGCAGTTTTAAAATCTCTGTCTTTTGCGAGGAGCAGCCTTGATAGAACGGGGTGCGGAGCGGACTTTCAGCTGAGCGGTCAATTTCAGTAAGTTACAAGTTAATCCCTTTTTTGTTTCGGAGGACCGGGGATTGCTGGGTAGGGGAAAACTATTTATTTGGGCAGTTTTAAAATCTCTGTCTTTTGCGAGGAGCAGCCTTGATAGAACGGGGTGCAGAGCGGACTTTCAGCTGAGCGGTCAATTTCAGTAAGTTACAAGTTAATCCCTTTTTTGTTTCGGAGGACCGGGGATTGCTGGGTAGGGGAAAACTATTTATTTGGGCAGTTTTAAAATCTCTGTCTTTTGCGAGGAGCAGCCTTGATAGAACGGGGTGCGGAGCGGACTTTCAGCTGAGCGGTCAATTTCAGTAAGTTACAAGTTAATCCCTTTTTTGTTTCGGAGGACCGGGGATTGCTGGGTAGGGGAAAACTATTTATTTGGGCAGTTTTAAAATCTCTGTCTTTTGCGAGGAGCAGCCTTGATAGAACGGGGTGCGGAGCGGACTTTCAGCTGAGCGGTCAATTTCAGTAAGTTACAAGTTAATCCCTTTTTTGTTTCGGAGGACCGGGGATTGCTGGGTAGGGGAAAACTATTTATTTGGGCAGTTTTAAAATCTCTGTCTTTTGCGAGGAGCAGCCTTGATAGAACGGGGTGCGGAGCGGACTTTCAGCTGAGCGGTCAATTTCAGTAAGTTACAAGTTAATCCCTTTTTTGTTTCGGAGGACCGGGGATTGCTGGGTAGGGGAAAACTATTTATTTGGGCAGTTTTAAAATCTCTGTCTTTTGCGAGGAGCAGCCTTGATAGAACGGGGTGCGGAGCGGACTTTCAGCTGAGCGGTCAATTTCAGTAAGTTACAAGTTAATCCCTTTTTTGTTTCGGAGGACCGGGGATTGCTGGGTAGGGGAAAACTATTTATTTGGGCAGTGGCAGTACCCGAGACACTACAGGTGTAGTGTCTCCCACCCACCCTCCTCCTCTAACCAAAAAAAAGGACTCTAGGGTGTTGATAAGGTAAGCTTTTTATTTAAAACTTCAGTCCGTCGGATTGCTAAGCGAACAAGTTTTGACTTTTTTTTTTCGTTTGGTTTTTCAGTAGATTTATTGGGAATCTAGAATAGTGGGAATGGAGGTAAAGGCAGTTGTATGTTCCTCCTGCAGAATGTGGGAGGTAGGGGTCGCCAAGAGTGTCCCTGCTGACTGCATCTGCGGGAAGTGCACCCAACTCCAGCTCCTCGCAGACCGCGTTAGGGAACTGGAGCTGGAGCTGGATGAACTTCGGATCATTCGGGAGGCGGAGGGGATTATTGACAGGAGTTATAGGGAGGCAGTCACACCTCAGGTAAAGGAAGTAGGTAGATGGGTTACCGTCAGGGGAAGGAAAGGGAACCAGCAGGCAGTGCAGGGATCCCCTGTGGCCGTTTCCCTCAACAACAGGTATACCGTTTTGGATACTGTTGGGGGGGACGACTTACCAGGGGTAAGCAATGGGGTGCAGGTCTCTGGCACAGAGTCTGTCCCTGTTGCTCAGAAGGGAAAAGGGAAGAGGAGCAGAGCATTAGTCATTGGGGACTCCATAGTTAGGGGAACAGATAGGAGGTTCTGTGGGAACGAGAGAGACTCACGGTTGGTGTGTTGCCTCCCAGGTGCCAGGGTACGTGATGTCTCCGATCGTGTTTTTGGGATCCTTAGGGGGGAGGGGGAGCACCCCCAAGTCGTGGTCCACATAGGCACCAACGACATAGGTAGGAAGAGAGATGGGGATTTAAGGCAGAAATTCAGGGAGCTAGGGTGGAAGCTTAGAGCGAGAACAACCAGAGTTGTTATCTCTGGGTTGTTGCCTGTGCCACGTGCTAGCGAAGAGAGGAATAGGGAGAGAGAGGAGTTGAACACGTGGCTGCAGGGATGGTGTAGGAGGGAGGGTTTTGGTTTCCTGGATAATTGGGGCTCTTTCTGGGGTAGGTGGGACCTCTACAAACAGGATGGTCTTCACCTGAACCAGAGGGGTACCAATATCCTGGGGGGGAGATTTGTTAGTGCTCTTCGGGGGGGTTTAAACTAAATCAGCAGGGGAATGGGAACCTAAATTGCAGTGCCAGTGTACAGGCTGTTGAGAGTAGTGAGGTAGGGGATAAGGTTACAGGGACACAAGAGGGCACTGGCAAGCAAGAACTTGGTTTAAAGTGTGTCTACTTCAACGCCAGGAGCATCCGGAATAAGGTGGGTGAGCTTGCAGCATGGGTTGGTACCTGGGATCCTGATGTTGTGGCCATTTCGGAGACATGGGTAGAGCAGGGGCAGGAATGGATGTTGCAGGTTCCGGGATTTAGATGTTTCAGAAAGAACAGAGAAGAGGGTAAAAGAGGGGGGGGTGTGGCATTGTTAATCAAGGAAAGTATTACAGCGGCAGAAAGGACGTTTGAGGACTCGTCTACTGAGGTAGTCTGGGCCGAGGTTAGAAACAGGAGAGGAGAGGTCACCCTGTTGGGAGTTTTCTATAGACCTCCGAATAGTTCCAGAGATGTAGAGGAAAGGATAGCGAAGATGATTCTCGACAGGAGCGAGAGTAACAGGGTAGTGGTTATGGGGGACTTTAACTTTCCAAATATTGACTGGAAATACTATAGTTCGAGTACTTTAGATGGGTCTGTTTTTGTCCAGTGTGTGCAGGAGGGTTTTCTGACACAGTATGTGGACAGGCCAACCAGGGGCGATGCCACATTGGATTTGGTACTGGGTAATGAACCCGGCCAGGTGTTTGATTTAGATGTAGGTGAGCACTTTGGCGATAGTGATCACAATTCGGTTAGGTTTACCTTAGCGATGGGCAGGGACAGGTATATACCGCAGGGCAAGAATTATAGCTGGGGGAAAGGAAATTATGACGCGATTAGGCAAGATTTAGGATGTGTAGGATGGGGAAGGAAACTGCAGGGGATGGGCACAAACGAAATGTGGAGCTTATTCAAGGAGCAGCTAATGCGTGTCCTTGATAAGTATGTACCTGTCAGGCAGGGAGGAAGTTGTCGAGCAAGGGAGCCGTGGTTTACTCAAGAAGTTGAAGCGCTTGTCAAGAGGAAGAGGGCGGCTTATGTTAGGATGAGACGTGAAGGCTCAGTTAGGGCGCTTGAGAGTTACAAGCTAGCCAGGAAGGATCTAAAGGGAGGGCTAAGAAGAGCAAGAAGAGGACACGAGAAGTCATTGGCGGATAGGATCAAAGAAAACCCTAAGGCTTTCTATAGGTATATCAGGAATAAACGAATGATAAGAGTTAGAACAGGGCCAATCAAGGATAGTAGTGGGAAGTTGTGTGCGGAATCGGAGGAGATAGGGGAAGCGTTAAATGAATATTTTTCGTCAGTATTTACAGTAGAGAAAGAAAATGTTGCCGAGGAGATTACTGAGATACAGCCTACTAGGCTAGATGGGATTGAGATTCACAAGGAGGAGGTGTTAGCAATTTTGGAAAGAGTGAAAATAGATAAGTCCCCTGGGCCAGATGGGATTTATCCTAGGATTCTCTGGGAAGCCAGGGAGGAGATTGCAGAGCCGTTGTTGTTGATCTTTAAGTCGTCATTGTCGACAGGAGTAGTGCCGGAGGACTGGAGGATAGCAAATGTTGTCCCCTTGTTCAAGAAGGGGAGTAGAGACAGCCCTGGTAATTATAGACCTGTGAGCCTTACTTCGGTTGTGGGTAAAATGTTGGAAAAGGTTATAAGAGACAGGATTTATAATCATCTTGAAAAGAATAAGTTCATTTGCGATAGTCAGCACGGTTTTGTGAAAGGTAGGTCGTGCCTCACAAACCTTATTGAGTTTTTCGAGAAGGTGACCAAACAGGTGGATGAGGGTAAAGCCGTGGATGTGGTGTATATGGATTTCAGTAAGGCGTTTGATAAGGTTCCCCACGGTAGGCTATTGCAGAAAATACGCAAGTATGGGGTTGAAGGTGATTTAGAGCTTTGGATCAGAAATTGGCTAGCTGGAAGAAGACAGAGGGTGGTGGTTGATGGCAAATGTTCATCCTGGAGTTTAGTTACTAGTGGTGTACCGCAAGGTTCTGTTTTGGGGCCACTGCTGTTTGTCATTTTTATAAACGACCTGGATGAGGGTGTAGAAGGGTGGGTTAGTAAATTTGCGGATGACACGAAGGTCGGTGGAGTTGTGGATAGTGTCGAAGGGTGTTGTAGGGTACAGAGGGACATAGATAGGCTGCAGAGCTGGGCTGAGAGATGGCAAATGGAGTTTAATGCGGAGAAGTGTGAGGTGATTCACTTTGGAAGGAGTAACAGCAATGCAGAGTACTGGGCTAATGGGAAGATTCTTGGTAGTGTAGATGAGCAGAGAGATCTTGGTATCCAGGTACATAAATCCCTGAAAGTTGCTACCCAGGTTAATAGGGCTGTTAAGAAGGCATATGGTGTGTTAGCCTTTATTAGTAGGGGGATCGAGTTTCAGAGCCACGGGGTCATGATGCAGCTGTACAAAACTCTGGTGAGGCCGCACCTGGAGTATTGCGTGCAGTTCTGGTCACCGCATTATAGGAAGGATGTCGAAGCTTTGGAAAGGGTGCAGAGGAGATTTACTAGGATGTTGCCTGGTATGGAAGGAAGGTCTTACGAGGAAAGGCTGAGGGACTTGGGGTTGTTTTCGTTAGAGAGAAGGAGGAGGAGAGGTGACTTAATAGAGACATACAAGATAATCAGAGGGTTAGATAGGGTGGATAGTGAGAGTCTTTTTCCTCGGATGAGGATGGCAAACACGAGGGGACATAGCTTTAAGTTGAGGGGTGAAAGATATAGGACAGATGTCAGAGGTAGTTTCTTTACGCAGAGAGTAGTAGGGGCGTGGAACGCCCTGCCTGCAACAGTAGTAGACTCGCCAACTTTAAGGGCATTTAAGTGGTCATTGGATAGACATATGGATGTAAATGGAATAGTGTAGGTCAGATGATCGGCGCAACATCGAGGGCCGAAGGGCCTGTACTGCGCTGTAATATTCTAATTCTAATTCTAATTCTAAAAAGCTCCCTCCACACTTTCCCCCATCAAACACTTTCAGGACAGGTACAGCACTGGGATTGGCTGTTCTCGGATTGGGAAGCCTGAGTGTTGAGTGCCTCAACGAGGTACAGCTGAGAGTGCTGGTGGCAGTTGGAGGTTGCAGAGGTGGAGAGAGGAGCTACACTGAGCAAGGCAGAGCAGTTACAACTAAGCAGAGGTCAAACTTCAACAACAATCTCCATTAAAGAGAAGAAAGAGACATTTTTTGGAAACAAGGCTTTGTCTGGAGGTGGGTGCTGAACACCAGTAATTTACTTTGGACTGTTGGGGGAGGAACAAGTGGCTGGAACAACAAGGGGTGGGGCTGCCAATTCAACAGGAATCTGTGCTGCTGCAAAAGCACACAGGAAAGCTCCCTCCCCACCCCAATTGCCAAGCCTGGGTCAGCTGAAGCTTCCCAGCTAAGCAGACGGAAGGGGATAGATAGTGCCTGGGCCTCTTCAGCTGACCCATGTGAAGACTCTCCCCAAACCAGAAGACCAGAAGACCAACTTGAAAGACTGTTTTAAGTGTACTGTGAGCACCACCTCCAGAAAGCAAGTCATCCCATACAGTCTGCCTTTGCCTCTCCTCGATTACCTCAGCCTCTCCACTAACCTGTTCTTTGTTTGCTTTGTTTTAATACACATTCAATATTTTCGGTGAATCGCTGATATTTGGTGTGCAAGTCCACAATTTGGGGTGGGTTTAGCTCTTCGATCATGGCAAGCCCCTCATCACCGGTGGCGGGGCCCTCTACTACCGACGCAGCTGCAGCTTCTGTGGCTGTACACGTGGCCCCGTCACCGTTTAAATTGTTGACATGCAGCCATGGGGTGAAGAGCTATCCCCACCCCAACATGTCTATTGAGGCCTGCGTTAATGCAATGGCCGTGGTTGTCGGCCCCTCGGCCATTGTTGCGGCCTCAAAGATGTATGGGAAGGCTGTGTTCTTTTTGAAGACCGAGCGGGCGGTGTCCCTGGCCCTGAGTAAAGGGCTCACTGTGGGGGGGACCTTCCTGCCAGTGGACCCTCTGGGGGCCACTGCGCATCGGATAATGTTGTCCAACGTCCCACCCTTCATTCCCAGTGAGCTCCTCCTCCCCCACCTGCACCATCTGGGGGAGGTGAGGTCGGGAATCACCCCAGTCCGGCTTGGTCTTCGGGAGCACAGCCTCCAACATGTCTACACCTTCCGCCGCCAGTTATTTATGCAGCTGGCGCGGGAGGAGGACACGGAGGGCCAATTTAATGTGGAGTTCCAGGGGATGGCCTACCACGTCTTTTGGACCTCGGACGGGGCGCGGTGCCACGTCTGCAAGGGGGTGGGGCATGTTCGTAAGAACTGCCCCAACCTCCCGTCCGCCAGCTCCACCTCGGCGGCCCAGAGTGGTTCCACAGCACCTCCTCCCACTCCCCCAACACATCCAATAGACACCGATCAGTCGGTTCCAGGAGCTCCCTATTCCTCAGCATGGAGGGGAGGGGAAGGCGCCGGTACATGAGGCCCCTCCTGAAGGAGTAAGTGGGGCCCTGCTTGTGGTGGGGGAGCCTGGAGACGCCGCCCATTCTGCCACTGCTACTGGGTCGGGTGCCTTGAGTGAAGGGGAGGGCGAGGCCCCAGAGGGTCGGCCCTCCCAGCCGGAGTCCACAACCAACGAGGAGACACCCGACCCGGTTATAATTGAGAATGCTGCCCCATCTGCTGGGCCTGTGGGTGCTGGCGGAGCGGGAGATGGCCTCCTCTCTCCGCCTCCGCTCTCGGCTCCGGCTGGATTTCCAGAATCGGGAACTTCTGTCTCCCCTGGACCACACATTGGCCTGGGGACGGAGGTGGAGGGGGTTCCTGAACTGCTCGCGCCAGCAGGCTCCAGTTTCACAGCAGAACCCAGAGAGGACTCTTCCGCCATCGATCCTGGGGGTGGGATTCTGATGGAGGCAGGACCAGCTGGCGCGGACGGGACGTCCGCCCCACAGTGTGTGGTAGATGTGTTTTCCGCTGGCGGTGACGAGACGGAGGAGGATGAGGATTCGGTGTGGGGAACGGAGGATGACCTTGATTCCATCGCCAGTGAGGTGGTGGAGTCCCTCATGCCTCCCACCGAATCTCCTCTCATCCCCATGGCGGAACGCCGGTAATTTCCTCGCGGCTTGCAGGGGTTGCCGCGATAAAGTTCAGCTGGCCCTCGGCCGTTGGTCGAATCTGGCGCTGATCATACAGTCCGTCCGTGCCACCCTGAAGAAAGCGGGCAAGCTGGTTGAGAGGCGCCGTTTTAATTTGTTCCTCAATGGGTTGCTGGGGAGTGGAAGGCCAGGTGCACTTCCACTCCCTCTTCACAGTGAGGTGTTGGTGACGGGTTTTAAGTACCTTTGACATGAAGATAACTATAGCCAGCCTCAACATCAACGGCAGCAGGGGGTCTCACCACAGATTTCACAATCTCTCAGTCCTCACAGAAGGCAGATACACTGTGAGCTTTCTGCAGGAAACCCACACCATTCCGGGAGATTAAGCCACCTGGCTCCTGGAGTGGCAAGGTGGGGTCTACATAGGTCATCTCACCCCTATTTCTAGTGGGGTGGCTACCTTATTGGCCCTGTATTTTCAGCTGGAGATCTTGGTTTTCAAAAAGCTAGTGCCGGGCCACTTGCTCCACCTCGCCGTTTGCCTGGTTGGATTGCCGCTCCACTTTAGGAACGTGTACACGCCCAGACCCGGCGCGTTGCAAGCTCGCTTCTTTGAAGAAGTGACTGCTCTCTTGAGCTCCATCGATCGCGGAGAGTGCATGATCCTCGGGGGGAATTTTAACTGCACCCTCGAGGTGGGGTATCGCTCCGGTCCCCAGCGCGGCCAAGCGTCGGTGCAGAAGATTTTTTTTATTCATTCACGGGATGTGGGCGTCAATGGCCAGGCCAGCATTTATTGCCCATCCCTAATTGCCCTTGAGAAGGTGGTGGTGAGCTGCCTTCTTGAACCGCTGCAGTCCATGTGGGGTAGGTGCACCAACAGTGCTGTTAGGAAGGGAGTTCCAGGATTGTGACCCAGCGACAGTGAAGGAACGGCAATATAGTTCCAAATCAGGATGGTGTGTGACTTGGAGGGGAACTTTCAGGTGGTGGTTTTCCCATGTATTTGCTACCATTGTCCTTCTAGTTGGTAGGGGTCGTGGGTTTGGAAGGTGCTGTCTAAGGAGCCTTGGTGCATTGCTGCAGTGCACCTTGTAGATGGTACACACTGCTGACACTGTGCGTCTGTGGTGGAGGGAGTGAATGTTTGTAGATGGGGTGCCAATCAAGGGGGCTGCTTTGTCCTGGATGGTGTCGAGCTTCTTGAGTGTTGTTGGAGCTGCACCCATCCAGGCTAGTGGAGAGTATTCCATCACACTCCTGACTTGTGCCTTGCAGATTGTGGACAGGCTTTGGGGAGTCAGGAGGTTAGTTACTCACCTCAGGATTCCTAGCCCCTAACCTGCTCTTGTAGCCACGGCATTTATATGGCTACTCCAATTCAGTTTTCGGTCATTGGTAGCCCCTAGGATGTTGATAGTGGGGGATTCAGCGATGGTAATGCCGTTGAATGTCAGGGATTAGATGGTTAGAGTCTCTTTTGTTGGAGGTGGTCATTGCCTGGCACTTATGTGGTGCGAATGTTAGTTACCACTTATCTGCCCAAGCCTGGATATTGTCCAGGTCTTGCTGCATTTCTACACAGACTGCTTCAGTATGTGAGGAGTCATGAATGGTGCTGAACATTGTGCAATCATCAGCGAACATCCCGACTTCTGACATTATGATTGAAGGAAGGTCATTGACGAAGCAGCTGAAGATGGCTGGGCCTAGGACACTACCCTGAGGTACTCCTGCAGTGATGTCCTGGAGCTCAGATGATTGACCTCCAACAACCACGACCATCTTCCTTTGCGCTAGGTATGACTCCAGCCAGCGGAGGGTTTTCCCCCTGATTCCCATTGACCTCAGTTTTGCGAGGGCTCCTTGATGCAATACTCGGTCAAATGCTGCCTTGATGTCACGGGCAGTATCTCTCACCTCACCTCTTGAGTTCAGCTCTTTTGTCCATGCATGAACCAAGGCTGTAATGAGGTCAGGAGCTGAGTGGCCCTGGCGGAACCCAAACTGAGCATCACTGAGCAGGTTGTTGCTAAGCAAGTGCCGCTTGATGGCACTGTTGATTACACCTTCCATCACCTTACTGATGATTGAGAGAAGGCTAATGGGGCGGTAGTTGGCCGGGTTGGATTTGTCCTGCTTTTTGCGTACAGGACATACCTGGGCAATTTTCCACATTGCAGGGTAGATGCCAGTGTTGTAGCTGTACTGGAACAGCTTCGCTGGGGGCGCAGCAAGTTCTGGAGCACAGGTGTTCAGTACTATTGCCGGAATGTTGTCAGGACCCAAGCTTTTGCAGTATCCAGTGCCTTCAGTCGTTTCTTGATATCACGTGGAGTGAATCGAATTGGCTGAAGTTTGGCATCTGTGATGCTGGGGTCTTCAGGAGGAGGCCGAGATGGATCATCAACTCGGCACTTCTGGCTGAAGATTGTTGCAAATGCTTCAGCGAGTTGAGGGGACTGATCAGCTCCCTTAACTTGGTGGACGTCTGGCGGAATCTCCATCACGACTCCAGCGCCTTCATGTGGAGGTCTGGAGGAGGAGGTCCGCGAATCGACCGCCTCGACTTTTTTCAGGCGTACGTCTCCCACATCTCGGCGGCCTCCATGCGGTTGGTGCCGTGCTCGGACCACCGCCTGGTGTGGGCGGAGTTCACTCCGCTCCGCACGCGGGCCGGGTCTGCGTGCTGGTACTTTAATAACCGGCTGCTGGAAGACGAGCGATTCCGGGACTCGTTCTGTCGATTCTGGGCCGACTGGAGAAGGAAGCAGGGGTCTTCCCCTCCTTGAGGCTATTGTGGGATGTGGGCAAGACTCACATCCGCGTCTTCTGTCAGGAGTACGCAGGAGTGCGACCAAGCGGCGGGAAGCCGTGATCGGGCGCCTTGAGAGGGAGGTGCTTGACGTGGAGTCCCGCCTCAGACATGCAGTCATGGACCCGGCCCTGTGGCAGGCGTACAAAGAGAAGAAGGGCGTGCTGAGGGACCTGCAGCTCATAGGGTCCCGAGGCGCGTACGTGAGTTTGCGGCTCCAGATCCTGGAAGGCTTGGACCACGCCTCACCCTTCTTCTCCTCACTGGAAAAATGGCAGGGGATCAGCAAGCAGCTCATTGAGCTGTTGGCCGACAACGGATCCTCCATCACGGATCTGGAGGGAATGGGCCTCCTGGTCCGTACTTATTACAGTGCGTTTTTCTCTCCGGATCCGTCCACCGAGGACGCGCGCAGAGTTTTGTGGGAGGACCTGCCGCAGGTCAGCCCGGAGGGTGCCGAATGTTTGGAGGCTCCGCTCACGTTGGCGGAGCTGAGCGGCGCCCTTTACCAGCTCTCGAGGGGCAAATTCCCAGGGCTGCACGGGCTGACCGTGGAGTTCCTCAGGGCGTTCTGTGACATCCTGGGGGACGATTATGCGCGGGTCCAGCGGGAAAGCCTGGCGACCGGGGATATGCCCCTCTCGTGGCTCAGGATGATCATCGTCCTGCTGCCAAAGAGGGGCGATCTCCGCCTGCTTAAAAATTAGCATCCGGTCTCCCTCCTCAGCATGGATTATGAGATTTTGCCCGGGCTATGTTACCTGCCTGGGCTCAGTGCTGGCCAACATGATCCACCCCGACCAATCCTACACGGTCCCGTGACGGTCCATCCAGGACAGCATCCACCAGGATCGGGATCTGATCCATCTTTCCCAGAGAACTGGTCAGTCGGTCGCCTCTCTCTCCCTCGATCAGGAGAAGGCGTTCGACAGGGTGGATCACGAATACCTTTATGGGACTCTGTGCGCTTTCGGACTCGGGATTCATTTCGTGGCCCGGGTCCGACGTTTATACGGCGCCGCAGAGTGTCTAGTCAAGGTTCACGGGTCCTTGATGGCGCCCCTTCCCTTTGGGAGAGCAGTGCGTCAGGGATTCCCCATGTCCGGCCAATTGTATACCATCTGCGTGGGAGGCTGATGGAGAGACAGAGACTGAAGGAGAAAGATGGAGTGACAGGGAGGGAAAGACAGATAGAGCGACAGAGTGAGAGACACCGAGATAGAAGGAGAGAGTTGGAGTGACGGGGGTGGGAGGCTGATGGAGAGGCTGACGGAGAGAGAGACAGAGAGGGAAGCAGAGAGTGGTAGGGACAGAGAGGAAAAGACAGATGCAGAGAGAGAGAGGCAGAGATGGAAGGAGAGAGACGGATTGACAGGGAGGGAAAGACAGCTGGAGAGACAGAGAGAGATACAGAGATAGGAGAGTGAGGGAAAGACAGATGGAGGGACAGAGAGAGAAGCAGAGAGGAAGAGGCAGTAATAGAGAGGGAGACAGAGATGTGGAGGGAGGATACAGAGACAGAGAGAGAGAGAGAGAAAGGCAGAGATGTTGTGAGAGAGACACAAATGGAGTCATGGACAGAGGCACAGAGAGAGAGACAGAGACAGAGACATAGAAAGAGAAACAGAGAGAGACAGAGACAGTGATAGTGAAAGTCAACGAGAGCTAGAGGGGGGAGAGAGAGCTAGAGGGGGAAGGGACAGATAGAGGGAGAGAGTGGGATAGAGGGGGGGAGAGTGGGATAGAGGGGAAGAGAGTGGGATAGAGGGGGAGAGAGGGGGAGAGAGTGGGATAGAGTGGGATAGAGTGGGATAGAGTGGGAGAGAGTGGGAGAGAGGGGGTGAGAGTGGGAGAAAGGGTGAGAGAGGGAGATAGAGGGGGAGAGAGTGGGAGAGTGAGATCGACGGGAGAGGGACAGATAGAGGGGGAGAGGGAGATAGCGGGGAGAGGGAGATAGAGAGGGAGAGAGAGGTAGAGGGGCAGAGAGAGATAGAAGGGGAGAGAGATGGGGAAGGGGGTGGTGAACCTGTGGAATTCTCTACCGCAGAAGGCAGTGGAGGCCAAGTCATGAAATATGTTCAAGGAGGAGAGAGATATATTTCTTAATGTCAAAGGGATCAAGGGCTATGGGCAGAAAGTGGGAACAGGGTACTGAATTAGACCATCGGTCATGATTTTTATTGAATGCCAGAGCAGTCCCGAGGGGCCGAATGGCCTGCTCCTGCTCCTATTTTCTGTGTTTCGATAAGAGAGGCGGACTGAGAGAGGGAGGGATTGAGAGAGGAGGTGAAACATAGAGAGAAGGAGAGACAGAGATGCAGAGAGGTGACCCTGAGATTCTCTCTCTCACACACACAAACAAGCAGACACACGCAGACACACACATAAAGGGACACACAGAGACACACACACACACAGAGACACACACAGGTACACACACAGACACAGAGACAGACAAGCACAGTCACACAGAGAGACACACACACAGTGTCACGCACACACACAGAGTCATGCACAGTCACACACAGACACACGCACATTCCACACAGAGAGACAAACACAGTCACACAGAGAGACACACACAGACAGACACACAGACAGATTTTACAATCCACACTGATGACAGTAAAAAAGTCCAACAGAACCTCAGTAACAATCCCCAGTGTCTGCCCAGTCCTGTGAGAGACAGAGAGAGAGATAGGGAGTGACGGAGAGAGACAGTGGAAGAAGGCGGACAAAACAGCTTGTAGGAGAAACATTACATTTATTTGTGTTTTTTTTTTTAGAATTAGAATATTACAGCGCAGTACAGGCCCTTTGGTCCTCGATGTTACGCCGATCTGTGAAACTATCTGACCTACACTATTCCATTTTCCTTCATATGTCTATCCAATGACCACTTAAATGCCCTTAAAGTTGGCGAGTCTACTACTGCTGCAGGCAGGGCGTTCCACGCCCCTACTACTCTCTGAGTAAAGAAACTACCTCTGACATCTGTCCTATGTCTATCACCCCTCAACTTAAAGCTATGTCCCCTCGTGTTTGCCATCACCATCCGAGGAAAAAGACTCTCACTATCCACCCTTTCAAACCCTCTGATTATCTTATATGTCTCTATTATGTCACCTCTCCTCCTCCTTCTCTCTAACGAAAACAACCTCAAGTCCCTCAGTCCTTCCTCGTAAGACCTTCCCTCCATACCAGGCAACATCCTAGTAATTCTCCTCTGCACCCTTTCCAAAGCTTCCACATCCTTCCTTTAATGTGGTGACCGGAACTGCACGCAATACTCCAGGTGCGGTCTCACCAGAGTTTTGTACAGCTGCAGCATGACCTCGTGGCTCCGAAACTCGATCCCCCTACTAATAAAAGCTAACACAGCATATGCCTTCTTAACAGCCCTATTAACCTGGGTAGCAACTTTCAGGGATTTATGTACCTGGACACAAAGATCTTTCTGTTCATCTACACTACCAATAATCTTACCATTAGCCCCGTACTCTGCATTGCTGTTACTCCTTCCAAAGTGAATCACCTCACACTTTTCCGCATTAAACTCCATTTGCCATCTCTCAGCCCAGCTCTGCAGCCTATCTATGTCCCTCTGTACCCTACAACATCCTTCGGCACCATCCACAACTCCACCTACCTTAGTGTCATCCGCAAATTTACTAACCCACCCTTCTACACCCTCTTCCAGGTCATTTATAAAAATGACAAACAGCAGTGGCCCCAAAACAGATCCTTGCGGTACACCACTAGTAACTAAACTCCAGGATGAACATGTGCCATCAACCACCACCCTCTGTCTTCTTTCAGCTAGCCAATTTCTGATCCAAAGCTCTAAATCACCTTCAACCCCATACTTCCGTATTTTCTGCAATAGCCTACCGTGGGGAACCTTATCAAACGCCTTACTGAAATCCATATACACCACATCCACTGCTTTACCCTCATCCACCTGTTTGGTCACCTTCTCGAAAAATTCAATAAGGTTTCTGAGGCACGACCTACCCGTCACAAAACCGTGCTGACTATCTCTAATGAACTTATTCTTTTCAAGATGATTATAAATCCTGTCTCTTATAACCTTTTCCAACATTTTACCCACAACCGAAGTAAGGCTCACAGGTCTATAATTACCAGGGCTGTCTCTACTCCCCTTCTTGAACAAGGGGACAACAGTTGCTATCCTCCAGACTTCCGGCACTATTCCTGTCGACAATGACGACATGAAGATCAAGGACAAAGGCTCTGCAATCTCTTCCCTAGCTTCCCACAGAATCCTAGGATAAATCCCATCTGGCCCAGGGGACATATCTATTTTCACACTTTCCAAAATTGCTAACACCTCCTCCTTGTGAACCTCAATCCCATCTAGCCTTGTAGCCTTTTATCTCAGTATTCTCCTCGGCAACATTTTCTTTCTCTACTGTAAATAATGACGCAAAATATTCATTTAACGCTTCCCCTATCTCCTCTGATTCCACACACAACTTACCACTACTATCCTTGATTGGCCCTGTTCTAACTCTTATCATTCTTTTATTCCTGACATACCAATAGAAAGCCTTAGGCTTTTCCCTGATCCTATCCGCCAATGACTTCTCGTGTCCTCTCCTTGCTCTTCTTAGCTCTCCCTTTAGATCCTTCCTGTCTAGCTTGTAACTATCAAGCGCCCTAACTGAGCCTTCACGTCTCATCCTAACATAAGCCTTCTTCTTCCTCTGTTCTACAGATTTTATTGAAAGTTGAAAGGGACTGGACACTGAAAAAACTGTCAGCACAACAACAATAACCCTGAGAGACTTTACAAGTGAGGGAAGGGGAGACACTTTACAATCCACACTGATGTCAGTAAAAATCCCCAAACAGAACCTCAGTAACAATGTTTGATATTTTCAAACTGCAGGGAAATAATTAAAGGTTTAAAGTTAACTAAGAGATGGCTGAAAGCATTGCTGTGCTGGCATGAACAGATCAATGGACTGGAAGAGTCAGGAAGGTCCTGTCCTGGGATTAATATATCAATGGAAAGGCCCCCTCCCACGCCCCTGAGGCAGGAGATTGAGAGACAGCCCAACATGTCAGACGCTCAAGGTGTGGAGTTTGCAAACAGCTCACTCAGGATATTACTGGGTAGGAAGATCTCAGTTCCAATCACAAAACCCACCTTTCACTCTCTCTGCAGAGATTCCCCAGTCTGGTTCAGTGTGTGTGTCTGTGTATCTGTGTGTGTGTGCGTGTGTGCTCTTTCTTTCTCAATCTGGTTTACAACAGTGATTTGATTGTATTTGAATATTGCTGATTGTCTGTGTAACTGAGAGAGGAAACCCTGGGCTCTTGCTGTGCTATTTTGTTGAAATATGTTCTCGCTTTGAATTTTAATCCAATTTTTTTCTCCTTCTTTCCCCTGAGGAATTTTCATGCTGAAAACTTCACCGTGAAGGTGAAAAGAGGGAAGGTTTGGGACGAGGAATCCCTGGACAGGAGCTTCCTCCAGAGGGGACGGACTGAGGCCCTGTCCACAGGCTGTACCCAAAGGGCCCACGTGAGTTGTGTCTGTTTATTAGCCCGAGGTTCAATTTCCTCTCTGGGGCCCACCTCGCAAGACTCTCTCTCTCTCTCCCTCCATCTGTCTCTCTGACTGAGATTAACAGGAGGGAGAGAGACGCAGGAGAGTGAGGGGAACATGGAGGGAATCAGAGGGGGAGAGGAGGGGTAGCGGGCTGTTATCACAATGCTGTTTCTGGGATCTTGTTGTGCACCAATGGCCTGCAGCTTTTCCAACTTTGTAACAGTGACGACAACTTTAAAAATTAACTCATTGAGGGCCAAAAGCTTGGAATTAAGTCACAACTGTGATAGTTTCTAAAGGCTTGTTATAATTCTAGAATAATCCGTCTGCTTTGGGCAATGTTTTGAATCTTTACTGTTAAATAAGATGTACGGAGTTATTTTGTATAACAATGCCTTTTAATCAATTTTCTCTCTCTCACTCTTGCCTTCAGGAATGTTCATTCTGAAAACTGCATCGTGAAGATGAAAAGAGGGAATATTTGGGACGAGGAATCCTTGGACAGGAGCTTCCTCCCGAGGGGACGGACTGAGGCCTTGTCCACAGGCTGCACCCAAAGGGCCCACGTGAGTTCTGTCTGTTTATTAGCCCGAGGTTTAATTTCCTCTCTGGGGCCCTGGGATAACTAGTTCCTGTCGGATTGGCGCACTGGAGTTTTAAACAGGTTGAAAGCCTTGGGTTAAAGCAGCAGTCCCAGGAGGGAGTCCCTTCTGCCACTTACTCCTTCCAGCCCTCAAGCTCTGAGGTTTGCTGATGTTTTGGGCAATGCCATGAAACTTGGTGAAATAAGATGCACGGTGCCCATTTTAATTCATTTTACTGTAGTTGTGAGGTTAGCTTTCCCTCTGTCTCCACATTCTTTCCCTGTGTCTCTATCTCCCCCCATGCTTTATCTTCTCTGTCTCGGTTTCACACTCTCCTTCTCCATTTAAACCTTTAATAAATAATAATAACATACCACACCATACCAATGCGATTTGTCGTTATTTGAAATGGTGAGACAGAATCAGCCAATTGTTCCCAGTTTAAAGAGGGAGTTTCGCCCTTTCCAGGGACTGAAATCTGGCTATTATCACATTTCTGCTTGTGGGATCTTGCTGTGCATCTAGTGGCGTGCAGCATTTCTACATGACAACAATGAGGACACTTTAATATTCAGCTTCCAGCGGGTCTGAGTGTGGATTTCTCTGTGTTTTTACAAGAATTTTACAACAATTACAAGAGCTGAACGTGAAGCTGGTGAAAGGCTGATTATAATTTTAAAGATGGAGTTTAGCATTTTCTGAGGACCGTGATGGGATCACATTGTGGGATCCTGCTGTGCATACATTCCCTGCACTAATTCCCACAGTACAACACTGAGGCAGAAACAGATGGAGAGTAACAGGAGGGGGAGAGACGCAGGTAATTGAGGGAAACATGGAGGGAATGAGAAGGGTCGCCAGTTGTTATCTCCCTGCTGCTTGTGGGATCTTGCTCTGCACAAATGGCTCGTTCCCAGTTTAAAGAGGGAGTTTCGCCCATTCTTGGGACTGAGGGGAAATCTGGCTATTGTCACATTGCTGCTTGTGTGATCTTGCTGTGCATCTAGTGCCCTGCAGCATTTCCTACATTCCAACATTGAGGACACTTAAAAATTCAGCTTCCTGAGGGTCTGAGTGTGGATTTCTCTGTTTTCTCTCCATCTTCCTCTGCTTTTCTCTCCGGCCGCACTTTCTCTATTTTAACCATTCATCAATAGGAGCCACAATGTGACGTGTGGTTATTTTAAACGATGACAGGAAAACTTCAGAGGACGTTTCAATCTAGGTTAAATCCCAGATCGAGAGAGAAAGAAGCAGATGTGGATGGGATGTGAGGGAGGGAGCAGGAGAAAGACAGGGAGATGGGTATTTGAGATTTTCAAACTACAGGAACGTTCCTCCCTCTGGGATCTCGGAACTTACATCACTAAAAACAGATTACCTGCATATTGTCATATTTTTGCCTTCGGGATCTTGCTGGGCACAGATTTCCTGCAGGTTTCCTGCATTGAAACATTGAGGACCACTTTAAAAATTAATTCATTGAGTGTCAACAGTTCCTTCGAAGAACATGAAGCTGCATAAAGGCTTGTTATACGTTTAAAGATGGAGTTTAGCATTTTCTGAGGACTGTGATGGGATATCTGGCTATTATCACATTGTGGGATCCTGCTGTGCATACATTCCCTTCATCAATTCCTACATTACAACACTGAGGCAGAAACAGTTGGAGAGAAAAAGAGGGAGAGTGAGGAACAGCTGGAGGTGGCAGGTTAAACGGAGAGAGAGAGAAAGAGTAATCCACACTCAAAACCTTGGTAGACTGAAGGTTGAAGTGTTACCATTGCTGGGGCCTTGCTGTGCGCAGCTTGCCTGCGGAATTCTCTGCATTGTCACAGTGACTACATTTTAGAAGTGAATTCATTGTGTGTAAAAGTCTCCTGAAGGCCTGGAATTAAAGTCCTGAGCTTGAAGCCAGTATAATTCCCGAGTGATGCTGGTGTTTTGGGCAGTGCAGTGAATTTGAGGGTGAAATGAATTTTAGATTTAGATTTAGATATACAGCACTGAACCAGGCCCTTCGGCCCACAGAGTCTGTGCCGACCATTAACCACCCATTTATACTAATCCTACACTAATGCCATATTCCTACCACATCCTCACCTGTCCCTATATTCCCCTACTACCTACACTAATGGCAATTTATGATGGCCAATTCACCCATCAACCTTCAAGTCTTTTGGCTGTGGGAGGAAACCGGAGCACCCGGAGGAAACAAAGGCAGACACAGGGAGAACCCAGAATTGAACCCGGGTCGCTGGAGCTGTGAGGCTGCTGTGCTAACTACTGCGCCGCCCTAAATTGTGGGACGTTGCTGTGCACAAATGGCAAGCAGTGTTTCCAACATTGCAATAGTGACGAGCACCTAAACAGTTCATTGAGTGTCAAATGTTCCCGATTCCAACAATTCATTTTACTGAAGTTCTGAGTTCCGAATTCTCTCTCTGTCTTTCTCCAGCTTTCATTTCCTCTGTCTCTCTATTTAAACCTTTAATAGTTAAAAACACGCACAGCTGTGTGATTTGTTGTTGGTTTAAATGGTGAGACAGAAATATTTCATAGCCATTTTCAGTCAAGATTACATATGAGATAGAGGGACAAATACAGATATGGACACAGAGATACAGAGACAGGGGAGAGAAACAGAGACAGGGGAGAGAGATACAGAGCAAGACACACAGAGAGGTGGAGGTTGCTGTCTTAACCCTTTTATCCTTTGGTTTATTAAATGTGATTTGTCTGTATTTGGGTGTTTCAGAGAGAGTGTCTGTGTCACTGAGGGCAATTCCTGGGCTCTTGCTGTGCTATTTTGTTCAACAATGCCTTTTAATCAATTGTGGAATCCTGCCGTGCATACATTCCCTTCATCAATTCCGACATTACAACACTGAGGCAGAAACAGATGGAGAGAAAAAGAGGGAGGGTGAGAAACAGCGAGAGATGGCAGGTTAAACAGAGAGAGACAGAGAGAGAGAGAGGTAGAGAGAGAGACAGGCGGAGTGTGGGTGAGGGAGGGAAGGCAGAGAAAGATGGAGATAGACAGAGAGAGAGAGAGAAATCCACAATCAAAACCTTGGTTGAAGTGTCACCATTTCTGGGATCTTGCTGTGCACAGCTTGCCGGCTGTTCTCACACTGCTTCTTGTGGGATCTTGCTCTGTAAAAATGGCCTGCAGCATTTCCAACATTGCAACAGTGACGAGCACTTTAAAAATTCATTCATTGAGTGTCAAATACTTCGATGAATCAGCAATGAAATGGGTGAAATGTGAAGGTTTGTAAAGGCTTGTTCTCATTCCCGAATAATGCTGGTGTGTTCGGCTGTGGGCTGAATTTGACAATGAAATGAAACACCAGGGGACCATTTTAATTCAGATTTTCAGGGATGGGAATGTGGATTTCTCTCTCTATCCTTCTACAGGAGCGGGGATGGGGGTCACCAGTGTTTTTGTGCTTTTATAATGAGGCAGAAACAGATGTAGAGAGACACACAGAGAAATAGAGGGATAGAGAGAGAGAGAGAGAGAGAGAGAGCAGGAAATGACAGGGTAAACACATCCACACTTCCCAGTCTCTGGCTCTGTGTCGGGGGATGTGTTTGCAAGATGGGGAGTCACTGGGAGATTGTTTTATGTCAGTGAGTGAGAAAAAGAGCCCTGGGCTCTTGCTGTGTTCTATTTCTGTTCAAAATGCTTTGCTTTGTTTTAAATCAACTTTATTTCTCTTATTCCCAAGGAGAATCTTTTCGGAAGCTGCAGCTGTGATGATGCAGAGGGAGAATCTTTTCGCCACGTGGAATTCACAGACAAGAGCTTTTACCGGGGAGGGAAAATAATATTAAAAATATATTTGTCATTGTCAAGTTCATTTCTAAATACAAAAACGAAGACTGTGTGTGATTTCGGGGCTGATAGAAAAACAAAGTACTGGAAATGCTCAGTATTTCCAACACGGTTTTTATTTCAGATTTCCAGCATCCGCAGTATTTTGATTTTGTGTTTTCGGGGGTCTGTGGATCTTTTACCAATAGGGAGGGGCTGGAGAGCACTCCCGAAGGGAATAGTTTGGGAATCGCTGCTCCAGAACAGTCAATGTCATCCCGTAGATTTCCCTCTCTCCATCTCCTGCTGCAACCTGTTCCCTGCACGTTCCTCCGAGCTCTGTTTTTTCACATCTTTAAATCCCTATCTCTATCTCTCAACATCCTTTCTATCTCTGCCTCTCTCTGGAGTCTCACAGTTTTCCATTGTCACTCCTTTTCTGCGACTCTCTGCATCTTTATCTGTCTGTCTCTCTTCTCCCACTCACTTCCAAATCCCTGAATCTTTCCATCTCTGCTCCTCCATTCCTGCAAGGTTATCTCTGCATTCCCCCATCCCAGGACACCCCTCTCTATTCTGTAAACGCATCTTACTTTGTATCTCTGCCCTTCCACTTCTTCCTGTCTCTGCATCTCTCTCTTGGTCTGCGATCTTTCTCAATATCTACATCTCTCTTTCTCTCTCTGCCCTTCTCGGTATTTCTGACCCTCTGTTCTCAGTTTCTCTCACTGGTTTCGGACTCCCTGCATCTCATTCTCCAGCTCCCTTTCCATTTATTTCTCTCTCTCTCTGTTCTGTCCTAATCCTGGGATCTGTTTTCTGTGTCTCTCTCCCTCTGTCTGGGGGTGGATTTGAACTCGCTACCTTGGTGTTGTACAGGGTGATTGTGAAGTGGGATCCTGCTTTCCATCTCTGCCCAGTTTTGCTCCCATTGAGGTAAAAACAGGGGAGAGATGCTGAACGGACAGCCGATTCACAACCACCGTCCTCCCCTTCACCCTGGTTTACACCATTGGCACCAAGTCCAGGTCCAGCCCATTATTTCGTTGACTCTCTGTGTATCTGCTCCCTGACTGTCTCGGCCTGTCTCCTTCCGGCTCAATGGGGAAAGAGACAAGTCAGCCATGATCTAACATAGGTGGGACAGGATCAAAGGGCTGAATGGCCTCCTCCCATCCCTCTGCCAGTCAGTGTGTGTGTTCGTGCGTGTCTCCTTCTGTTTGATTTCCTGAAGCCGATGGGGAGAACGGGTGAAACACCTTTCTGCAGAGAGGGATGTGTCTGGGGCTGGGATCTTCCTGTGCGTTTTAGGCTCAGAATGCCAGTAAGCCTCTGAAGATCGTTGCTCTATGCCCGGTCCTGCGTTTGGCCGGATAGGAGTTAAAGGTGCCGGGGGTCTGGGAGCCAGTTGATAGAATTACAGTGGCTTATCCAGATCAGGAATTAAAGTGAATGAAAGATTGTCGGGAGACGGAGCCAAACCCAGGAAAGTGATGGAGGTGGGAATAACCCGGGGGGTGGGGTGGGGCTGTTCACGGAGGAGTTAGTACAGGGTGGGATTTAATATAGGGGGGGCTTTTCCAGGATAGGGGGGGCATTTAGAAAGGGGGAGTGTTTACAGTGGAGGTTAGGGGGCAGCATTAGATTGGGGTCAGTTAATGGGTGTATTTAGATGGGAGTCTGCTCCTGGGGGTATTTAGAAGGGAGTCAGTTCACAGAAGGGTGGGGTATTTAGATGGGGGTCTGTTGCGGGCGGGTATAGAGATGGGAGTTTGTTCCCGGGGGGTATTTAGATGGGAGTTTGTTCCAGGAGGGTATTGAGATAGGAATTTGTTCCTGGGGTGTTATTCAGATGGCACCTTTTTTCCCGGGGGGTATTTAGATGGGAGCTTTTCCGGGGTGTGTATTTAGATGGGAGTTTGTTCCGGGGGGTGGGGTATTTAGATGGGAGTTTGTGCCCGGGGTGTATTCAGATGGGAGTTTGTTCTGGGGGTGAGGTATTTAGATGAGAATTTGTTCCGGCGGGGGTATTTAGATGGGAGTTGTTCCGGGGGGAGGAATTTAGATGGGGGTCTGGTCCTGGGGGGGGGGATTTAATTCAGATGGGAGTCTGTTCCTGGGGAGTATTTAAATGGGAGTCTGTTCCTGGGGGGTATTTGGATGGGAGTCCGTTCCTGGGGGGGGCGGGGTGGGGCGGTATTTGATGGGTTGTCCTGTAAAAGAGGGAAGGGGATAATTAGATGGGGGTCTGTTGATAATGAGGGTGTTAGATGGGGGTCAGTTAACAGGAGATATCAGATAGGGGTCTGCAGACAAGGATTATTTATATTGGGGGGGTCTGTACAAGGGAAGATGTTTTCTGGTGGGGAAAAAAGATTTTCTTGGTGGATAAAAATTGCGGGGGGTTGGATAAAATTGCGGGGGGAGAATAAAATTGCGGGGGTGGATAAATTGCGTGGGGTGGATAAATTGCGGGGGGTGGATAGGGTCAGAAAAAGACAGAAAAAGTCGGAAAGAGAGAGAGAAATGATGGAAAGAGAAATAAAGAACGCAGAAAGAGACACAGAAAGAGAGCGAAAAAGGAGAGAAAAGATAAAAAGAGACTGAGAAAAGATAGAAGGAGCCAAGAAAGAGAGAGACAAGGAGAGAGTAAAAGAAAGAGAGAAAAGATAGAAAGTGAAAGAGAGAAGATAGAAATAGAAAGAGAGAAGATAGAAAAGAAAGAAAGAAAGACACAGAAACAGAAAAGAGAGAGAAAGTCAGAGAAATAGAGAAAAGACAGAGACAGAAATAGAGAAAGGACAGAAAAAGTCAGAAACGGAGAAAAGACGGAAATTCAGAATAAGAAAAAGGACAGAAAAAGACAGAAAAAGAGGAGGGAAAAAAGTGGAGGGAAAGAACAGAGACACAAAGAAATTGCAGGCACCAAAGTGACAGACAGAAAGCTTGTGAGAAAGACACAGAGAATCACAGAGAGATTGAGAGAGAGGACAGAGAATCACGGTGAGATTAAGAGAGAGGACAGAGAAAGCCATTGAGACAGAAAGACTCACAATCACTCAGAGAGAGAGAGAGAAACACAAAGTGAGGGAGAGAGAGAGAGATGGAGGAACACAGAGAGGGTGAAACAGAGGGAGAAATACATAGTGAGGGAAAGATTGAGTAATAGAGAGAGTGAGAGAGAGAGTCAGTGAGAGAGAGAGAGATTCAGTGAGAGAGAGAGAATTCAGTGCGAGAGAGAGAATTCAGTGAGAGAGAGAGAGAATTCAGTGCGAGAGAGAATTCAGTGCGAGAGAGAGATTGAGTGCGAAAGAGAGATTGAGTTCGAGAGGGAAATTGAGTGCAAGAGAATTCAGTGAGAGAGAGAATTCAGTGAGAGAGAGAATTCATTGAGAGAGAGAATTAAGTGCGAGAGAGAATTAAGTGAGAGAGAGAATTCAGTGAGAGAGAGATTCAGTGAGAGAGAGTTTCAGTGAGAGAGTGAGTGCGAGAGAGATCCAGTGAGAAAGAGATTCAGTGAGAGAGCGAATTCAGTGCAAGAGAGATTCAGTGCGAGAGAGATTCAGTGCGAGAGAGAGATTGAGAGCAAGAGAGAGATTGAGTGCGAGAGAGAATTCAATGAGAGAGAGAATTCAGTGAGAGAGAGATTGAGTGCGAGAGAGAATTCAGTGCGAGAGAGAATTCAGTGAGAGAGATTCAGTGAGAGAGAGATTGTGTGAGAGAGAGATTCAGTGCGAGAGAGATATTCAGTGAGAGAGAGATTCAGTGAGAGAGAGATTCAGTGAGAGAGAGAGATTCAGTGAGAGAGAAATTCAGTGCGAGAGAGAGATTCAGTGTGAGAGAGATTCACTGAGAGAGAGAAACAGAGAGAGAGATTCAGTGAGAGAGAGGTTCAGTGAGAGAGATTCAGTGAGAGAGAGATTCAGTGAGAGAGACTGAGTGAAAGAGACTGAGTCAGAAGGAGGTAAAAGGCAGAGAGAGACAATAAAGATGTGATACTCACCATCCCACACTACCTGCGTTCCATCGTTGGACTCAAACACCTTTCCTCCATCAGCTCATTCATGGGGAAAAGATCCTGGAGAGGGGCATTGGGGTGGGATTTGGAGAAAAGCGTCAGGACTGGGACAGAGAGAGGTGGATTCAGACTGGACTCTCTTTCACACACACACACACACACTGTAATTAGCTAGCAATTCACCTGGACACAGAGACACAGAAACTGAGACACAGAAACTCACCTTCACAAACCAGCTGCATGGAAAGAAAGAATGGAGACCGATGTTGTCCTAATATATCCCAAAACCTGTCACTCAAAACAGACATTCCACCCAAAATGCAGCTTCCTCCATCTGGACACTCCCTCCCAGGTATGGGACAGTCCAAGGTGAGTCTCTGTGTAAACAGCGAATGGGGGAGAGAGGGATATTCCAGACATATCCCAAATGGACCATTCCAGACAGAAACCTGTCTGTCTCTCTCTCTCTCTCTCTCCCTCCCCCCAAAAAACTCATTAACAGAGCAGAAAAGCGGCTGTAATTTAAAAACTGGAGGGACCAGTTTGGATAATAACCATTTAACACTGATTGTATTAAATGTCTTTCAATATTCACCTCCAGTCAACAGAAAGTTCAGAAAATGACTCATTGCAATTACCTTGAAATTGTTGCAAAGAGTTATTGCTGGAGAGGCCTGTTTGACTGCAGTATAAACAGGCAGTTTTTATTTGGTTTTTCAATTCCCCTGTGTGACAAAGAGTGAAACTGGAGCCAGGTTAATGAGGCAGCCAAGAGAACTTTTATAACCAGTGACATTTCACACAATAATGCGTACCTATATTAACAGTTATAATTGTCAATGATTCTTGGTACTTTGTTTGCTGCTGCTGTATTTATGCATTAGCCTGTAATCAATCCAAAAAAGCTTCTGAACATTCATCAGTCTCATGTTACAAGGGTTTACAAAGCTGGGAAATAGTCATTTATCACAAATGGTATTTAGGATCTTCAACCTTTCACCTCCAGTCATTCGAAGACCCCTACATTCTGACAAAGAGTTTTTACTGCTGAAATAAAGTGTCACTTGTTTCCATTTGCTTCCTGACTATTTCCATTTCCTCTGCTCTCCTGGGGGATTCAGAGGGATCTTTGTTCATTGTTTGTCCACATTCCTCTGCAGCTGCTGTCCTGGAGAAATTAATTGTATTGTATTCAAAATCTTTGCCTCAGTTTGGAGATATGAGGAGAGACTGTTTACACGAGCAGAGGGGAGAAACAAATAGGCAGGGAGTTGATCTGGTCTGGAATTCAGTGTCTGACAGGTTTCTGAAAGCAGGTTCAATATAAACTTTCAAAATACAATCGGATCAAAACTTCAATTTCTCTGAATTATAGTAGAGAAGATACCAGCATAGAGAAGTGAGAGCGAGACAGAGATGCCATAACCATAATGATGAAGAATTCAACACAACTTATATAGAGAGTTTTTATTTGAAAATGATTGAGTTTAATTTGATGCTGTTGTTTTATTTATACATTACCTTTAATCACTGAAAATAATTCTCCAAACAGGAACGAGTTTAATGTTACAAGTCTTTACATAGTAGTAAACTTTACACAAACTGTATTGATATTATTTTATTGAGCATCTCAAGTTTACAGAAAGTAAATTCCTCAAACTTGTAAAAACTTTCAAACATTCAGTCACACAGAATCTCTCTCAGCAATGGCTCAGCATCTCTATCTCCTGGTGTCCCTCTCTCACTGCAGTTACAGTCCCCCTCTCACCATCTCCATCTGCTGGTGTCCCTGTCTCACTGCAGTTACTGTCCCCTCTCACCATCTCCATCTGCTGGTGGCCCTGTCTCACTGCAGTTAAAGTCCCATTCTCACCATTTCCATCTGCTGGAGTTCCTGTCTCACTGCAGTTACTGCCCCCTCTCACCATTTCCATCTGCTGGTGTCCCTGCCTCACTGCAGTTACTGACCTCCTCTCACCATCTCCATCTGCTGGTGTCCCTGCCTCACTGCAGTTACCGACCTCCTCTCACCATCTCCATCTGCTGGTGCCACTGCGTCACTACAGTTACTGTCCCACTCACCAGCTCACAAACCCTGCGATTTGCAGCTTTGTCCACTGGCTGCGGTTGTTGACAAAGCAACCACTAGGTGGCACTGTACTGGCACATGCGCCTGTTCCACTTGAACGTCATAGTCTGCCACGTTCAGGTAGCTGCCAGGATTAAAGATGGCGCCGGAAATAATCAAAAAGTCAGGTGGAGGATGGGTGGTGGAGCGGGGTCGGGGGGAGGGGGAATGGGATTTAGTTCCTGTGTTTGAAACCCTTCAGCTCTTTCTATGATTTCACTAATTGAACAATGAGATTGAGAGGGTATTTCACCCCCTTCTTCAGCTCCTGTCTGAACTTAGTCTGGGTCACAATGTAAATACATGTGTTGCTGCATGAACTGAGAATCTGCAGCATCCTTGATGTGTGATCTGTGATATAGAGAGGGTCAGTTGAGGAGAAATAATAGTAATTATCTGTAATTCGAGTATAAATGATAAACAAAACCAGTGTCACCCACAACAGTATAAAACTGCCGGATATACTGAAGAGTAAAATAATTGATGTCCTGCGATTGTCCATCTCTGGGTCCTTGTGATTCTCTGCATTGCTGTGGCGCCGGAATCCCCTGCGGACTTTATTCGAGAATAAAATGCGTCTGACAGTCAGAACATTGAGCAGCAAAATCACAAAGACCGGGACACAAGGGGTTAAAATGAGGTTAAACAATTCATATGCCTTCCATATGGGGGAAGTAAAGAAGCTCAGTTTATAACGACAACCCATGGGAACATTATCAATAATGGAACGTTGTTCCAGTGTAAAGTACCAGGGGAGAGACACTAAACAGCCCAGCACACTCACTGTTCCTGCAACCACAGCCGCCGTTTTCTCGCTGCAATGTTTTGTTTTCAGCTTCTCACAACAAATGGCCACAAATCGATCAAAGGTGAAAGTGACTGTGAGCCAGACTGAAACAACTGTGGATGCAGAAAGCAGAACGGTAATGAGAGAACACACAGGAGTAATTCTCAGGAATGAATATGGGAAATAAATTCCAACAATCCATCTCAATATGGGATCAGTGATAACGACCAGGTGATCAGACACTGCCATTCCCACCAGGTAGACACTGATACATTTGGAGAGAACGCACTTTCCTCGGGACAGTATCGCAATCGCCACCAAGTTAACTGGAAGAGAGAGAGAAAAGGAAGCAGAGAAATAACTGATCAGACCTGGAGACAAAGCAGCAGTTTTACAGGATCTGGCTGAAATTTCCAGCTTTGTTGCTGCATCGAGCAGTAAAAACTGATTCATTGACCCGGGCAATGCTTTGCCACAGTGAAATGTTTGAAAACACAATTATTAATAATGAATATGGAAATTGATGCAGAAAGTGAATGAAGTCATCACTGGATCTACTGGAAGTACTGAGTGAGGATGCAGTGTCAGTGGGGAATGAGAAGCTGTTTTACAGAGATGGAATCCAATGTGTTATTTGGGAATTTGTCTCCAGACTGTTGGTTGGGAATGTTTGGGGAGAATGGGATGTGTAGCTGGTTTATTGCTCTGGGTTCAGGGAACAGACAGCTACTGTTCCCACATGGGAAAAGGCTAAAAACCGCAGCGCTGAGTTTGATTATCAGTCGTGATTTAGAATGGTGGAGCAGGCTCGAAGTGCTGAATGGCCTCCTCCTTCTCCTATGTTACTGTATTCCAATCAGGTTGGACGAGGCAACTGGAGGTGGGGCGAGTGAGTGTGATTGGGAGGGAGAGAAGGGAAAGGACATGTTGGAGCAGGAGGGGAGACTGGAGCAGATGGTTTGGGAAAGTGGATAAACTGAAGCAATGGATGAGGAGACTGAGGATTCAATACAGTGAGAGGAGAGGCTGAGATTCACAGGGAGAGACTGCAGCAGAGTGTTAGAGGAAATCTAATCTATAGTTCCCAGTAATTCAACTCAATTCATACATTCAAACAATAATCCCTGTGGATATTGGTGTTGGAGAACGGTTCATTGTTAATGCAACATAGTCAAGATATTTAGTTTATACAGGCAATTAAATATACATTTAAATATATTTCTGATATTAGCCTCGCTCTTTATTGAATTCAGCAGTCACAGAGATTTTAAAGTGTAGTATTTAAATAATGAATTACCATCTGTGTCGAACTGATTCTATTCTGTTCATTCAGTCACAAAGGAAGGAATAGGAACATTCTACAAAACAAAATGAGGACCTGACAGAAATCAACACAGAGGATCAAGTCCAACAGGAAAATGAACACAATCTGACAACAGACAACATCACCTCACAGTTTCTCTCACTAATTGATCTGGACATTCCAGCATTTGATGACAGAGAATTATTCACACTGCTGCTTCTTTCTCTTTCTCTTTACGTCTGCTTATCTCTTCCCCTCAGTTTCGTTCTCCCTGCACTTTTTCTCCTTCCCGATCTCTCTGGGGTAGTCACACACTGTAGATTTTTACTTAATGCTGCTTTTCACATATGATTTATTCCTAACATTCTGTGTGTGTGTTCTGTTCACCAGCCCCAGGTTCAATGATTCTATTCTCAGAGTCAGTTTGTTCAATGGTGAAACCTCTGTGAATAATTTAATGCATCCACAGAACACTCAAGTCTCCACCTGTTCTCCTGCACTCTTCACTTCATCTACAATACATGGAATAAACAGGATCGAAAGCTACCTCCAGAAAAAACCTCACAATCATTGAAATTCCTTCTCCTGGAATTATAAAGTAATCTGTTAGAATGTGGGATTGTTTAATTAATAAAACAGCAACATCAGCGCTGCAGCTGATAATCTACAGATAAATGGAAAGACTCTTGATCCCAACTGATAGAGTGAAAAAGAGTAAAACATCACATCAATACTTTCTATTTTACAATGTAGTCCAGTGACAGTGAAGGTTCACAGTGAAGCAGAGAAGGAGAAGTGAAAGGGTCAGCAGCAAACTCAGTTCAGTAGCCAGACGTCTGAAGCAGCGTCAGACACACAGAGTGAAATAATATTTGAAAATACTGATAACCAATAAATACATTGAAATCCCAGTTAAACTGAGCCATGTTATTGGGAACGGAGGACATTGTTCTGTCCCCTTGTAACACTGAGACTGTGAGATGTCACATTCTCAATCACTGCAAAAAAAATCATAAAATTATTCCAGGACCGGTTAGATCCACCTCATGAAAATGTTAAAAACTCCTAATGGTCTGGTTATTGATCCTCACTGAAACATCTAATTCCAATACATTCAATACACAGTAGAATCCAGTAACAATGCCACAGTTAGTTAAAACAAAACCATTAAATACATAGTGCAGTTCCTGCAAGAATGAAAGAGTAGACAAGGAGGAGATTGCATCAGTAAATTGCTGAAAAAAACAGGTGGCTGTGTAATACACACACTGAGAAATAATTTTGAGTACAGCAGCACAGTTAACATTGACTTACACCATTAACAGCTGAGATACTGCTCACCAGGAACTCCAATTGCTGCAAGTACAGGATATTAAATGTCTTCTATCTGATAGTTTACTGGATATCACATGTCTGTCAGATGTAGAGTCTTCTGTTAGCCTGGAACCCAGAGCTCCAGCAGGTACTCTGAGCTGATCCATTCCAATGGGTCCTGATTTATACAGGGGATAAGCCTCCACTGACACGGTTATACCCCTGATCATTGCTATTAGTTACACTCACCTGAACAAACACATTACATCAGCAGCTTTAACTCTGAAGTAGAAATGTGGTGGATAACACACAATCATTGCTCGAGTCGCTCTAAACAGGCTCCAGAGTGTGGCTTTCGTGCAGAGAGATCGACCGTTGACATGCTGTTCTCCCTTCATCTGATGCAGGAGAAATGCCGCGAACAACAGATGCCCCTCTCCATTGCTTTCATTGATCTCACCAAAGCCTTTGACCTCGTCAGCAGACGTGGTCTCTTCAGACTAATAGAAAAGATTGGATGTCCACCAAAGCTACTAAGTATCATCACCTTAATCCATGACAATATGAAAGGCACAATTCAACATGGCGGCACCTCATCAGACCCCTTTCCTATCCTGAGTGGCGTGAAACAGGGCTGTGTTCTAGCACCCACACTTGATGGGATTTTCTTCTCTCTGCTGCTTTCACATGCGTTCAAGTCCTCTGAAGAAGGAATTTTCCTCCACACAAGATCAGGGGGCTGGTTGTTCAACCTTGCCCGTCGAAGAGCGAAGTCCAAAGTACGGAAAGTCCTCATCAGGGAACTCCTCTTTGCGGACAATAACATCTCATACTGAAGAGTGTCTGCAGAGTCGCATCGAAAGGTTTTCGGCTGCCTGCAATCAATGTGGTCTCACCATCATCCTCAAGAAAACGAACATTATGGGGCAGGACGTCAGAAATGCTCCATCCATCAATATCGGCGACCACGCTCTGGAAGTGGTTCAAGAGTTCACCTACCTAGGCTCAACTATCACCAGTGACCTTCCTCTAGATGCAGAAATCAACAAGCGCGTGGGAAAGGTTTCCACTGCTATGTCCAGACTGGCCAAGAGAGTGTGGGAAAATGGCGCAATGGCACAGAACACAAAAGTCCGAGTGTATCAAGCCTGTGTCCTCAGTACCTTGCTCGATGGCAGCGAGGCCTGGACAATGTATGTCAGCCAAGAGCGACGTCTTAATTAATTCCATCTTCGCTGCCTCCGGAGAATACTTGGCATCAGGTGGCAGTACTGTATCTCCAACACAGAAGTCCTCGAGGCGGCCAACATCCCCAGCTTATACACACTACTGAATCAGCGCCGCTTGAGATGGCTCGGTCATGTGAGCCGCATGGAAGATGGCAGGATCCCCAAGGACACATTGTACTGCGAGCTCGCCACTCGTATCACACCCACTGGCCGTCCATGTCTCCGCTTTAAAGACGTCTGCAAGCGCGACATGAAGTCCTGTGACATTGATCACAAGTCGTGGGAGTCAGTTGCCAGCGTTCGCCAGAGCTGGCGGGCAGCCATCAAGGCGGGGCTAAAGTGTGGCGAGTCGAAGAGACTTAGCAGTTGGCAGGAAAAAAGACAGGTGCACGGGGAGAGCCAACTGTGTAACAGCCCCGACTAACAATTTTTTCTGCAACACCTGTGGAAGAGTCTGTCACTCTAGAATTGGCCCTTATCGCCACTCCAGGCGTTGCTCCACTCACCACTGACCAAGTCCAGGTGCTTACCCATTGTCTCTCGAGATAAGGAGGCCAAAGAGATTTCAATGTCAATGACATTTTCTGAGTAAGACCTCTCTCGGGAATAAACCTGAAATCTGTACTCATACTGGATGAATGGCAATTATGAGAGGATTCATTTACATTTTCCATATTATTGTATTGACCTTGTTCACTCCTGGCTTTTATATTGTAAATCTAACTGATCTGTCCACAGTGGTCGCTCAATTCAGGGACAAAAGCAATCCCGTTTCACTCTGTTCCTGTATTTTCCCAGTTAAAATGTGATCTTTGAGTCTTTGATTCGGGACCATGTTCAGGGTTGCAGCCCAGAAACTACTGTGAGTGATATTACGGGACAGGCACTGTACGCATCCATTTGGGACACAGTTGGGTCGTGATAATATCACTGGTCACGTAATCCACAGGCCCAACCTGATGGCCTGGGGACAGGGGCTCAAATCCCACCACGGCAGCTATATAAAACAGAGGGAGCTCCCCTTCTCGTTTGGCAGGGGGATGGGAACCGGAGCCACGGATCAGTGGATGGGGTAGCTGTTGAACAGGCAGATACAGAGTGCAAAGAGTCTGTGAGGAACGTTAGACAGTTGACAGGGCAAAGTTGCAGCCAGTATGATGGGTTGAAGTGTGTCTATTTTAACGCAAGAAGTGTCAGGAATAAGGGTGATGAACTTAGAGCATGGATCAGTACATTCGCTACGATGTTGCGGCCATTATGGAGACGTGGATATCACAGGGGCAGGAATGGATGTTGGATGTTCCAGGGTTTAGATGTTTCAAAAGCAATAGAGAGGGAGGTGAAAGACGTGGGGGAGTGGCATTGTTAATCAAGGATAGTATCACAGCTGCAGAAAGGGAGGTCGTCGAGGAGGGTTTGTCAACTGAGTCATTATGGGTGGATGTCAGAAACAGGAAAGGAGCAGTCACATTATTAGGAGTTTTCTATAGACCCCCCAATAGCAGCAGAGCAATGGAGGAACAGATTGAGAGGCAGATTTTGGAAAGGTGCAGAAGCAACAGGGTTGTTGTCATGGGTGACTTCAACTTCCCTACTGTTGATTGGAACCTCCTTAGTGCAAATAGTTTGGATGGAGCAGATTTTATCAGGTGTGTCCAGTAAGATTTCCGGACTCAATATGTAGATAGGCCGACTAGAGGTGAGACTGTTTTGGACGTGGTGCTTGGCAACGAACCAGGCCAGGGGGCAGATGTCTCGGTGGGAGAGCATTTCGGTGATAGTGATCATAATTCCCTGACCTTTACTATAGTCATGGAGAGGGACAGGAGCAGACGGGATGGGAAAATATTTAATTGGGGGAAGGGGAATTACAATGCTATTTGGCAGGAACTGGGGAGCATAAATTGGGAACAGATGTTCTCAGGGAAATGCACGACAGAAATGTGGAGGTTGTTTAGGGAGCACTTGCTGCGACTGCTGGATAGGTTTGGCCCGATGAGGCAGGGAAGGGATGGTAGGGTAAAGGAACGTTGCCCCCTGGTGAAGAACGAACACAAGAGATGTGGAACAGCTAGTCAAGAGGAAGAAGGAAGCTTACTTAAGGTTGAGGAAGCAAGGATCAGACTGGGCTCTAGAGGGTTACAAGGTAACCAGGAAGGAACTGAAGAATGGACTTAGGAGAGCTAGAAGGGGACATGAAAAAGTCTTGGCGGGTAGGATTAAGGAAAATCCCAAGGCGTTCTACACTTATGTGAAGAACAGGAGGATGGCCAGAGTGATAGTAGGGCCGATCTGGGATAGTGGAGGGAACTTGTGCCAGGAGTCGGAGGAGGTAGGGGTGGTCCGAAATGAATACTTTGCTTCAGTATTCACTCGTGAGCGGAACCTGGTCGTTTGTGAGGACAGCGTGGAACAGGCTGATATGCTTGAACAGGTTGAGGTTAAGAGGGAAGATGTGCTGGAAATTTTGAATGATATGAGGACAGATAAGTCCCCGGGGCCAGACGGGATATACCCAAGGATATTGCGTGAAGCGAGGGATGAGATTGCTGCGCATTTGGCGATGATCTTTGCGTCTTCACTGTCCACTGGAGTAGTACCGGATGATTGGAGGGTGGCAAATGTTGTTCCCTTCTTCAAGAAAGGGAATAGGGAAAACCCTGGGAATTATAGACCAGTTAGTCTTACGTCGGTAGTGGGCACATTATTGGAGAGGATTCTGAGAGACAGGATTTCTGATTACTTGGAAAAGCATGATTTGATTAGAGACTGTCAGCATGGCTTTGTGAGGGGCAGGTCATGCCTCACAAGCCTTATTGAATTCTTTGAAGATGTGACAAAACACATAGATGAAGGAAGAGCAGTGGATGTGGTGTATATAGATTTTAGCAAGGCGTTTGATAAGGTTCCCCATGGTCGGCTCATTCAGAAAGTAAGGAGGCATGGGATACAGGGAAAGTTGGCTGTATGGAAACAACATTGGCTGGCCCATAGAAGTCAGAGGGTGGTAGGAGATGGAAAGTATTCAGCATGGAGCTCGGTGACCAGTGGTGTTCCACAAGGATCTGTTCTGGGACCTCTGCTCTTTGTGATTTTTATAAATGACTTGGATGAGGAAGTGGAAGGCTGGGTTAGCACGTTTGCCGATGACACGAAGGTTGCTGGACTTGTAGATAGTGTGGAAGGCTGTTGTAGGTTGCAACGGGACATTGACAGGACGCAGAGCTGGGCTGAGAATGGCAGATGGAGTTCAACCAGGAAAAGTGTGAAGTGATTCATTTTGGATGGTCGAATTTGAATGTGGAATGCATGCTTACAGATAGGATTCTTGGTCGTGTTGAGGAACAGAGGGATCTTGGGGTTCATGTCCATAGATTGCTCAAAGTTGCCACACAAGTTGATAGGGTTGTTAAGAAGGCATATGGTGTGTCGGCTTTCATTAACAGGGGGATTGAGTTTAAGAGCCGCGAGGTTATGCTGCAGCTCTATGAAGCCCTGGTTCGGCCACACTTGGAATATTGTGTTCAGTTCTGGTCGCCTCAATCTAGGAAGGATGTGGAAGCTTTAGAGAGGGTGCAGAGGAGATTTACCAGGATGCTGCCTGGACTGGAGGGCATGTCCTAGTAAGAAAGATTGAGGGAGCTAGGGCTTTTCTCATTGGAGCGAAGAAGGATGAGAGGTGACTTGATAGAGGGGTACAAGATGATGAGAGGCATAGATAGAGTGGATAGTCAGAGACCTTTTCCCAGGGTGGAAAGGGCTATCACCAGGGGGCATAAATTTAAGGTGATTGGAGGAAGGTTTCGGGGAGATGTCAGAGGTAGGTTCTTTACACAGAGGTTGTTGGGTGCGTGAAATGCACTGCCAGCGGTGGTAGTAGAAGCAGATACTGGTTAAGCGGCAGAAAAGATTCACAAGAATGAAAGAGTAGACAATGAGGAGATTCCATCAGTAAATTGCTGGAAAAGAACAGGTGGCTGTGTAACACACACAGAGGGAAAATTTCCCGAGTACAGCAGCACAGTTAACATCGATTTACACCATTAACAGCTGAGATACTGCTTACCAGGAACTCCAATAGCTGCAAGTACAGGATAATAAATGCGTTCCAGCTGATACATTACTGGATATTCCATTTCTGTGAGAAGCAGAGACTTCTATTAGCCTGGAATACACAGCTCCACCAGGCACTCTGAGCTGATCCATTCCAATGGGTCCTGATTTATGCAGGGGATAAGTCTCCACTGACACGGTTATACCCCTGATCATTGCTATTAGTTGCACTCTCCTGAACAAATACATTACATCAGCAGCTTTGACTCTGATGTAAATAATGTAGTGGATAAAACACAATCATTTCAATGTCAATGACGGATGCTTCAATTATGAGTGGCATCATTTACATTTTCCATATTATTGTATCGACCTTATTCACTCCTGGCTTTTCTACTGTAAATGTAACTGATCTGTCTGCAGTGGACACTGAATCCAGGGACAAAAGCAATCCCGTTTCACTCTGTTCCTGCCTTTTCCCAGTGAAAATGTGAACTTTGAATCTCTGATTCGGCACCATGTTCAGGGTTGCAGCCCAGAAACAACTGTGAGTGATATTACGGGCCAGAAACTGCACGCATCCATTTGGGAGGCCGTTGGGTTGTGATAATAGCATTGGTCACGTAATCCAGAGGCCCAACCTAATGCCCTTGGGACAGGGGTTCAAATCCCACCACGGCAGCAGAGGGACCTCCCATTCTATGTTTAGAGGGAGCTCCGCCTCTAGGGATAAAGCGCAGAGAGCTCCCTCTCTATGTATAAAGTGGAGGGAGCGCCTCACTATTTATAAAGTGGAAGGAGTACCCACTCCATTTTTAAAGTTGGGGGTGATGAAGGAAAGAGAAGAGAGGGAAACGGAAACAAATGGGGAAATGGAGAGAGAGGGGCAACGTGGAAGACAGTGAGAGACAGAAGAGATAGCGAAATGAGACCTTGACGGAACCCCAGTAACAATCCCCATTGTCTGACGAGTCCGGTATTTGGGGTTTAATGTGAGGGTTTTAGGGATGAGTGTTAGATGAGTGTTTGATATTTTCAAACTGCATTGACATTCCCAATAAAAGCAAGAGTTAAAGATTCAAAATTAACCAAACAAATGGCTCAAAGAATTGCTGTCCATGGACAGAGGGACAGAGAGATGGAGGGAGAGAGACACAGACGGAGAGAGACACAGACAGAGTGGGATAGAGACTGATGGAGAGAGAGAGACAGAGATAGAATGATGGAGAAAAAAGGATAAACAGAGACAGAGGGAGAGAGACAGAAAGGGAGGCAGTCAGATGCAGAGGGAGGGAGACAGGGAGAAAGCGAGGGAGACAGATACAGAGGGAGAGAGACAGATGCAGAGGGAGAAAGCGAGAGAGAGAGAGAGGGATAGAGACAAACAGAGGGAGAAACAGAGACAGAGAGAGAGATACAGACAGACAGATAGAGAGAGGGAGGGCGAGATTATCAGAAAAACTTTACATCTAATAACGTTGAAAAAAGATAGAATTAATAAGTAAAACTGGCAGTGTGCAGGAACTAATTTTGAAAGGAATGATCAGGGGTTTAGTGTATGTGTTTTGTGGGCAAGTGTTCGATGAGTGATTGATATTTTCAAACTGAAGTGACATTTAATATAATTGCAAAAAATATTATTAAACACTGACAAACACTAGAAGCAGGGGAAAGGGGATACAGTGTGTGAGGGGATCTTGACAAAACCTCAGTAACAATCCCCATTATCTGCACAGTCCTGTATTGGGGGTTTAGTGTGAGAGTTTAGGGGGCGAGTGCTGATCAGTGTTTGATATTTGCAAACTGCAGTGACTTTCCCAGCAAGGGCAAGATTTACAGGTTCAAAATTAAACAAGAAATGGATAAAAAACATTTCTGGCCAAGGAGAGAGAGATGGTGTTAGAGACAGAGTCATGGAAAGAGGCAGAGAGAGAGAGGGAGAGGGCGAGGGAGAGAGAGAGAGAGAGAAAGATGGGAAGCAACAGACATGAGAGGGAGAGACAAAGAGAGGATGAGACAAGTTGTAACAATGATTAACAATCCTCATTATCTGCCCAGTCCTATTTTTGGAGGTTGGTATGAGTGTTTTAGGGGTGAATGTTGGATCAGTGTTTCATATTTTCAAACTGCAGTGACATTCCCAACAAGGCTGTTAAAGTATATAAGAGCAGGGAGGTTTTGCTGGAAGTGTATAACTCATTGCTTCAGCGCCATAATGAGACCTCCCAGGGCAGGTACAGTGTGAATTTAGATACAGAGTAAAGCAGTGGATTTAGAGAAGGAGGGAGAGACGGGCAGAAAGAGTGAGGAGATACGGGGAGGCAGGCAGATTGCAGGAGTAACTTTACATTTAGCCATGTGATAAAAATAAATAATTAAAAATGTAAATGGACTGCCCACTGAAAATACTGTACGCACACAACATCTAAAGTCACACACCATCCTAACTTGAAACTATATCGCCATTCCTTCACTGTTACAGGGTCAAAATCCTGGATCTCCCTTCCTAACAGCACTGTGGGTGTACCTACCCCACATGGACTGCAGCTATTCAAGAAGGAGGCTCAACACCACCTTCTCAAGGGCAATTAGGGATGCGTAATAAATGCTGGCCTGGCCAGTAACGCAGACATCCAACAAATAAATAAGGCAAATAAAAAGTTGACACCGAGTCACTTAAGGAGATATTACACTAGACTAACAAAAACTTGGTCAAAGAGGTTGGTTTGAGGGAGCGTCTTCAAAGAAGAAAGACAGTTAGTGAGACAGAGAGGTTTAGGAAAGGAATTCCTGAGTTCAATTCTTGGCAGCTTGATGGCACGGCCACCAAAGGTGGGACGATTCATATTGGGGATGGTCAAGAGGCCAGAATTCGAGGATCACAGATATTGGTGCATTGCGGAGCTGGAGGAAATTGCAGAGATATGGAGGGGTCATTTGTGGAAGAAAGTTCGAAACTTCTACCACCCTCTGTATGTCGAAGTGTTTCTAAATTTCATCTTTGAAAGGGATTTCGACTAATTTTTGATTTTTAGACAGTTCCCCCCATCCAAGACTGTCCCCATCGAATACTCACAGGCCAGGTACGCACGTGGTTAGATACAGAGTAAAGATCCATCTCCCAATGCCAGAGTCACTGTTCCTTGGTCTCTTTCTCCTCATCTCTCAGTGCCTGCAACACCCTTTCACTGCCTCTCTTTCTCACTCTTCCCATCCTGAGAGCAAGAGGGAGAGATTGAGATCGTGTGCAGAGGGAGATAGAGATAGAAAAGGGAGAGATAGATTAGGAATGTGAGTAACAGAGAGAAGAAATCGGGTTCCAGAGAGCAGAAGAGATGGGAAGAGAGAGATTGAGATGGAGAGAGATTACCAGCCAAAGAGTTTACCAGAGAATACCTCTCTTTATGTCCCGAAAGCTCCTTTCCAATTTGTTACGATCTCCATCTTGTTTTTTCCCCCTACCCCGATGTTTCACGCTCCATGCCTCTTGCTCGAATGACTGTGTATACTGCGGTGAAGGATTGCATCAAATTATTATCTTTTAATTTGCTCTTTCATTCTAACTGAACAATATCTCAGACTGTGAACAGGGGGGCCTTAGAGTGTCTGTCCACTGATTCCTGAGGGTAAACGTCTGGTAGCTAAGGTGGTTAAGAAGGCTTACGGAATACTTTCCTTTATTGGCCGATGTAGAGAATATAAGCGCAGGGAGGTTATGTTAAAACTGTATAGACCACAGCAAGAGTACTGTGTACAGTTCTGGCCACCACATTGCAGGAAGGATGTGATCACACTAGAGAGCGAACAGAGGAGATTTACAGAAGATGTCAGGAATGGAGAATTTCAACTATGAGTAAAGATTGGATCGGCTGGAATTATTTTCTTTGTAACATGGAAGGTTAAAGGGAAGATTTAATTGAAGTGCATAAAATAATGACGGGCCTCGATCGAGTGGCTAGGAAGGACCCATTTTCCTTAACAGAGGGGGTCAATAACCATGGGCATCGATTACATGATTTCCCCACCAATATCATGAGGGTGAGATGGCTTCCATGGTGGAATACCTTGCTGGATGTTTACAATGGAGAGTTTCCTTCCTGAACATCAAAACTGGCCGCCTGGGCCCCAACGTCATCCACATTGCTCCCACTCTACCAATATTTGACTCGACATACCTATCTTTCTCTGTTTGCGTACACAGCAGTGAAGGATTACAACAAATGAATATATCTTACATTCTCCCTTTCAATCCACCCCAACAATCTCTCTCTGTCTCCAAACTTGTCCCCCTCGCCAGCCCTCTCTCTGCCTGCATATCTAAGCCTTTCTCCCTTTGTCTCCCTCTTAGCGACAGAGATAGCAGGAGGGAGAGATAGAGAGGGGAAGACAGAGAGCAACACGGAGAACAACCCCAAATTCTCCAGTTTCTCCACTTAACTGAAGTCCCTCATCTCTGGAACCATTCTTGTGAATCTTTTCTGCACCCTCTCTAATGACCCCACATTCTTCTTAAAGTACGGTGTCCGGAATTGGACAATGCTCCAGTTGAAGGCAAACCAGCGTTTTACAAAGGTCATATTTTCCTTGTTTTTGTATTCAATGCCTCTATTTATAATCTCAGGACCCCTTATGCCGTTTAACCACTTTCTGAACCTGCCCTGCCACCTTCAGTGATTGGTGCACAGATGTGTCTGTTCCTGCACCTCCTTTCGAATTCTATCCTTTACTTTATATCGTCTCTCCTCCTTTTTCCTAATCATGGAGGTGGAAGATGCGGGCATGGTTCTTAATGAATACATCATGATTGTCTTCACAAAAGTGGGGACGACACAGACATTGTAGTCATTGAGGGGGGGTTTGAAGCATTGAATTGGATAATAGGGAGAGAGGAAATATTCAGGGGTTTAGCATCTTTGAAAGCTGATAATTCACCAGGCTCAGACTGTTAAGAGGTGCAAGAGAGGAAATGTCAGAGGCTCTGACCATCATTTTACAATCCTCTCTGGTTATAGTCGTGCTGCCAGAGGACTGGAGGACTGCATATGTTGTACTCTTGATTAACAAGGGAGAAAGTAATAGACTGAGTAATCACAGGCCACCCAGCCTAATCACAGTGGAGGGAGAATTATTGGGCACAAGGGAATGATTATTTGATTTCTAGTAAAGTGCGTCTAAGTGTCTCCATGTATTTGTCTCTGTCACAATTTGAGCACTACTCTTACATTGGTGAGTAGTCGGTCTCTGGAATAAATGTCCTAGTGTTCTGGTGACATAAAATGGCCACCGAGAACCAGCCTGAAATGGCTGACTCATGTTTGTGGACTTCCACAGATGTTTGAGAGAATAGAGAGAGGGACAGACAGACAGACAGAAACAGAGAGAAAGAGAGAGACACAGACCAAGACACAGAGAGTGATAGCAGGATATTTGTCATTGGACAGAGGAAGAGGAGGAGGCCATTTGGCCCCACAGCACTCTTCTCCCATTCAATGAGCTCATGGCTGATGTGTGATCTAGCTCCACGTACCTATCTTTGCCCCTTAATACCTTTGGTTAACAAAAATCTATCAAACTCAGATTTAAAAACTAAGTTCCAAACTGAGACCACACCTGGTGTGTTGAAGTATTTCTTCATTTCACTCGTGAAAGGTTTTTAGACTGCGGTTAGACGATTAGAATATGCCCCCAAGTTCCGGACTCCTCAGCCAATGGGAATAGTTACTCTCTGTCCACCCGTTCAGTTTCCCTTATTATCTTCAAAACATTCATCAAATCGAACCATAACCTTCTAAATTCCAGGAAAAGGACATGTTGGAGCAGGAGGGGAGACTGGAGCAGATGGTTTGGGAAAGTAGATAAACTGAAGCAATGGATGAGGAGACTGAGGATTCAATGCAGTGAGAGGAGAGGCTGAGATTCACAGGGAGAGACTGCAGCAGAGTGTTAGAGAAAATCTAATCTATAGATCCCAGGAATACAACTCAATTAATACATTCAAACAATAATCCCTCAGGTTATTGGTGTTGGAGAACAGTTGAGAAATCAACACAGAGGATCAAGTCCAACAGGAAAATGAACACAACCTGACAACAGACAACTTCACCTCAAAGTTTCTCTCACTAATTGTTCTGGACATTCCAGCACTTTATGAGAGTGAATTATTCACACTGCTGCTTCTTTCTGTTTCTCTTTACTTCTGCTTACCTCTTTCCGACGGTTTCGTTCTCTCTGTTCCCTTTCTTCTTTCCTCTTTCCCTGGAGCAATCACACTCTGAAAACTTGTACGAAATGTTACTTTTTGCATATGATTTATTCGGAACGTTCTGCACCTGTGTTCTGTTCACCAGCCCCAGGTTCAATGATTCTATTCTCAGAGTCAGTTTGTTCAATGGTGAAACCTCTGTAAATAATTTAATGTATCTACAGAACACCCAAGTCTCCACCTGTTCACCAACACTCTTCACTTCATCTACAATACATGGAATAAACAGGATCGAAAGCTTCTTCCAGACAAACCTCACAATCATTGAAATTCCTTCTCCTGGAATTATAAAGTAATCCGTTAGAATGTGGGATTGTTTAATTAATGAAAAACCAATATCAGCGCTGCAGCTGATAATCTACAGATAAATGGAAAGACCAACTGATAGAGTGAAAACCAATAAAACATCACATCAATACTTTCTATTTTACAATGTAGTCCAGTGACAGTGAAGGTCCACAGTGAAGCAGAGAAGGAGAAATGAAAGTGTCAGCAGCAAACTCAGTTCAGTAGCCAGACTTCTGAAGCAGCGTCAGACACACACACAGAGTGAAATAATATTTGATAACAGTGATAACCAATAAATACATTGAAATCCCAGTTAGACTGAGCCATGTTATTGGCGAGGGAGGATATTGTTCTGTCCCCTTGTAACAATAAGACCGTGAGCTATCTCATTATCAATGACTGAAAATAAAATCATAAAAATATTCCAGGACTGGTTAAATCCACATCATGAAACTGTTAAAAGCTCCTGATGGTCTGATTCCTGATCCTAACCAAGACCGCTCCTTCAAATGCATTCCATACACAGAATAATCCAGTAACAATGCCAGGGTTACTTAAAACAATACCAATCAAGACATAATGCAGCTCCTGCAAGAATGAAAGTGTTGACAATGAGGAGATTCCATCAGTAAATTGCTGGAAAAGAGCTGGTGGATGTGCAACACACACAGTGAGAAATAATACCGAGTGTCGCCGCACAGTTAACATCGATTTACACCATTAACAGCTGAGATGCTGCCTCCCAGGAACTCCAATTGCTGCAAGTTGAGGATAGTAAATGCGTTTTATATCATACATTGCTGGATACCCTAATAACACTAGTCAAGTAATGCAGAGGCCCAACCAAATGGGACACAGGCTCCAATCCCACCATGGCAGGTGTATAACTTAGAGGGAGCTCGCCCTCAACGTATAAACAGGACGGAGGTCCCTCTCCATGTGTAAAGTGGACTGAGTTCCCTCTCTATGTATAAAGTGGAGGGAGCGCCCTCTCTATGTATAAAGTGGATGGATCTCCCTCTCCATGTATAAAGTGGAGAGAGCTCCCTCTCTGCGTCTAAAGTGGAGGGAGCTCCCTCTCTCCGTATAAAGTGTTTCATATTTTTAAACTGCAGTGACATTTATTGTCGTTGAAAATATATTATCAATAATTGACAAACTTTAGAATCAGGGGAAAGGGGAGACAGGGTGTGAGGGGACTTTGACAGAACTTCAGTAACAATCCCCGTTATCTGCCCAATCCTGTATTTTGGGTTTAGTGTGAAAGTTTCGGGGGCGAGTGTTGATCAGTGTTTGATATTTTCAAACTGCAGCGACGTTCCCAGCAAGGGCAAGAATTTTAGGTTCAAAATTAACCAAGAAATGGTTTAAAACATTTCTGTCCAAGGGGAGATAAAGGGAGAGATGGTTTGAGTGAGGCACAGGCACAGTCATGGACTGAGTACAGAAGAGATTCACGAGAATGGTTCCAGGGATGAGGAATTTCAGTTATGAAGATAGATTGGAGAATTTAGGACTGTTTTCCTTGGAGAAGGGAAGGCTGAGAGGTGATTTGACAGAGGTATTCAAAATCATGAGGGATCTGGACAGTGTAAATAGGGAGAAGTTGTTCCAACTTGTGAAAGGATCGAGAACGAGATGACACAGACAGAAAATATCTGGTAAGAGAAGCAAAAGTGACATGGAGAAAAACTTTTTCATGCAGTGAGTGGTTAATGGCTGGAATGCGCTGCCTGAGAACATGGTGGAGGCAAGTTTAATTGAAGCATTCAAAAGGGAATTAGACAGTGACATGAAAAGGAAGAATGTGCAGGGTTATGAAGAGAAGGCGGAGTAATGGAACTGAGAGAATTGCACTCTCGGAAAACCAGTGCGGACAAGATGGCCCGAATGGCGTCCTTACGCACTGCAACAATTCTGAGACAGAGGCAGAGAAAGAGAAAGAGGGAGATATAGAGAGAGACAGAGGGAGAGAGAGCATGTGAGAGTGGGTGAGACAGAAAATGTGAAAGAGAGAGAGGGAGAGGCAGCGGCAAAGTGAGAGAAGGAGAAGCAGAGAGAGAGACAGACAGACATACAGAGGGAGACAGAGAGATAGAGACATGGAGAGAGAGAGAGACAGAGAGGGAAAGAGAGAGAGAGAGAGAGAGAGAGAGAGAGAACGACAGATAGGGAGGTAGAGAAGGAGACAGTGTCGGAAGGCGAGATGATCTGAGAGAAGAACAGAGTAAAGTATTGAGACAAAATAACAGCGACAGAGAGAGGGAGAAAAAGGAGAGACAGAGAAAGACAACGAGAGGCAGAGAAAGGGATAGGGAGAAAAAGAAAGAGAGATCACACGGTGGAGATACACTAATAACAGACCCTCTCAGTGACTCTCCCCGTGGAGATACTAAAATAACAGACGCACTCAGTGACTCTCCCTGTGGAGTTTCTGCAATAACAGACCCACTCAGTGACTCTCCCTGTGGAGATACTATAATAACAGACGCACTCAGTGACTCTCCCTGTGGAGTTTCTGCAATAACAGACCCACTCAGTGACTCTCCCTGTGGAGACACTACAACAATAGACCCACTCAGTGACTCTCCCTGTGGAGATACTATAATAACAGACCCACTGAGTGACTCTCCCCGTGGAGATACTATAATAACAGACCCACTCAGTGACTCTCCCTGTGGAGATACTTTAATAACAGACCAACTCAGTGACTCTCCCTGTGGAGATACTATAATAACAGACCCACTCAGTGACTCTCCCTGTGGAGATACCATCATAACAGACCCACTCAGTGACTCTCCCTGTGGAGATACTATAATAACAGACCCACTCAGTGACTCTCCCTGTGGAGATACTATAATAACAGACCCACTCAGTGACTCTCCCTGTGGAGATACTATAATAACAGACAACTCAGTGACTCTCCCTGTGGAGATATTATAATAACAGACCCACTCAGTGACTCTCCCTGTGGAGATACTATAATGACAGACCCACTCAGTGACTCTCCCTGTGGAGATACTATCATAACAGACCCACTCTGTGACTCACCCTGTGGAGATACTTTAATAACAGACCCACTCAGTGACTCTCCCTGTGGAGATACTATAATAACAGACCAACTCAGTGACTCTCCCTGTGGAGATACTACAACAGACCCAATCAGTCGCACTCCTACCCACTCTTTCGTGCTCCTCCCCCTCTTTCGCGCCCCTCCCCCTCTGTAGCGCTCCTCCCCCTCTTTCGCTCCCCTCCCCCTCTGTCGCACTCCTCCCCCCTGTGTCGCGCTTCGCCCCCCTCTGTCGTGCTCCTCTTCTCTCTGTCTCCCTCCTCCCCCCTTCTGTCGTGCTCTTACCCCCTCTGTCGCGCTCCACCCCCCCTCTGTCGCGCTCCTACCCCCATGTCGCACTGCTCTTGCCTTCAGTCGCGATTCTCCCCCCTTTCTGTCGCGTGTCTCCCCCCACCTCTGTCGCGCTCCTCCCCCCCTTCTGTCACGTTTCTCCCCCCCTTCTGTCGCCTTTCTCCCCCCTCTGTCGCGCTCCTCCCCCTTCTGTCGCCTTTCTCCCCCCTTCTGTCGCGCTCCTCCCCCCTTCTGTCGCGTTTCTCCCCCGTTCTGTTGCTTTTCTCCCCCTTCTGTCGCGTTTCTCCCCCTTCTGTCGCGCTCCTCCCCCTTCTGTCGCCTTTCTCCCCTATTCTGTCGCGTTTCTCGCCCCTCTGTCGCGCTCCTCACCCCCTTCTGTCGCCTTTCTCCCCCTTCTGTTGCGTTTCTCCCCTTCTGTCGTGCTCTTCCCCCTTCTGTCGCGTTTCCTCCCCCTTCTGTCGCGTATCTCCCCCGTTCTGTCGCTTTTCTCCCCCCTTCTCTCGCGCTCCTGTCCCCTCTCTGCCGCGCTCCTCCCCCACTCTGTCACGCTCATCCCCCCCTCCAGTCCGTCTCAAGGTCCCACTCATCGATATTCAGTCGTTCAGGAGGGATCTTCTTCCAATAGCTGGCCCGGCTATCTGGACTGCAGTGTCAGATAAAGGAAAGGGACCCCCTTATATCCAGGACTGACCCTCTTTCTCCCCTCGTGCACCATGTCACTGGGCTCAGTGTTCGGGTCTTTCCCTGCATGATCAATCACTGTGTGTGATCAATATCATTTCCTATACTGCCAGGACCACCCCACAAGCACATTGCAATTGCTTCTACATTCCAAGCATCACCCGGACCTAATTTCTTGTCATTAAATGACTCCATTTTATTCTCCATTTTCTGCTTTCTTGTCATTCCAGTCCTTTGTTCATTTACTGTTCATATCTTGTCGTTGGAATGCAGCACATAGGACATTCCAGACCCATTTCTGTCGAGAGCTTACTTGTACAAGTGAATTGACCATTTAATATTTTTACTTATTTAACCCTTGTGTTCCCACAAAGATCATGCTCGCAAATTCAACAGTGTCCACTTTGACTTCATCCCATCGTGTCTTCTGTACATTCTCACAGGATAGCAAGTATAACTGTAGTCATAGTATTCAGCTGAAAATTGATCAGTTACATTGTTATTTCAGTCCATATTTACAGAACACACGGTACCTTAATGTTGTAATAAAGTCAAAAAGTATCTATTCATCCCACTGGGGCAAAATTTCATTTGCTCAACATTCTCACCAAATACTAAAACATTCCACAATGCAAGACTCTCAAATTCAACACAAGTTTCCTTTTCTGAGTCTCGCTGGTCTGTTCTGATTCTCTGAGGGATTACTGATGCTTATCCTCCACATGAGTAGTCGGCCTAATCCCGTGTGCCTGCCCTGCTTCCAAACCCAGCATCCACTTACATTAAGGCAAGTGAGACAGGAGCTTCTCAGTGACTGAGGCAGGTGAGTCTTGACGCTGAGTCCGGCACAGTGAGTGACTCGGGTTAATCCAACACTCCAGGGAAAGTTTAAACGGAGCTGTCCTCTGTATCTAACCTTGCTGTACCTTCTCTGAGATTGCTCGAGGGGGCAGGTGCAGAGGAGGAGATGTATTCCTGACCCACTTAAAATATGGATAAGTTATTCCTCAAGTACATATCCGAGAGATTGTTTTAAATGTGATGAGGGTTTCTGCCTCTACCTGTGTCTGAGTTCCAGACACCCACCAGCCACTCGGTGAAGAAACTATTGATGTGTTCCGTTCAGTTAAGTTTGATGTCTATGTTTCCCTAGGATGATGATGCTGGGGGATTCAGCAATGGGATAATGCTTTGAATGCCAAGGGGAGGTTAATGGAATCTCTCTTGTTGCAGATGGTCATTGCCTGGCATTTGTGTGACGTGAATGTTACTTTTCACTGGTCGACCCAAACCTGAATGTTGTCCGGGTCTTGGTGCATGTGGCTATGGATTGCTTCATTATCTGAGGCAAAATACTGTGGATGCTGGAAATCTGGAAACCATCGAGCTGAATCACTAACTCTGTTCCACTCTCAACAGATGCTGCCTGACCTGCTCAGTATTTCCTGCATTTCCTGCTGGGATTTCATTATCTGGGCAGGTGCGAATGGAACAGAACACTGTGCAATCAACAGTGAATATCCCCACTTCTGACCTTACGATGGAGGGCAGGTCATTGAGGAAGCAGCTGAAGATGGTTCGGCCTCGGACACTACCCTGATGAACTCCTGCAGTGATGTCCTGGGACTGAAATGATTGACCTCCAACAACCACAACCATCTTCCTTTGTGCTCGGTATGACTCCAACCAGCGGATTCCTGCTGTCTTCAGTTTTACTCGGGCTCCTCGATGCCACACTAAGTCAAACGCTGCCTTGATGTTAAGGTCAATCTCTCTTCCTAGTAGCAGACAGGAGTGTCTCGGTCCCTTTGACCCGTTGTGTACTGAACATGCTCTGCTTCTTCACAGCCTGATACAGGACTGTACACAGCCGATTAATGTAGCCCATCAAACACTCCCAGCGCAGGTGCAGCACAGCTTAGGAACAGAGTACATTTCCTCAAACATTCTCTCTCTGTCTTCCTCTCTCTATCTCTCCCTCCTGCTATCTCTGACACTAGGAGAGAAACAGAGGAAGAGACGGTTAGACATGCAGACAGAGAGAGTGCAGTAGAGAGGGACAAGGTTGGAGAGAGAGAGATTGATGGGATGGATTGGAAGGGAGAATGTGAGATATATTAATTTGATATAATCCTTCACTGCTGTGTGCACAGGCATATAAGAGATATATATGGAGAGAGAATCATCAGGAGAGCTCCAGAAGGAATATCCTCCATTTTTAACATCTATCAATCTATTCCACTGTGGGAGCCATCACACCCTTATGATATTGCTGTGCACATTTTGAAATCTATGCCCCGCTTATGGACCTCTCTGCTCATGGAAATAGGTCCTTGCTATCCACTCTATCGAGGCCCCTCAAAATTTTATACACCTCAATTCAATCTCCCTTCAGCCTCCTCTGTTCCAAAGAAAACAGCCCCAGCCTGCCCAATCATTCCTTTGGATTTCTTTGCAATTTTGCAACTCTCTTCTGCAAACAGGAACTCATGCTGGCTTAATTGTTAATTTTTAAATCTGTGTTTGGTAGATTCTTGTTAAAATAAGGTATTAAGAGATAAGAGGCAAAGGTGGGATATATGGTATTAGTCAGATCACAGATCAGCCCTGATCTCACTGAATGCTGGAACAGGGTCGAGGGGTTAAATTGCCTCCTCCTCTTAATACGTCCGATGTTAAATATCCTTATTTCTCTCTCAGTCATCCTGTCAGTCTGTGTGTCTCTATTTCTATCTTTCTACCTCTCTCCCTGTCTGTTTCAGACATCGTAGAGCGAGGTTCACTCTGTATCCACTCATGCTGTCCCTGCCCTGGGAGTGTTTGATGCGACAGTGCAGATGGAAATTTACTCTGTGTCAAACCCCACACTGTGCTTGGCTTGGGATGTTTAATGGGACAGTGTAAATGGAGCTTTACTCTGTATCCCTGAAATTTAGAAGGTTATGGGGTGATTTGATCAAAGCGTTCAGTCTAATAAGGGAAACTGATCGGGTGGACAGAGAGTAACAATTCCCAATGGTTGCAGAGTCAGGAACAAGTGGGCATGGTCTAAAAATCTAAAAATAGTCTATAACAATTCAGGAGTGAAATGAAGAAAAACATCAACACACCAGGTGTGGTATCAGTTTAGAACTCTCTTCCACAAATGGCAATTGATGCTGAGACACTTGGTAATTTTTAAATCTGAGATTGATAGATTTTTGCAAACAAAAGGTACAAAGTGATATGGGGCAAATACATGGAGTTAGATCACAGATCAGCCATGTTCTCTTTGAATGACAGAACATGGTTGAGGGGCCAAATGGTTTCCTCCACTTCCAATGTCCTCTGACAAATATCCAGCTATCACTTTCTGTGTCTGGGAGACTCTCTCGTTCTGTGTCTCCCTCCTTATCTCTCTTTTTGTCTGTCTGTCTCTCTCTCTCTCCTTCCTCTCTCAGAACATCAGTCAGCTATTTTCAGTTTGCTTTTGGTGGTCATTTTGTGTTCACACAGCACTGGGACATTTATTGCAGAGACTGACTCCTCACTGATGAAAGGTTAGTGTTTGAAACTTGACAGAGAAACTGATCTTGGGACTCAGTTGAATGCAGCTTCTCATCCTGAATAGTGTTCGCAAACATGTTGTGAGATGTGTCAAAAGCTGTTTCCATTCAGACATCCCTGCATTGTGGAGGTGTGAGCTACCTTTGCAGAGACAGGAAGTCGGGATGTTTGAATGGACCTGCAGGTTTTGGTTGTTGCAATAAGGTGAGAATTTGAATTGTGTCCCTTGCAGATACACAGAATTGAAGGTATTTACAGAACACCACATGAAGTAGTTTACCAATATCTGACAAACTTCAGAGACTTCAGACACATGGAAAAAGAGGAGAAGGGAACAATATACAAAATCTGAGAGTCAGACAACAGCAGTAGGAAAATCAATCTCTGATTATGAGTTTTAATTTGAAGGCCTGAGGTTATGATTGAAAAAGAAGAGTTCAAATCCAACGCTGGGCTGTTGTGAATTTGAATTCTGTTTTTTGTTAAAAAACAAAAATCTGGAATTAAAAAAACCTCCAGGATGGAATGATTTACTCCTGTCTACTAGTTCAAAGCCCGTGTGTGTCTCAGTTTTGCTGTATTTATTAACGATTTAAGAGCTGCTAGAACGCCACATACCCAAGTTTTCTACTGACACAAAAATAGGCAGCTTTGTAAGCAGTGGAGCTGGAAGCATAACATTGCAAAGAGATATTAATATCTGATGTGAATGGGCAAAACTGTGGGAGATAGATTTTAATGTCAGCAAAAAAGACTTGAACAGAGTACTTTATAAATGGTGAAAAGTTAGAAATACTGGAGGTCCAAAGAGACTTGGGGGTCCATATCCATTTGAGTGCTGCGTCGATTTACCAGAATGATAACTGGACTCCAAGGGTTAAATTATGAGGTGATATTACACAGAGTAGGGATTTATTCCCTGGAATTTAGGAGGATCAAGGTGATTTGATCAAAGTTGTTGAGAGATTAAGGGGAACTGATGGGGTAGCTCGGGAGAAACTATTTCAGCTGTTTTGAAACAGAGGAAGAGGAGTAGGCCATTCAGTCCATCGAGCCTGCTTCGCCATTCAATACTAACATGGCTGATCATCCACTTCAATGTCTTTTTCCCACGCTATCCCCACATTCCTTCATTAGATTAGAGATACAGCACTGAAACAGGCCCTTCGGCCCACCGAGTCTGTGCCGACCATCAACCACCCATTTATACTAATCCTACACTAATCCCATATTCCTACCAAACATCCCCACCTGTCCCTATATTTCCCTACCACCTACCTATACTAGTGACAATTTATAATGGCCAATTTACCTACCAACCTGCAAGTCTTTTGGCTTGTGGGAGGAAACCGGAGCACCCGGAGAAAACCCACGCAGACACAGGGAGAACTTGCAAACTCCACACAGTCAGTACCCAGAATCGAACCCGGGCCCCTCGAGCTGTGAGGCTGCACTGCTAACCACTGCGCCAATGTGCTGCACTGTGGTATTTAGAAATCTGTCAATCTCTGCATGAAACAATTATTCCCCACCCGCGCAATTATTCCCCTCCGCAATTATTTACCACAGCAATTATTCCCCCCCCCGCAATTATCCACCGCCCGCAATTATTCCCCTCCGCAATTATTTACCACAGCAATTATTCCCCCCCGCAATTATCCCCCCGTAATTTATCGCCCCCGCAATTATTTCCTCCCCGCAATTATTCCCCCCCGCAATTATTCCCCCCCCCACAAATATAGTGCCCCTCCCCTGCAATTTTCTCCCCCCTCAATTTCACCCCCGCCTGCAAAATTTCCTCCAACCGCAATTTATATCCACAATGTAAATTTCATCCCTTTCAATATTCCCCCCCCCGGAAAACATTCCCCTTTTGTACAGACCCCCACCCAATCTAAATAATCCTCATCTATCATCTGATATCTCCTGTTAACTGACCCCCATCTAATACCCTCACTATCAACAGACCCAGGAACAGAACCCCATCTAATTTTCCCCATCCCCCTGTGACAAGACAACCCATCTAGATACCCTCCCCAGGACCGAGTCCCATCTAGATTCATCCCCAGGACTGAGTCCCATCTCGATAACCCCACACAGGAACAGACTCCCATTTAAATATCCCCCCAGGAACAGACTCCCATCTAAATATCCCCCCCAGGAACAGACTCCACCCACCCCCCACAGGAACAGACCCCGATCTAATTATCCCCTTCCCCCTGTTACAAGACAACCCATCCAGACACCCCCCCAGGACCGAGTCCCATCTAGATACACCCCCAGGAACAGACTCCCATCTGGATACACCCCCAGGACCGAGTCCCAACCAAATACCTCCCCAGGACCGAGTACAATCTAGATACCCCCCCCAGGAACAGACTCCCATCTAGATACCCCCCGGACCGAGGCCCATCTAGATACCTACCCAGGAACAGACTCACATCTAGATTTCCCCGAGGGACCGATCCCATCTACATACCCCCCCAGGAACAGACTCCCATCGAAATACCCAGCCAATAACAGACTCCCATCTAGATACCCCACAGGGACAGACTCCCATCTAACTACCCCCTCGGGGACAGATCCCCATCGAATTATACCTTGATAATATCCCCTGTTACAAATACATCCCCGGGGACAGACCCCCATCTAAATACATCCCCGGGAACAGACCCCATCTAAATACACGCTCGGGGACTGACCGCCATCTAAATGCATCCCCGGGGACAGACCCCCCATCTAGCTAACCCCCCCGGGGACAGACCCCCATCTAATTATATCCTGATAATACCCCTGTTACAAATACCTGATGGGAACAGACCCCCATCTAAATATTAACCCCGGGGACAGACCCCCATCTAAATACATGCCCGGGGAAAGACCCCTATTTAGATAGCCCACCCGGGGACAGACCCCCATCTAATTATACCCTTATAATACCCCTGTTACAAATACCTGACGGGAACAGACCCCCATCTAAATACTAACTCCGGGGACAGAGCCCCATCTAAATACCCCCCCCGGCCGGGACAGACCGCCATCTATCTACCTCCCGGGGACAGACCCCCATCTAAATACCCCCCCGGGACAGACCCCCATCTAAATATCCCCCCCGGGGAACAGACCCCCATCTAAATACTAACCCCCGGGACAGACCCCCATCTAAATACCCCCCCGGGGACAGACCCCCAACTAAATACCCCCCCGGGGACAGACCCCCATCTAAATCCCAAAGGGGACATCTAAATATGCAGAAACAGAAATAGTGGAGGGGCAGAGATACAAAGTAAGATGTGTTCACAGAATAGAGAGGGGTGTTCCGGGACAGGTGGGAGGGAAATGCAGAGATAATCTTGCAGGAAAGGAGGAGCAGAGATGGAAAGATTCAGGGATTTGGAAGTGAGTGGGAGAAGAAATGGACTGAGAGAGGGACAGATAAAGATGCAGAGAGTTGCAGAAATAGAGTGACAATGGAAACTTGTGAGACTCCAGAGAGAGGCAAATATGGAAAGGATGCTGAGAGATACAGAGATAGGTATTTAAAGATGTGAAGAAACAGAGTTAGGAACAAGGAGGAAGGTGCAGGGAACAATTTGCAGCAAGAGATGGAGAGAGGGAAATCTATGCGATTACATTGACTGTTCTGGAGCAGCAATTCCTAAACTATTTTCTTTGGAGCACCATCCAGCCCCCTCCCTTGTTGTAAAAAAAATCCACAGACACCCGAAAACACAAAATAAAATACTGCAGATGCTGGAAATGCATTTCCAGCACTTTGTTTTTCTATCAGCCCCGAAATCACACAGTCTTCTTTTCTGTATCTAGAAATTAATTTGACAATGACAAATATATATTTTATTATTACTTTCCCTCTCCGGTTAAAGTTCTTGTCGCAGAATTCCACGTGGCCAAAAGATTCTCCCTCTGCATCATCACAGCTGCAGCTTCCGAAAAGATTCTCCTTGGGAATAAGAGAAATAAAATTGTTTCAAACAAAGCAAAGCATTTTTGCACAGAAATAAAACACAGCGAGAGCCCAGGACTCTCTCTCAAACTCACTGACATAAAACAATCTCTCAGTGACTTACAAACACATCCCCCGACACAGAGCCAGAGACTGGGAAGTGCAGATGTGTTTACCCTGTTATTTCCTGCTATCTCTATCTCCCTCTCTCTATTTCTCTGTGTGTCTCTCTACATCTGTTTCTGCCTCATTGTAAAAGCACGCAAACACTGGAGACCCCCATCCCCTCTCCTGGAGAAGGATAGAGAGAGAAATCCACATTCCCATCCCTGAAAATCTGATTTCAAATGGTCCCCCGGTGTTTCATTTCACTGTCAAATTCAGCCCACAGCCTCAAACACCAGCAATATTCGGGAATGAGAACAAGCCTTTACAAACCTTCACATTTCACCCATTTCATTGCTGACACACAGAAATATTTGACACTCGTTACTGTTGTAACGTTGGAAATGCTGTAGACCATTGGTGCACAGCAAGATCCCACAAGCAGCAGTCTGACAACAGTGGGCTACCCCCTCTCTCTCCCTCTGATACCCTCCATGTTTCCCTCACTCTCCTGCGTCTCTCTCCCTCCTGTTACTCTCATTCAGAGAGACAGATGGAGAGAGAGAGAGTAATTCACGGCACTGCCCAAAACACCAGCATTATTCGGGAATTATACCGGCTTCAAGCTGCGGACTTAAATTCCAGGCCTTCAGGAGAGCTTTACACACAATGAATTCACTTCTAAAATGCAGTCACTGTTACAATGCAGGGAATTCTGCAGGCAACCTGTACACAGCAAGAACCCAGCAATGGTGACACTTCAAAATTCAGTTTACCAAGATTTTGAGTGTGGATTTCTCTCTCTCTCTGTCTTTCTCCATCTTTCTCTGCCTTCCCTCCCTCATCCACACTCCGCCTGTCTCTCTCTCTCTCCCTGTTTAACCTGCCACCTCCAGCTGTTTCTCACTCTCCCTCTTTTTCTCTCCATCTATTTCTGCCTCAGTGTTGGAAAGTAAGAATTGATGCAGGGAATGTATGCACAGCAGGATCCCACAATGTGATCATAGCCAGATATCCTATCACAGTCCTCTGAAAATGCTGAACTCCATCTTTCAACTTCTAACCAGTCTTGAAACAGCTTCACGTTCAGCTCTTGTAACAGTTGTAACATTCTGGTCAAAACACAGAGAAATCCACACTCAGACCCTCAGGAAGCTGAATTTTAAAGTGTCCTTATTGTTGTCATGTACGAAATGCTGCAGGGCACTAGATGCACAGAAAGATCCCACAAGCTGCAATGTGATAATCGCCACATTTCAGTCCCCAGAAAGGGTGAAACTCCCTCCTTAAACTGGGAACAAGTGGCTGATTCTGTCTCACCATTTCAAATAACGACAAATCATATTGCCGTGTGTGGCATTTTATTTTTATTTATTAAAGCTTTAATTGGAGAAGGAGAGTATGAAAGAGAGACAGAGAAGAGAAAGCATGGGGGGAGATAGAGACACAGGGAAAGAATGTGGAGACAGAGAGAAAGCTAACCTCAGAACTACAGTAAAATGAATTAAAATGGGCACCGTGCATCTTATTTCACTGCCAGCTTCCGAGCATTGCCCAAAACACCAGCAAACCTCACAGACAGGGCTGGAAGGAGCAAGTCGCTGGAGGGGACTCCTTCCTGGGGCTGCTCCTTTAACCACAGACTTTCAATCTGTATAAAACACCAGCAGCCCCAATCCAACATGAAATGGTTAACGCAGGGCCCCAGAGAGGAAATTAAACGTCAGGCTAATAAACAGACACAACTCACGTGGGCCCTTTGGGTGCAGACTGTGGACAAGGCCTCAGTCCGTCCCCTCTGGAGGAAGCTCCTGTCCAAGGATTCCTCGTCCCAGACTTTCCCCCTTTTCATGTTCACCATGCAGTTTTCAGAAAGAAATTTCCTGAGGCAAGAGGGAGGGAGAGAAAAGTGATGAATAGGCATTGTTAAACAAAATAGCACAGCAAGAGCCCAGGAATTGCCCTCGGTTACACAGACACTCTCTCAGCAACACCCAAATACAAACAAATCACAGTTAATAAACCAGAGGATAAAAGGATTGTGACAGAAACCTCCACCTCTGTGTGTGTGTGTGTGTGTGTGTCTGTATCTGTATCTCTCTCTCCCCTGTCTCTGTATCTCGCTCTGTTCCTGTCACATTCGTCCCCTGTCTCTCTTTCTCTTTGTCCGTATCTGTTTTTGTCCCTCTATCTCATATGTCATGTTGACTGAAAATAGCTATGAAATATTTCTGTCTCACCATTTAAAACAACAACAAATCACAAAGCTGTGTGTGTTTTTAAGTATTAAAGGTTTAAAGAGAGAGACAGAGAGAGAAATCGAAACTCAGAACTTCAGTCAAATGAACTGAAATGAATCGGGAACATTTGACACTCAGTGAATTTATTGTTAAAGTGCTCGTCACTATTGCAATGTTGGAAACACTGCATGCCATTTGTGCACAGCAAGATCCCACAATTTCATTTCACCCTCAAATTCACAGCACTGCCCAAAACACCATCATTACACGGGAATTATACCGGCTTCAAGCTCAGGACTTTAATTCCAAGCCTTCAGATAATGCAAATATGCAGATAATCTGTTTTTAGTGCACAGCAATATCCCAGCAATGGTGACACTTCAATATTCAGTGTACCAAGCTTTTGAGTGTGGATTTCTCTCTCTCTCTCTCTCTGTCTTTCTCCATCTTTCTCTGCATTCCCTCCCTCACACACACTCCGCCTGTTTCTCCCTCTCTCTCTCTCTGTTTAAGCTGCCACCTCCAGCTGTTACTCACTCTCCCTCTTTTTCTCTCCATCTGTTTCTGCCTCAGTGTTAGATGTAGGAAATGATGCAGAGAATGTATGCACAGCAAGATCCCACAATGTGATCATAGCCAGATATCCCATCACAGTCCTCAGAAAATGCGAAAGTCCATCTTTAAACTTAGAACAAGTCTTTATCCAGCTTCACGTTCAGCTCGTGTAATTATTATGAAATTCTTGTAAAAACACAGAGAAATCCACATTCAGACCATCAGGAAGCTGAATTTTAAACTGTTGTCATTGGACAAAATGCTGCAGGGCACTAGATGCACAGCAAGATCCCACGAGCAGCAATGTGATAATAGCCAGATTTCAGTCCCCAGAAAGAGCGAATCCCTCTTGAAACTGGGAACAAGCTGTTGATTCTTTCTCACCATTTCAAATAACGACAAATCACATTGCTGTGTGTGTGGCATGTTTTTTATTTATTAAAGGTTTAAATGGAGAAGGCAAGTGTGAAACAGAGACAGAGAAGAGAAAGCATGGGGGGAGATAGAGACACAGGGAAAGAATGTGGAGACAGAGAGAAAGCTCAAACCTGCAGTAAAATGAATTAAAATGGGCACTGTGCATCTTATTTCACTGTCAGCTTCCTAGCATTGCCCAAAACACCAGCAAACCTCACAGACAGGGCTGGAAGGAGCAAGTGGCAAATGGGACTCCCTTCCTGAGGCTGCTCCTTTCACCCCAGGCTTTCAATCTGTATAAAACACCAGGAGCCCTAATCCATCATGAAATGGTTAACCCAGGGCCCCAAAGAGGAAATTAAACCTCAGGCTAATAAACAGACACAACTCACGTGGGCCCTTTGGGTGCAGCCTGTGGACAAGGCCTCAGTCCGTCCCCTCTGGAGGAAGCTCCTGTCCAAGGATTCCTCCTCCCAGACTTTCCCTCTTTTCATCTTCACCGTGCAGTTTTCAGAATGATGTTTCCTGAAGGCAAGAGGGAAAGAAAGAAAATTGATTAAAAGGCATTGTTAAACAAAATAGCACAGCAAGAGCCCAGGAATTGCCCTCGGTTACACAGACACTCTCTCAGCAACACCCAATTGCAGACAAATCACAGTTATAAACCGAAGGATAAAGAGTTTGAGACAGCAACCTCCACCTCTGTGTGTGTGTCTGTCTGTCTCTGTATCTTTCTCCCTGTCTCTGTATCTCTCTCTGTCCCTATTTCATTTGGCCCCCAATCTCTCTCTCTCTCTCTCTCTCTTTCTCTGTCCAGATCTGCTTTTGTCCCTCTATCTCAAATGTAATGCTGACTGAAAATAGCTGTGAAATATTTCTGTCTCACTATTTAAACCAACAACAAATCACCCAGCTGTGTGTTGTTTTAACTATTCAAGGTTTAAATAGAGAGACAGAGGGAAAGAAAGCTGGAGAGAGATAGAGAGAGAAATCGAAGCTCAGAACTTCAGTAAAATGAATTGTTTGAATGGGGAACATTTGACACTCAGTGAACTGTTTAAGTGTTCGTCACTATTGCAATGTTGGAAACACTGCATGCCATTTGTGCACAGCAAGATCCCACAATTTCATTTCGCCCTCCAATTCGCAGCACTGACCAAAACATCCGCATTATTTGGGGAATTATACCGGCTCCTAATTCCAGGCCTTCAGGAGAGCTTTACACACAATGAATTCACTTCTAAAATGCAGTCACTGTTACAATGCAGGGAATTCTGCAGGCAAGCTTCACACAGCAAGATCCCAGCAGTGGTGACACTTCAACATTCAGTCTACCAATGTTTTGATTGTGGATTACTCTCTCTCTCTCTCTCGCTCTCTCTCTGCGTTTAACCTGCCACCTTCAGCTGTTTCTCACTCTCCCTCTTTTTCTCTCCATCTGTTTCTGCCTCGGTGTTGTAATGTAGGAATTGATGAAGGGAATGTATGCACAGCAGGATCCCACAATGTGATACTAGCCAGATATCCCATCACAGTCCTCAGAAAATTCTAAACTCCATCTTTAAATGTATAACAAGCCTTTATAAAGCTTCATGTTCCCCTCAGGAGCAGTTGACGCTCAATGAATTAATTTTTAATGTGGTTCTCATTGATTCAATGCAGGAAATCTGCAGGCAATCTGTGCACAGCAAGATCCCAGAGGCAGCAATATGACAATATGCAGGTAATCTGTTTTTAGTGATGTAAGTTTGGAGATCCCAGAGGGAGGAACATTCCTGCTGTTTGAAAATCACAAACACCCCTCTTCCTGTCTTTCTCCTGCTCCCTCCCCCCTGCACCCCATCCACATTTGTTTCTTTTTCTCTCGATCTGGGATTTAATCTGGATTGAAACGTCCTCTGAAGTGTTTCTGTCACCGTTTAAAATAACCACACGTCACATTGTGGATCCTATTGATTAATGGTTAAAATAGAGACAGGGCAGGGGGCGAGAAAAGCAGAGGAAGATGGAGAGAAAACACATCGAAATCCACACTCAGACCCTTAGGAAACTGAATTTTAAAGTGACCTCATTGTTGGAATGTAGGAAATGCTGCAGGGCACTAGATGCACAGCAAGATCCCACAAGCAGCAATGTGACAATAGCCAGATTTCCCCTCAGTCCCCAGAATGGGCGAAACTCCCTCTTGAAACTGGGAACGAGCCATTTGTGCAGAGCAAGATCCCACAAGCAGCAGGGTGATAACAACTGGCAACCCCTTTCATTCCCTCCATGTTTCCCTCATTCCCTGCGTCTCTCTCCGTCCTGTTACACTCATTCAGAGAGAGACAGAGAAATCCACTCTCAGAACACCACTCTCATTTCAAATGGCTGCTGCACATTTCATTTCACCATCAACTTCACGGCAAGGCCCAAAACATCAGCATTATTCGTGAATTATACCGGCTTCAAGCTCAGGACTTTAATTCCAGGTCTTCAGGAGAGCTTTACAGACAATGAATTCACTTCTAAAATGCAGTCACTGTCACAATGCAGGGAATTCTGCAGGCAAGCTGTGCACAGCAAGATCCCAGCAATGGTGACACTTCAAAATTCAGTTTACCAAGATTTTGAGTGTGGATTTCTCTCTCTCTCTGTCTTTCTCCATCTTTCTCTGCCTTCTCTCCCTCATCCACACTCCGCCTGTCTCTCTCTCTCTCTCTGATTTACCTGCCACCTCCAACTGTTTCTCTCTCGCCCTCTTTTTCTCTCCATCTGTTTCTGCCTCAGTGTTGAAATCTAAGAATTGATGCAGGGAATGTATGCACAGCAGGATCCCACAATGTGATCATAGCCAGATATCCTATCACAGTCCTCTGAAAATGCTGAACTGATCTTTAAACTTTTCACAAGCCTTTATACAGCTTCAGTTTAGCTCTTGTAATTATTGGGCCTCAGGAGCAGTTGAGAATCAATGAACTAATTTTTAAAGTGGTCCTCACTGTTGCAATGCAGGAAACCTGTAGGCAATCTGTGCACAGCAAGATCCCAAAGGCAACAATATGCTAATATGCAGATAATCTGTTTTCAGTGACGTAAGGTTCGAGATCCCAGAGGGAGGGACATTCCTGCAGTTTGAAAATCTCAAACACCCCTCTCCCTGTCTTTCTCCTGCTCCCTCCCCCCTGCACCCCATCCCCATCTGTTTCTTTTTCTCTCGATCTGGGATTAAATCCAGATTGAAACGTCCGCTGAAATGTTTCTGTCACCGTTTTTTAATAATCACACATCACATTCGATTCATAGAGAGATACAGCACTAAAACAGTACCTTCGGCCCAACGCTGACCATCAGCCACACATTAATGCTAATCCTACATTCATGCCATTTTTCCGCCTCTCACAACCCCACCTTCCCTCCATTCTCCGACCACCTACCGACACGAGGGGCAATTTTTATAATGGCCAATTTACCTATCAACCCGCAAGGCTTTGACATGTGGCAGGGAACCAGAGCACCCGGAGGAAACCCACACGGAGAACTTGCAACCTCTGCACAGGCAGTGCCCAGAACCCAACCTGGGTTGCTGGAGCTGTGAGGCTGCGGTACTAACCACTTAGTCACTGCAGGAAAGTCCCACCCTCTGCGATCCCGATACTTACATCACTGAAAACACATTATCTGCATATTATCATATTGCTGCCTGTGGGATCTTGCTGTGCACACATTGTGACACCTATTGATTAATGGTTGAAATAGAGAAAGCGCGGGGGAGAGAAAAGCAGAGGAAGATGGAGAGAAAACAGAGAAATCCACAATCTGACCCTCAGGAAGCTGAATTTTAAAGTGTCCTCATTGCTGTGCACGAAATGCTTAAGGGCACGAGATGCACAGCAACATCCCAGGAGCAGCAATGTGATAATCGCTAGCTTTCAGTCCCCTGAAAGGGCAAAATTCCCTCTTTAAACTGGGAACAAGCTGCTGATTTTGTCTGACCATTTCAAATAACGACAAATCACATTGCTGTGTGTGGCATGTTTTTTATTTATTTAAGGTTTAATTGGAGAAGAAGAGTGTGAAACCGAGACAGAGAACTGAAAGCATAGAGGGAGATAGAGACACAGGGAAAGAATGTGGAGAAAGAGAGAAAGCTCAGAACTACAGTAAAATGAATTAAAATGGGAACTGTGCGTCTTATTTAACTGTTAGCTTCATCGCATTGCCCAAAACACCAGCAAACCTCACAGACAGGGCTGGAAGGAGCAAGGGGCAAATGGGACTCACTCCTGGGGCTGCTCCTTTAACCCCAGGCTTTCAATCTGTTTAAAACTCCAGGAGCCCCAATCCAACATGAAATGGTTAACCCAGGGCCCCAGAGAGGAAATTAAACCACAGGCTAATAAACAGACACAACTCACGTGGGCCCTTTGGGTGCAGCCTGTGGACAAGGCCTCAGTCCGTCCCCTCTGGAGGAAGCTCCTATCCAAGGATTCCTCGTCCCAAACTTTCCCTCTTTTCACCTTCACGGTGCAGTTTTCAGAATGAAAATTCCTCAGGGGAAAGAAGGAGAAAAAATTGGATTAAAATACAAAGCGAGGACATTTTTAAACAAAATTACATAGCAAGAGCCCAGAGTTTCCTCTCTCAGTCACACAGACAATCAGCAATATTCAAATACAATCAAATCACAGTTATAAACCAGATTGAGACGGAGAGAGCACATACACAGATGCACAGACACACACACTGAATCAGGCTGGGGAATGTGTCCACTCTCTCCAGAGAGAGAATGAAAGGTGGGTTTTGTGATTGGAACTGAGATCTTCAAACCCAGTTTATATCCTGACTGAGCTGTTTGCAAACTCCACCCCTTGAGCCTCTGACATGTTGGGCTGTCTCTCAATCTCCTGCCTCGGGGGCGGGGGAGGGGGCCTGTCCATTGATCTGTTAATCCCAGGACAGCAATGCTTTCAGCCATCTCTTAGTTCATTTTAAACCTTTAATTCTTTCCCTGCAGTTTCAAAATATCAAACACTGATCCAACCCTCCCCCCTCAAACCCTCACACTATACCCACAAAAAAGACAGAGGCGCAAGGGAAGAGCCAACTGTGAAACAACCCCGACAATCAAATTTCTCTGCAGCACCTGTGGAAGAGCTTGTCACTCTAGAATTGGCCTTTATAGCCATTCCAGGCGCTGCTCCACACACCACTGACCACCTCCAGGCACTTACCCATTGTCTCTCGAGATCAGGAGGCCAAAGAAGAAACCCACAATACAGGACTGGGCAGATAATGGGGATTGTTACTGAGGTTGTGTTTGGGGATTTTTACTGACATCAGTGTGGATTTTAAAGTGTGTCTCCCCTTCCCTCACATCTAAAGTCTCTCAGTGTTGTTGTTGTGTGTTGACAGCTTTTCCAGTGTCCAGTCCCTTTCAACTTTTAATAAAATCTGTGGAACACAAATAAATGTAAAGTTTCTCCTGCAAGCTGTTTTGTCCTCCCTCTTTCACTGTCTTTCTCTGTCACTGCCCTATCTCTCTCTCTGTCTCTCTCAGGACTAGGCAGACAATGGGGATTGTTATTGACGTTCTGTTGGTCATTTTTACTGACATCAGTGTGGATTGTAAAATCTGTCTGTGTGTGTGTGTCTCTGTGTGTCGCTTTATGTATGTGTCTGTGTGTGTCTGGATGTGTGTGTGTGAGACAGATAATATCAGGGTCACCTCGCTACATCTCTATCTCTCCTTCTCTCTCTGTTTTTCCTTCTCTCTCCCTCTCTCAATCCGCCTCTCTCATAAAAACATAGAAAATAGGAGCAGGAGCAGGCCATTCGGCCCTTTGGGCCTGCTCCGTCATTCAATAAAGATCATGACCGATGGTCTAATTCAGTACCCTGTTCCCACTTTCTCCCCATACCCCTTGATCCCTTTGAAATTAAGAAATATATCTCTCTCCTCCATGAATATATTTAATAACTTGGCCTCCACTGCCTTCTGCGGTAGAGAATTCCACAGCTTCACCACCCTCTACCCCATCCATCTCTCCCCCTCTATCTCCATCTCCACCATCTATCTCCCTCTCCCCCACTATATCCCTCTCCCCCCTCTTTCTCCCTCTCCCCCTCTATCTCCCAATCCCCCTCTATCTCCGTCTCCACCCTCTATCTCCATCTCCACCCTCTATCTCCCTCTCCCCCCTCTATCTCCCAATCCCCCTCTATCTCCCTCTCCCCCTTTATCTCCCTCTCCCCCCTCTATCTCCCTATCTCCCACTATCTCCCTCTCCCCCTCTTTCTCCCTCTCCCCCTCTATCTACCAATCCCCCTCTATCTCCTTCTCCACCCTCTATCTCCATCTCCATCCTCTATCTCCCTCTGCCCCCTCTATCTCCCAATCCCCCTCTATCTCCCTATCCCCCTCTATCTCCCAATACCCCTCTCTCTCCCTCTCCCGCTCTCTCTCCCTCTCCCCCCTATATCTCCATCTCCCCCCTCTCTCTCCCTCTCCCCCCTCTATTTCCCTCTCCCCCTCTATCTCCTTCTCCCCCCTCTATCTCCCTCATCCCCTCTATCTCCCTCTCCCCCTCTATCTCCCTCTGCCCCTCTATCTCACACACCCCCTCTATCTCACACCCCCCCTCTATCTCACACACCCCCTCTATCTCACTCTTCCCCTCTATCTCACTCTCCCCCTCTATCTCACTCGTCCCCTCTATCTGTCTCTCCCCCCACTATCTCACACATCCCCTCTATCTCACACCCCCCACTATTTCACACAACCCCTCTAACTCCCTCTCCCCCTCTATCTCACTCTCCCCCTCTATCTCACTCTCCTCCCTCTATCTCCCTCTCCCCCTCTATCTCCCTCTGCCCCTCTATCTCCCACTCCCCCTCTATCTCACTCTCCCCCTCTATCACACTCTCCCCCTCTATCTCACTCTACCCCTCTATCTGTCTCTCCCCTCGATCTGTCTCTCCCCCTCTATCTGTCATTCGCCCTCTATCTCACTCTCTCCCTCTATCTGTCTCTCCCACTCTATCTCCCTCTCTCCCTCTCTCCCTCTCCCGCTCTCTCTCCCTCCCCCCCTCTATCTCCCTCTCCCCCCTCTATCTCACTGTTCCCCTCTATCGCACACAGCCCCTCTATCTCCCTCTCACCTCTATCTCCCTCTCCCCACTATCTCCCTCTCGCCCTCTATCTCCCTCTCCCCCTCTATCTCCCTCTCCCCCTCTATCTCCCTCTCCCCCTCTATCTCACTCTCCCCCTCTATATCCCTCTCCCCCTTTATCTTCCTCTCCCCTTTCTATTTCCCTCTCCCCCTCTATCTCCCTCTCCCCCTCTATCTCCCTCTCCCCCTCCATCTCACACACCCCCTCTATCTCACTCACCCCCTCTATCACACACCCGCCCTCTATCTCGCACACCCCCTCTATTTCACTCGTCCCCTCTATCTCACTCTCCTCCTCTATCTCACTCTCCCCCTCTATCTCACTCTCCCCCTCTATCTGCCTCTTCCCCTCTATCTCACACTCCCCCTCTATCTCACTCTCCCTCTCTCTCTGTCTCTCTCACTGCCTCTCTCTCTACCTCTTCCTGTCTCTCTCTCTCTTTTTCTCTCTCTCTCTCTGTCCATGACTCTGTTTGTGTCTCTCTCACACCATTTCTCTCTCTCTCTGCCTCTGTCTCTCTCTCTCTGTCTGATTTTCCCCAATCTCTCACCATCGGACAGTCCCGTCATCCCGGAAACAAGTCTGGTGAACCTTCATTGCACTCCCTCTCTGGCAATAATATCCTTCCTTAGGTCAGGGGACCAAAACTGCACACAGTATTCCAGGTGCGGTCCAACCAAGGTTCTATGTGATTGAAGCAAGACTTCACTACTCCTGTACTCAAATGCTCTTGTGATAAAGACTAACATACCATTAGCCTTCTGAATTGCATTCTGCACCTGCATGTTAGTTTTCAGTGACTTATTGACGGGGACACCCAGGTCGCTTTGTACATCTACGCTTTCTAATCTCTTACCAGTTAATAAATACTCAATTCCACCATCCCGGGTGTGATCAGATACTCTGCCCCTTCGGTAACGATTTCCTGCCCCTCCAACAGCTTGTGCCACTGCCCTATTTATCGGTGTGTTTTCGCCTTCTGATGATGTTGAATTTGTTAGTGGCTTTTCTCCTACTGAAGCTGTTGTATTTGTTAGATTTTTTTAGTCCTCGGGAAGCTGTTCTTTTCCTGTTGAAATTGTTGCATTTGTTGGTGTTATTTTCTCCTGTTGAGGTGGTTGTTGCATTTGTTGTTGTTTATTCTCCTGTTGAGGTTGCTGTTGAAATTGTTGGTGTTTTTTCTCCTGTTGAGGTTGTTGCATTTTTCGGTGGTTTTTTTTTTCTCAAGTTTAAGTTGTTGTTGCATTTGTGGTGCTTTTCCTCCTGTTGAGGTTGTCGCGGAATTGATTTGAAAATTACGTTTGCTAACACTTATCGGGATGAGAAGCTACATTCAACTGAACCCCAGGATCCGTTTCTCTGTCACGTTTAAAGCACTAACCTTGCATTAGTGAGGTGTCAATCTCTTAAATTAATGTCCCAGTGCTGCTGGAACATAAAATGGCCACCGTGAACAAACCTAAAATGGCTGACTGATGTTCTGAGAGAGGAGGGAACGAGAGACAGACAGACAGACAGAAAGAAAGACAATCTGTAACCTCATGGCCCGGCATATCCCCCACTCTACCATTACCATAAAGCCAGGAGACCAACCCCGGTTCAGTGAAGTGTGCAGGAGGGCATGCCAGGAGCAGCACCAGGCATACCTCAAAATGAGGTGTCAACCTGGTGAAGCTACAACCCAGGACTATCTGCATGCCAAACTGCGTAAGCAGCATGCGACAGACAGAGCTAAGTGATCCCAAACCCAACGGATCAGATCTGAGCTCTGCAATCCTGCCACATCCAGAGAAAAGGAGTGATCAGCATGAAAAGACTGCTGGAGATTTATGTTCCTGGTAATCTCTCCATCTCTACCTCTCTTTCCTCTGTCTTTTACTCTCTCAAGCCCTGTCTCACCTCTCTGTTCCCCCTTATCCATGTGTTACGAACACTGGACTTTGCCTTTCTCCCATCTTCACTCTTCATCTCTACGTCTCCCTCTGTTACCCTCTGAATCACAGTCTCTCCCTCTCCGTTACCCTCTGTATCACAGTCTCTCCCTCTCCGTTACCCTCTGAATCCCAGTCTCTCCCTCTCCGTTCCCCTCTGAATCCCAGTCTCTCCCACTCCGTTACCCTCTGAATCCCAGTCTCTCCCTCTCTGTTACCCTCTGAATCCCAGTCTCTCCCTCTCTGTCTCTCTCTCCCTCCCTCTCTGTTTCTTTCTCTCTCTCTGGCTATCTCTGTCTCTCAGTGTCTCTCGCTCTCTCTCTCTCTGCCTCTGTCCATGCCTCTGTCTCTCTCACACCATCTCGCACTCCCTCTCCCTGTCTCTCCCTCTCTCTGCCTCTCCATAATCTCTCTGTCTCCTTCTTTTACTTTGCCCCTCCCTATCTCTCTTTCTCATCCTCTGTCCATGAATCTGTTTGCATCTCTCTCTCTCTCTCTCTCTTTCCATGACTCCATTTGTGCCTCTCTTACACCATCTCTCCCACTCTCTCTGTCTCTGTCTCTCTCTCTCTCTCACTGTCTCTCTCTCTGTCTCTCTCTCTGTCCCTCCATCTTTCCTTCCCTCCCTGTCACTCCATCTCTCTCCTTCTCTCTCTGTCTCTCACTTTGTCCCACCATCTGGCTTTCCCTTCCTGACACTCCCCCTCTCTCCTTCTCTATCTGTCTCTGCCACTCTCTCTGTCTCCCTCTCTGTCCCTCCATCTGTCTTTCACTCACTGTCTCTCCGTCTCACTCCTTGTATCTCTGTCACTCCCACTCTCTCTCTGTCTCTCCCTCTCTGTCCCTTCATCTGTCTTTCCTTCTCTGTCGCTCCCACTCTCTCCATCTATCTCTCCTTCTCTCTCTGCCTCTCTCTCTGTCTCTCACTCTGTCCCTCTGTCTGTCTTTCCCTCTCTGTCACTCCCTCACTCTCCTATCTCTATCACTCTCTCTTTATCCCTCCATCTGTCCTTCCCTCCCTGTAACTCCATCTCTCTCCCTGTCGCTCTCAGTCTGTCGCTCCATCTGTCTTTCCCTCTCTGTCCCTCCACACTCTCCCTCTATCTCTGACTCCTCGCTCTCTGTCATCCCATCTGTCTTTCCCTCCCTGTCACTCCCTCTCTCCTTCCATCGCGGCCTCTCTCTCTGTCTCTCCAACTGCCTTTCCCTCTCTGTCTCTCCCACTCTCTCCTTCTCTCTCTGTCTCTGCCTCTTTCCATCCCTCCATCTGTCCTTCACTCCCTGTTACTCCATTTCTCTCCTTTCTCTGTTTCTCACTCTGACCCTCCATCTGTCTTCCCCTCTCTGACACTCCCTCCCTCTCCTTCTTTCTCTGTCTCTGTCACTCTCTCTATCTCTCTCTCTGTCCCTCCATCGGTCTTTCCCACACTGTCACTACGTCTCTCCTTCTCTCTGTCTCCCCCTCTCTCTCCTTCTCCCTCTCACTGTCCCTCCATCTGTCTTCCCCCCTGTCACTCCCTCTCGCTCCTTCTCTCCCTGTCTCTGCCACTCTCACTGCCACTCTCTCTGTCCCTCCATTTGTCTTTCCCTCTCTGTCACTCCCTCTCTGTCACTCCCTCTCTCTCCGTCTCTGCCAGTCTCTCTGTCTCTCTCTCTGCCCCTTCATCTGTCTTTCCCTCTCTGTCACTCCTCCTCTCTCCTTCGATCTCTGTCTCTCTCTCTCTGTCCATCCATCTTTCCTTCCCTCCCTGTCACTCCATCTCTCTCCTTCTCTCTCTGTCTCTCACTTTGTCCCTCCATCTGACTTTCCCTTCCTGACACTCCCCCTCTCTCCTTCTCTCTCTGTCTCTGCCACTCTCTCTGTCTCTCTCTCTGTCCCTCCACCTGTCTTTCCCTCTCTGTCTCTCCGTCTCACACCTTCTATCTCTGTCACTCCCGCTCTCTCTCTGTCTCTCTCTCTGTGCCTCCATCAGTCTTTCTTTCTCTGTCTCTCCCTCTCTTTCCTTCTCTCTCTGCCTCTCTCTCTGTCTCTCTCTCTGTCGCTCCGTCTGTGTTTGCCCCCTGTCACTCCCTCTCTCTCCTTCTATCGCTGTCTCTGTCTCTCTGTCTGTCCCTCTGTCTGTCTTTCCCTCTCTATCACTCCCTCACTCTCCTATCTCTGTCTCTCTCTCTCTCTCTATCCCTCCATCTGTCCTTCCCTCCCTGTAACTCCATCTCTCTCCCTGTCTCTCTCTGTCTGACCCTCCATCTGTCTTTCCCTCTCTGTCTCCCCACACTCTCCTTCTATCTCTGTCTCTCTCGCTCCCTGTCTCTCCAACTGCCTTTCCCTCGCTGTCTCTCCCACTCTCGCCTTTTCTCTCTGTCTCTGCCTCTCTCTATCCCTCCATCTGTCCTTCCCTCGCTGTCACTAAATCTCTCTCCTTCTCTCTGTCTCTCACTCTGTCCTTCCATCTGTCTTCCCCTCTCTGACACACCCCTTCTCTCCTTCTCTCTCTGTCTCTGCCACTCTCTCTGTCACTCTCTCTGTCCCTCCCTCGGTCTTTCCCTCTCTGTCACTCCCTCTCTCCTTCTCTATGTCTCACCCTCTCTCTCCTTCTCTCTCTGTCTCTGCCACTCTCTCTGTCTCTCTCTCTGTCCCTCCGTCTGACCTTCCCTCCCGATCACACCATCTCTCTCCTTCTCTCTCCGTCTCTCACTTTGTCCCTCCATCTGTCTTTCCCTCTCTGTCTCTCCCTCTCACTCCTTCTATCTCTGTCTCTCACTGAGTCCCTCCATCTGTCTTTCCCTCTCTGTCTGTCCCTCTCCCTCCTTCGCTCTCTGTCGGTCCATCTGTCTTTCCCTCTCTGTCTCTCCCTCTCTCTACTTCTCTCTGTCTCTGCCTCTCTTTCTGTCTCTCTCTCTGTCGCTCCATCGTTCTTTCCCTCTCTGTCACTCCCTCTCTCCTTCTCTCTGTCTCTCTCTCTGCCCCTCCATCTGTCTTCCCCCCGTCACTCCCTCTCTCTCCATATCTCTCTCTCTATCCCTGCATCTGACCTTCCCTCCCTGTCACTCCATCTCTCTCCTTGTCTCTCTGTCTCTCACTTTGTCCCTCCATCTGTCTTTCCCTCTCTGTCTCTCCCTCTCACTCCTTCTATCTCTGTCACTCACTGTGTCCCTCCATCTGTCTTTCCCTCTCTGTCTCGCCCTCTCTCTCCTTCTATCTCTATCTGTCCATCTGTCTTAACCTCTCTGTCTCTCTCTCTCTGTCCCTCCATCTGTCTTTCCCTCTCTTGCACTCCCTCTCTCTCCTTCTATGTCTGTCTCTCACTTTGTCCCTCCATCTGTCTTCCCCTCTGTCATCCTCTCTCTCCTTCTCTCTCTCCATGTCCCTCCATCTGTCTTTCCCTCCCTGTCAATCCCTCTCTCTCCTTACATCTCTGCCTCTCTCTGTCTCTCCATCTGTCTTTCCGTCCCTGACACTCCCTCTCTCTCCTGACATCTCTGTCTCTGCCCCTCTCTCTGTCTCTCTCTCTGTCCCTCCATCTGTCTTTCCCTCCCTGTCACTCCCTCTCTCTCCTTCTCTCTCTCTGTCCCTCCATCTGTCTTTCCCACCCTGACACTCCCTCTCACTCCTCTCTGTGTTTCTCTCTTCTGCTATCACTGACACGAGGAGAGCGACAGAGGGAGGGAGGGTTAGATATGACGGCAGAAAGAGGACTGTCGTGAGGGACAAACGTGGAGAGAGAGAGATTGTTGAGGTGGGTGAAGAGGATAATGTAAGATATATTAATTTGATGAAATCCTTCACTGCTGTGTACACAAACATATTTGAGATAGGTATGGAGAGAAAACGAACATCGGGAGAGGGAGGAATGCAGATGAAGTTGGGGCCTAGGCGGACACTTTTGATGATCCAGAAAGAAAAGCCTCCATTTTAAATATTCAGCAAGCTATTCCACTGTGGTAGCCATCACACCCTCATCATATTGTTTGTGGAAATTTCATGCTGGCTTATAGGTTAATTTGTAAACCTGTCATTGATAGATACTTGTTAACCAAATGTATTAAGAGATAAGGGGCAAAGGTAGGATATATGGTGTAAGTTTGATCACAGATCAGCCATGATCTCATTGAATGCTGGAACAGAGTTGTGTGGTTAAATTACCTCCACCTCTTCCAATATCCCCTGTCAAATATCCTTCTTTCTCGGTCAGTCACCCTGTCAGTCTATGTCTCTCTGTTTCTCTCTTTCTGTCTCTCTCTCTGTCTCTATCGGAGAGTGTAGAGTGAGATTCACTCTGTATCCACCCCATTATATTCCTGCCCTGGGAGTGTGTGATGGGACAGTGTAGAAGGAGCATTACTCTGTATCTAATCCATGCTGTACCTGTCTGTGGAATGTTGATGGGAGAGTGCAAACAGAGAGGTCTGGGACCAGGGTCCTCATGGGGAGGACTTAATGGTGCCTCCTAATTGACCAGTTAGAAATATTGGTGCTCCAGGGATGAAAGGGTCATTGGCTGAGTGGATACGACATTGGCTGAGAGAGTGCACAATGGTTGTTTCAGTCTGGAGGGAGGTATACAGTGGAGGTTCATATTCGGACCACTGCTCTTTTTGATATATACTAATGACTTGGACTTGTGTTTTCAGGGCATAACTTCAATGTTTGCCAATGTTTGTGACATCTGCAATGTAATAAACCGGGAAGGGACTAGTAGCAGTCTTCAGGAGGATAGAGGCAGTCTGGTGAAATGGAACACACAAGAACAAATGAATTAGGAGCAGGAGTAGGCCAATCGGCCCCTCAAGCCTGCTGTGCCATTGAGTGGCTGATCTGATTGTGAACTCAACTCCACTTTCCTGTCTGCATCCCATAACCCTTGACTCCCTAACTGATAAAAAATCTATCGACCCCCCTCTGAGAGAAACACATTTCTCCTCAGCTCAGTTTTAAATTTGACGTCCCTAATTTCTAAACTGTCTCCCCTCGTTCTATTCTCCCCAACAAGGGGAATCATCCTCTCAGCATCCACCCTGTCCAGTCCCCTCGGGACCTGAGATGATTCACTCAGATCACCTCTCATTCTTCTAAACTCCAGTGGGTATAGACCCAACCTGTTCAACCTTTCCTCATAAGATAACCCCTTCATCCCAGGAATCAGCCCAGTGAACCTTCTCTGAACTACTTCGAATGCAATTATATAATTTCTTCAGTAAGGAGACCAAAAGTGTCCACAATCCTGCAGATGTTGTCTAACTTATGCCCTGTACAGCTGTAACAACACCTCCCTACTTTTATATTCTATTCACCTTGCAATAAACAACAACATTCCATTTGTCTTCCATGTCACACGCTGTTGCTACATGGTAACATTTTGTGATTCATGTACCAGGACACCCAGATCCCTCTGTACCGTACAGTTCTGCAGTCTCTCTCCATTTCAATAATATACTGATTTTTATTCTTCCTGCTAAAGTGGACAAGCTAACATTTTCGCACATTGTACTCCATCTGCCAATTTTTTGCTCACTCACTTAATCTATGGAAATCTCTTTGTAGACACTTTATGTCCTCTTGACAGCTTACTATCCAACCGATCATTGGACAGACACAGGGCAGGTTAACTTCAATGCTGAGAAATGTGAAGTGATGCATTTTGGAAGGAAGACTGAGTGATATAAACTAAATGGTACAATGTTAGAATGGGTGACAGGACAGAGAGATCTGGGATTTCATCAATGTTACCTGTTCTACCCAAACGTTCTGTTTGGCGCTTGGAATCTGTGAGTTGAATTTAGCTTCATCTTGAAAAGTGTTGGCAAACGTGTTTGGAAATGTGTCAAAAGCTGTTTCCATTCAGACATTCCTGCATTGTGGAAGTGTGAGCTATCTTTGCAGAGACAGGAAATAAAGTTGTTTGAATGGACCTGCAGGTTTTGGTTGATGCAATAAGGTGAGAAATTGAATTGTGTCCCATGCAGATACACAGAATTGAAGGTCTTTACACAGCAACACATGAAGTAGTTTACCAATGTCTGACAAACTTCAAAGACTTCAAACACATGGAAGAAGAAGGGAAGGGAACAATATACAAAACCTGAGACAGTCAGATAACAGCAGTCGGAAAATGAATCTCATTTTATGGGTTTTAATTTGAAGGCCTGAGCTGATGATTGAAAAAGTCGGAGTTCAAATCCCACGCTGGGCTGTTGTGAATTTGAATTTTGTTTTTTCTAAAAATAAACATAAATCTAGAATTAAAAAACCTCTAGGATGAAATGATTCACTCCTGTCTACTCGTGCAAAGCCCGTGTGTGTCTCAGTTTTGCTGTATTTATTCACGATTTAAGATGATGTGGTAAAATGCAACATTCCCAAGTTTACCAATGACACAAAAATAGGCAGCATTGGAAGCAGTGTGGCTGGAAGCAGAACAATGCAAAGAGATATCTGAAGTGAATGGGCAAAACTGTGGCAGATAGATTTCCATATCAGTTAAAAAGACTAGAACAGAGTACTTTATAAATGGTGAAAAGATAGAAACACTGGAGGTCCAAAGAGACTTGATGGCTCTGTGTCCATTTGAGTGCAACGCAGATTTACCAGAATGATAACTGGACTCCAAGGGTCAAATTACAAGGTATTATTACACAAACTAGGAATTTATTCCCTGGAATTTAGGAGGATCATGTTGATTTGATCAAAGTTGTTGAGATATTAAGGGGATCTGAAGGGGTAGTTTGCGAGAAACTATTTCGGCAGCTTTGGAATGTATGAACAGGAGTAGGCCATTCAGCCCATCGAGCCTGCTCCGCCATTCAATACTATCATGGCTGATCATCCACTTCAATGTGTTTTTCCCAAACTATCCTCATACCCTTTATGTCATTGGTATTCAGCAATCTGTCAATCTCTGCTTTCAACATACTCAATGACTGAGCTTCCACATCCCTCTGGGATAGAGAATTCCTAAGATTCACAACCCTCTGAGTAATGAAATTTCTCCTCATCTCTGTCCCAAGCGGCTTCCGCCTTATTTTGAAATTTTATCCCCTGGTTCTAGACTCCTCAACCAGGAGAAACATCTTACCTGCATCTACCCTGTCTATCTGTACAATTACCCCAGGGTCCCCACACAGCCTGTCTCCCCGTCCCCCTGCTTCTAAAGTCTCTCAGGGTCTCCTGGCACTTTCTATCTCTCTGCTTCTGTCTCTATCCCTCACTATCTCTCTGTTCTCTCTCCATTTCTATCTCTCCCAATGTCTCTGTTACTCTACCTCAGTTCCTCTCTCTCTGTCCATCACTCTCTTCCACCATGTTGGTTATCATTGGGGGTCGAGTTAAATCACAGACAAAATAAACACTTCACCTGTCTGCCCCGAAATAAATAGCAAAATTTGTGGCTATTTTCTGTCTGTATTCAGACTTGATCACAGTGATGTAGACAGCCAAATTTATTATATGATGGGATGCTGCAAATCGATTTACACTCGGACTGTCGGAAAAGCTACTTAAAAAGAATTATTCACAAGTCCAGTCCAACTTTACGACAGATTTGACCCGATAAGGTAATAAATGCCAAAAGTCTGGAGTTTTTTGGAATACGTTGAGCTTTACTCTGTCTGGCTTTCAGAAATTAAACATTACACATGCTCTGCAAGATTAATGATTACACACAGGTTCGGTTACATAGAATTTTGGAAGAACCAACAAGGCAAGGGAATATCCAATGAGAACCAAATTGTAGTTCCAGTGTACAGGCTGTTGAGAGTAGTGAGGTAGGGGATAAGGTTACAGGGACGCAAGAGGGCACTGGCAAGCAAGACCTTGGTTTAAAGTGGGTCTACTTCAACGCCAGGAGCATCCGGAATAAGGTGGGTGAGCTTGCAGCATGGGTTGGTACCTGGGATCCTGATGTTGTGGCCATTTCGGAGACATGGGTAGAGCAGGGGCAGGAATGGATGTTGCAGGTTCCGGGATTTAGATGTTTCAGCAAGAACAGAGAAGAGGGTAAAAGAGGGGGGGGGGGGTGTGGCATTGTTAATCAAGGAAAGTATTACAGCGGCAGAAAGGACGTTTGAGGACTCGTCTACTGAGGTAGTATGGGCCGAGGTTAGAAACAGGAGAGGAGAGGTCACCCTGTTGGGAGTTTTCTATAGACCTCCGAATAGTTCCAGAGATGTAGAGGAAAGGATAGCGAAGATGATTCTCGACAGGAGCGAGAGTAACAGGGTAGTGGTTATGGGGGACTTTAACTTTCCAAATATTGACTGGAAATACTATAGTTCGAGTACTTTAGATGGGTCTGTTTTTGTGCAGTGTGTGCAGGAGGGTTTTCTGACACAGTATGTGGACAGGCCAACCAGGGGCGATGCCACATTGGATTTGGTACTGGGTAATGAACCCGGACAGGTGTTAGATTTAGATGTAGGTGAGCACTTTGGCGATAGTGATCACAATTCGGTTAGGTTTACCTTAGCGATGGGCAGGGACAGGTATATACAGCAGGGCAAGAATTATAGCTGGGGGAAAGGAAATTATGACCCAATTAGGCAATATTTAGGATGTGTAGGATGGGGAAGGAAACTGCAGGGGATGGGCACAAACGAAATGTGGAGCTTATTTAAGGAGCAGCTAATGCGTGTCCTTGATAAGTATGTACCTGTCAGGCAGGGAGGAAGTTGTCGAGCGAGGGAGCCGTGATTTAATCAAGAAGTTGAAGCGCTTGCCAAGAGGAAGAGGGCGGCTTATGTTAGGATGAGATGTGAAGGCTCAGTTAGGGCACTTGAGAGTTACAAGCTAGCCAGGAAGGATCTAAAGGGAGAGCTAAGAAGAGCAAGGAGAGGACTCGAGAAGTCATTGGCGGATAGGATCAAAGAAAACCCTAAGGCTTTCTATAGGTATATCAGGAATAAAAGAATGATAAGAGTTAGAACAGGGCCAATCAAGGATAGTAGTGGGAAGTTGTGTGCGGAATCAGAGGAGATAGGGGAAGCGTTAAATGAATATTTTTCGTCAGTATTTACAGTAGAGAAAGAAAATGTTGCCGAGGAGATTACTGAGATACAGCCTACTAGGCTAGATGGGATTGAGATTCACAAGGAGGAGGTGTTAGCAATTTTGGAAAGAGTGAAAATAGATAAGTCCCCTGGGCCAGATGGGATTTATCCTCGGATTCTCTGGGAAGCCAGGGAGGAGATTGCAGAGCCGTTGTTGTTGATCTTTATGTCGTCATTGTCGACAGGAGTAGTGGGGGAAGACTGGAGGATAGCAAATTTTGTCCCCTTGTTCAAGAAGGGGAGTAGAGACAGCCCTGGTAATTATAGACCTGTGAGCCTTAATTCGGTTGTGGGTAAAATGTTGGAAAAGGTTATAAGAGATAGGATTTATAATCATCTTGAAAAGAATAATTTCATTTGCGATAGTCAGCACGGTTTTGTGAAAGGTAGGTCGTGCCTCACAAACCTTATTGAGTTTTTCGAGAAGGTGACCAAACAGGTCGATGAGGGTAAAGCCGTGGATGTGGTGCATATGGATTTCAGTAAGGCGTTTGAGAAGGTTCCCCACGGTAGGCTATTGCAGAAAATACGGAAGTATGGGGTTGAAGGTGATTTAGAGCTTTGGATCAGAAATTGGCTAGCTGAAAGAAGATATAGGGTGGTGGTTGATGACAAATGTTCATCCTGGAGTTTAGTTACCAGTGGTGTACCGCAAGGTTCTGTTTTGGGGCTACTGCTGTTTGTCATTTTTATAAATGACCTGGATGAGGGTGTACAAGGGTGGGTTAGTAAATTTGCAGATGACACGAAGGTCGGTGGAGTTGTGGATAGTGTCGAAGGGTGTTGTAGGGTACATGGGGACATAGATAGACTGCAGAGCTGGGCTGAGAGATGGCAAATTGAGTTCAATGCGGAGAAGTGTGAGGTGATTCACTTTGGAAGGAGTAACAGCAATGCAGAGTACTGGGCTAATGGGAAGATTCTAGGTAGTGTAGATGAACAGAGAGACCTTGGTGTCCATGTATATAAATCCCTGAAAGTTGCTACCCAGGTTAATAGGGCTGTTAAGAAGGCATATGGTGTGTTAGCTTTTATTAGTCGGGGGATCGAGTTTAGGAGCCACGAGTTCATGATGCAGCTGTAGAAAACTCTGGTGAGGCCGCACCTTGAGTATTGCGTGCAGTTCTGGTCACCGCATTATAGGAAGGATGTGGAGGCTTTGGAAAGGGTGCAGAGGAGATTTACTAGGATGTTGCCTGGTATGGAGGGAAGGTCTTACGAGGAAAGGCTGAGGATCTTGGGGTTGTTTTCGTTAGAGAGAAGGAGAAGGAGAGGTGACTTAATAGAGACATACAAGATAATCAGAGGGTTTGATAGGGTGGATAGTGAGAGTCTTTTTCCTCGGATGATGATGGCAAACACGAGGGGACATAGCTTTAAGTTGAGGGGTGAAAGATATAGGACAGATGTCAGAGGTAGTTTCTTTACGCAGAGAGTAGTAGGGGCGTGGAACGCCCTGCCTGCAACAGTAGTAGACTCGCCAACTTTAAGGGCATTTAAGTGGTCATTGGATAGACATATGGATGAAAATGGAATAGTGTAAGTCAGATGGTCGGCGCAACATCGAGGGCCGAAGGGCCTGTACTGCGCGGTAATGTTCTAATTCTAAAAAAAAAGAATGGTAGGACCATAGGAAATACCGAGTGTCAGAGGGATCTTGGTGTTCTTGTCCATAGATCACTGAAGGCTGCAGCGCAGGTAGACAAGGTGGTTAGGAAGGTATATAGGATACTTGCCTTTATTAGTTGAGGCATAGAATATAAGAACAGAGAGGTTATGATGGAGCTACATAAAACACTGGTTAGGCCACAGCTGCAGTACTGTGTACAGTTCTGGGCACCACACTATAGGAAGGATGTGCTTGCAATGGAGAGGATGCAGAGGAGATTGACCAGGATGTTGCCTGGGCTGGAGCATTTCAGCTATGAAGAGAGACTGAAAAGGCTGGAGTTGTTTTCCTTAGAGCAGAGAAGGCTGAGGGGGGACCTGATTGAGGTGTACAAAATTATGAGGGGCATTGATAGGTTAGATAGGAAGAAACTTGTTCCTTTAGTGGAGGGGTCAATAACCAGGGGGCATGGATTGAAGGTAAGGGGCAGGAGGTTTAGAGGGGATTTGAGGAAAAGATTTTTCACCTGCAAAGTTATTGGGTGATTTGATGAAGGTTGAGAAAATAATAAGGGAAACTGATGGGGTGGACTGAGAGTAAATATTCCCACTGGCTGCGGAGTCAGGAATTTGGGGCATAGTCTAAAAATATAAAGAGTGGCCACTTTGACTTCATACCATCGTGTCGTATGTACATTCTCACATATAGCAGGTCTTTCTTTTGGGCCTCCTTATCTCGAGAGACAATGGATATGCGCCTGGAGGTGGTCAGTGGTTTGTGAAGCAGGTATAGCAGCACATATATAACAGGATAGCAGGTATAACTGTAGGTATAGTATTCAGTTTTAGTTTAGTTTAGAGATACAGCACTGAAACAGGCCCTTCAGCCCACCGAGTCTGGTCCGACCATCAACCACCCATTTATACTAATCCGACACTAATCCCATATTCCTACCACATCCCCACCTGTCCCTATATTTCCCTACCACCTACCAATACCAGGGGCAATTTATAATGGCCAATTAACCTATCAACCTGCAAGTCTTTGGCATGTGGGAGGAAACCGGAGCACCCGGAGGAAACCCACGCAGACACAGGGAGAACTTGCAAACTCCACGCAGGCAGTCCCCAGAACTGAACCCGTGAGGCTGCGGTGCTAACCACTGCGCCACTGTGCCGCCCAATTCAGCTGAAAATTGATCAGTTACATTGTTATTTCACTCCATATTTACAGTACAGACGGTACCTTACTGTTGTAATCAAGTCATATAGTGTCTATTCATCCCACTGGGGCAAAATGTCACTGGCTCAACATTCTCACCAAATACTAAAGCATTCCACAATGCAAGACTCTCAAATTCAACACAAGTTTCCTTTTCTGAGTTTCGATGGTCTGTTCTGATTCTCTGAGGGATTACTGATGCTTGTCCTCCACATGAGCAGTCGTCCTAATCCCGTGTGCCTGTCCTGCTCCCAAACCCGGCATCCGCTTACATTAAGGCAAATGACACAGGAGCGTCTCAGTGACTGAGGCAGGTGAGTCTTGAGGCTGAGCCGGGGACAGTGAGTGACCCAGGTTAATCCAACACTCCAGGGACAGTTTAAACGGAGCTTTACTCTGGATCTAATCCTTGCTGGACCTTCTCTGAGAGTGTTTGATGGGGCAGTGCAGACGAGGAGAGTTATTCCTACCCCATTTTAAATATAGAGAAGTGAATATCCAAGAGAGTGTTTTAAGTGTGATGTGGGTTTCTGCCTCTACCATCCTTTAGAGTCATCGAGACATACAGCACTTATACAGGCCCTTTGGCCCGCCCAGTCTGTGCTGGCCATCAACCACCCATTTTAAACTAACCCTTTCAGGCAGTGAGTTCCAAACACCCACCAGCCACTGGGTGAAGAAACTATTGATGTGTTTCGTTCAGTTAAGTTTGATGTCAATGTTTCCCCAGGATGCTGACGCTGGGGGAGTCAGCGATGGGATAATGCTTTGAATGCCAAGGGTAGGTGGTTGGATTCTCTCTTGTTACAGATGGTCATTGCCTGGCACTTGTGTGACGTGAATGTTACTTGCCACTGTTCGGCCCAAGCTTGAATGATGTCCGGGTCTTGTTGCATGTGGCTATGGATTGCTTCATTATCTGAGGCAAAATACTGTGGATGCTGGAAATCGGGAAACCATCGAGCTGAATCACTACCTCTGTTTCTCTCTCCACAGATGCTGCTTGACCTGCTCAGTATTTCCAGTATTTTCTCCTGTGATATCAGCTGAAGATGGTTGAGCCTCGGACACTACCTTGAGGAACTCCTGCAGTGATGTCCTGGGACTGAGATGATTGACCTCCAACAACCGCAACCATCGTCCTTTGTGCTCGGTATGACTCCAACCAGCGGATTCCCACTGACTTCAGTTTTACTCTGTCTCCTCGATATCACACTCGCTCAAACGCTGCCTTGATGTTAAGGTCAGTCTCTCTTCCCAGTAGCAGACAGGAGTGAATCGTTCCCTTTGACCCGTTGTACACTGAACAAGCTGTGCTTCTTCACAGCCTGATACAGGACTGTACATGGCCGATTAATGTAGCCCATCAAACACTCCCAGAGCAGGTTCAGCACAGCTTAGGAATAGAGTATAGTTCCTTCAACATTCTTTTTCTGTCTTCCTCTCTTTGTCTCTCCCTCCTGCTATCTCTGATACGAGGAGAAAGACAAAGGGAGAGAGGGTTAGATATGCAGACAGAGAGAGTGTTCTGGAGAGGGACAAGGTTGGAGAGAGTCAGATTGCGGGGTCGATTGAAAGGGAGAATGTAAGAGAAATTAATTTGATGTAATCCTTCACTGCTGTGTGCACAAACATTTAAGAGATAGGTATGGAGACAGAAACATCGGGAGATATGTCTGTCTCTCTCTCTCTCTCTCCATTTATCTTTCCCTCTCTGTTTCTCCCACTCTCTCCATCTCTCTCTGTCTCTCTCTCTGTCCCTCCATCTGTCTTTCCCTCTCTGTCTCTCCCACTCTCTGCTTCTCTCTCTGTCTCTCTCTCTGTCCCTCCATCTGTCTTTCCCTCTCTGTCTCTCCCTCTCTCTCCTATCTTTGTCTCTCTCTCTGTCCCTCCATCTGTCTTTCCCTCCCTGTCACTCCCTGTCTCTCCTTCTATCTCTGTCTCTCTCTATCTATTCCTCCATCTGTCTTTCCCTCCCTGACACTCCCTTTCTTTCCTTCTATCTCTGTTTCTCTCTCTCTCTGTCCCTCCATCTGTCTTTCCCTCCCTGTCTCTCCCGGTCTCTCCTTCTATCTCTGTCTCTCTCTCTCTGTCTTTCCATCTGTCTTTCCCTCCCTGTCACTCCTTCTCTCTCCTTGCATTTATGCCCCTCTCTCTCTGTCTCTGTCTTTCCAACTGCCTTTCCCTCTCTGTCTCTCCCAATCTCTCCTTCTCTCTTTGTCTCTGCCTCTCTCTCTGTCTCTCTCTCTATCCCTCCATCTGTCTTTCCCTCTCTGTCTCTCCCTCTCTCTCCTTCTATCTCTCTCCCTCCCTCTCGATCTCTCCATCTCTCTATCTCTCGTTCCCTCCCAGTCACTCCCTCTCTCTCTTTCAATCTCTGTCTCTCCCTCTCTCTCCTTCTATCACTGTCTCTCTCTCTCTTTCCATCTGTCGTTTCCTCCCTGTCACTCCCTCTCACTCCTTCCAACTCTGCCCCGCTCTCTCTCTGTCTCTCCAACTGCCTTTCCCTCTCTGTCTCTCCCAATCTCTCCTTCTATCTCTGTCTCTGCCTCTCTCTCTGTCTCTCTGTCGATCCCTCCATCTGTCTTTCCCTCCCTGTCACTCCCTCTCTCTCCTTCCATATCTGCCTCTTTCTCCATCTCTCCATCTGTCTTTCCCTCTCTGTCTCTCCCTCCCTCTCCTTCTTTCACTGTCTCTCTCTCTTTGTCTTTCCATCCGTCCTTCCCTCCCTGACACTCCCTCTCTCTCCTTCTCTGTCTTTCTCTCTCTCTGTCCCTCCATCTGTCTTTCCCTCCCTGTCACTCCCTGTCTCTCCTTCCATCTCTGCCTCTCTCTCTGTCTCTCCATCTGTCTTTCCCTCTGTCTCTATCTCTCTCTCATTCTATCACTGTCTCTCTCTCTCTGTCTTTCCATCTGTCTTTCCCTCCCTGTCACTCCCTCTCTCCTTCTATCTCTGCCCCCCTCTCTCTCTCTGTCTCTCCAACTGCCTTTCCCTCTCTGTCTCTCCCAATCTCTCCTTCTCTCTCTGTGTCTGCCTCTCTCTCTGTCTGTCTCTTTCTGTCACTCCATCTGTCTTCCCCTCTCTGTCTCTCCCTCTCTCTCCTTCTATCTCTGTCTCTATCTCTCCATCTCTCTTTCCCTCCCAGTCACGCCCTCTCTCTCCTTCAATCTCTGTCTATCCCTCTCTCTCCTTCTGTCTCTGTCTTTCTCTTTGTCTCACCATCTGTCTTTCCCTCCCCATCACTCCCTCTCTCTACTTCCATCTATGCCTCTCTCTCTGTCCCTCCATCTGTCTTTCCACCCCACCCCATCACTCCATCTCACTCCTTCAATCTCTGTCTCTCCCTCTCTCTCCTTCCATCACTGTCTCTCCATCTGTCTGTCCCTCTCTGTCTCTCTCTCTCTCTCCTTCTCTCTCTGTCTCTCACTTTGTCCCTCCGTCTCTCTTTCCCTCCCTGTCACTCCCTCTCTCTTATTCTATCTCTGTCTTTCTCTCCGTCCCTCCATCTGTCTTCCCACCCCCACCCATCTCTCCATCTCTCTCCTATCTCTGTCTCTCTCTCTCTATCCCACCGTCTGTCCTTCCCTCCCTGTCAATCCATTTCTCTCCCTGTCTCTCTCTCTCTATCCCTCCATCTGTCTTTCCCTCCCTGACACTCCCTCTCTCTCCTTCTCTCTCTGTGTCTCTCTCTATCCCTCCATCTGTCTTTCCCTCCCTGACACTCCCTCTCTCTCCTTCCATCTCTGCCTCTCTCTCTGTCTCTCCATCTGTCTTTCCCTTTCTGTATCTCCCTCTCTCTCCTTCTTTCACTGTCTCTCTCTATCTGTCTTTCCATCTGTCTTTCCCTCCCTGTCACTCCCTCTCTCTCCTTCCATCTCTGCCTCTCTCTTTCTCTCTGTCCCTCCATCTGTCTTTCCCTCTCTGTTACTCCCTCTCTCTCCTTCTATCTCTGTCTCTCTGTCTCTATCTCTCCATCTCCCTTTCCCTCCCAGTCACTCCCTCTCTCTCCTTCAATCTCTGTCTCTCTCTCTCTCTGTCCCTCCAACTGTCCATCCGTTCTTCCCTCCCTGTCACTCCATCTCTCTCCTTCTCTCTCTGTCTCTCTCTTGGTCTCTCCATCTGTCTTCCCACCCACCCCCATCACTCCATCTCTATCCTTCTATCTCTGTCTCTCTCTCTCTCTATCCCTCCATCTGTCCTTCCCTCACTGTCACTCCATCTATCTCCTCCCTCTGTCTCTCACTCAGTCCCTCCATCTGTCTTTCCCTCTCTGTCACTCCCTCTCTCTCCTTCTATCTCTGTCTCTCTCTCTCTATCCCTCAATCTGTCCTTCCCTCTCTGTCACTCCCTCTCTCTCCTTGTATCATTGCCTCTATCTCTGTCTCTCTCTCTGCTATCACTGACACTAGGAGAGAGACAGAGGGACAGAGGTTTAGATATGAAGGCAAAGAGAGGGCTGCAGAGAGGGACAAACTTGGAGAGAGACAGATATTGTTGAGTTGGATGAAGAGGATAATGTAAGATATATTAACTTGATGTAATCCTTCACTGCTGTGCACAGATACATATTTGAGATAGGTATGGAGAGAAAAAAAAACATCGGGAGAGGGAGGAATGCAGATGAAGTTGGGGCCCAACTTTTGATGATCCAGCAGGAATAGCCTCCATTTTAAATATTCAGCCAACTATTCCACCGTGGGAACCATCACACCCTCATGATATTGTTTGTGGAAATTTCATGCTGGCTTATTGGTCAATGTTTAAACCTGTGATTGATAGATTCTTATTAATCAAAGGTATTAAGAGATAAGGGGCAAATGTGGGATATATGGTGTTAGTTAGATCACAGATCAGCCCTGATCTCACTGAATGCTGGAACAGGGTCGAGGGGTTAAATTGCCTCCTCATCTTCCTCTGTCTTATGTTAAATATCCTACTTTCACTCTCAGTCACCCTGACTGTCTGTGTCTCCCTCTATTTCTCTCAGTCTCTCTCTCTCTCTGTCTGTTTCGGACAGTGCAGAGTGAGATTCACTCTGTATCCTCCCCATGATGTTCCTGTCCTGGGAGTGTCGGATGGGACAGTGTCGAAGGAGCATTACTCTGTATCTAATCCATGCTGTACCTGTCTGGGGAATGTTGATGGGAGAGTGCAAACAGAGAGGTCTGGGACCAGGGTCCTCATGGGGAGGATTTAATGGTGCCTCCAAATTGACCAGTTAGCAATATCGGTGCTCCACGGATGAAAGGGACATTGGCTGAGTGGATACGACATTGGCTGAGAGAGTGGACAATGGTTGTTTCAGACTGGAGGGAGGTATGCAGTGGAGGTTTATATTCGGACCACTGATCTTTTTGATATATACTAATGACTTGGACTTGTGTTTACAGGGCATAACTTCAATGTTTGCCAATGTTTGTGACATCTGCAATGTAATAAACTGGGAAGGGACTAGTAGCAGACTTCAGGAGGATAGAGGCAGTCTGGTGAAATGGAACACACAAGAACAAATGAATTAGGAGCAGGAGTAGGCCATTCGGCCCTTCGAGCCTGCTCTGCCATTCAATGGCTGATCTGATTGTGAACTCAACTCCACTTTCCTGTCTGTGTCCCATAACCCTTGACTCCCTAATTGATCAAAAATCTATCGAACTCAGCCTTGAATATATTCAATGATCCAGGCTCCACTGGTCTCTGGGGAAGAGAATTCCACAGACAGACCCCCGTCTGAGGGAAACACATTTCTCCTCAGCTCAGTTTTAAATGGAACGTCCCTAATTTTTAAACTGTGTCCCCTCGTTCTAGTCTCCCCAACAAGGGGAAACATCCTCTCAGCATCCACCCTGTCCAGTCCCCTCGGGACCTGTGATGTTTCACTCAGATCACTTCTCATTCTTCTGAACTCCAGTGGGTATAGACCCAACCTGTTCAACCTTGCCTCATAAGATAACCCCTTCATCCCAGGAATCAGCCCAGTGAACCTTCTCTGAACTACTTTGAATTCAATTATCTAATTTCTTCAGTAAGGGGACCAGAAGTGTTCACAATCCTGCAGACGTCGTCTAACTTATGCCCTGTACACTGTAACAACACTTCCCTACTTTGATATTCTATGCACCTTGCAATAAACAACAACATTCCATTTGCCTTCCTAATCACTCTCTGTAGCTGCATGGTAACATTTTGTGATTCATGTACCAGGACACCCAGATCCCTCTGTCCCGTACAGTTCTGCAGTCTCTCTCCATTTCAATAATATACTGATTTTTATTCTTCCTGCCAAAGTGGACAATCTGACATTTTCCCACATTGTACTCCATCTGCCAATTTTTTGCTCACTCACTTAACCTATCGGAATCTCTTTGCAGACACTTTATGTCCTCTTGACAGCTTACTATGCAACCTATCATTGGACAGACACAGGGCAGGTTAACTTCAATGCTGAGAAATTTGAAGTGATGCATTTTGGAAGGAAGACTGAGTGATATAAACTAAATGGTACAATGTTAGAATGGGTGACAGGACAGAGAGATCTGGGATTTCATCAATGTTCCCTGTTCTCCCCAAAAGCTCAATTTGGCGCTTGGAATCTGTGAGTTGAATTTAGCTTCATCCTGAAAAGTGTTAGCAAACGTGTTTGGAAATGTGTCAAAAGCTGTTTTCATTCGGACATTCCTGCATAGTGGAAGTTCGAGCTGTCTTTGCAGAGACAGGAAATATCGTTGTTTGAATGGACCTGCAGGTTCTGGTTGATGCAATAAGGTGAGAATTTGAATTATGTCCCTTCCCGATACACAGAATTGAAGGTCTTTACACAACACCACATGAAGTAGTTTACCAATGTCTGACAAACTTCAAAGACTTCAAACACATTGAAGAAGAGGAGAAGGGAACAATATGCAAAACGTGAGACAGTCAGACAACAGCAGTAGGAAAATGAATCTCTTTTTACGGGTTTTAATTTGATGTGCTGAGCTGATGATTGAAAAAGCAAGAGTTCAAATCCCACACTGGGCTGTTGTGAATTTTAATTTTGTTTTTTCTAAAAATAAACATAAATCTGGAATTAAAAAACCTCTAGGATGGAATGATTCACTGCTGTCTACTAGTCAAAGCCCGTGAGTGTGTCAGTTTAGCTGTATTTATTCACGATTTAAGATGATGTGGTAGAATGCAACATACCCAAGTTTACCAATGACACAAAAATAGGCAGCATTGTAAGCAGTGTAGCTGGAAGCATAACATTGCAAAGAGATATCTGAAGTGAATGGGCAAAACTGTGGTAGATAGATTTCAATGAAAGTAAAAAAGACTAGAACAGACTCCTTTATAAATGGTGCAAAGAGGGGTCCCAGTCCATTTGATTGCAGTGTAGATTTACCAGAATGATAACTGGACTCCAGTGGTTAAATTACAAGGTGATATTACACAAACTAGGGATTATTCCACGGAATTTAGGAGGTTCAAGGTGATTTGATCAAAGATGTTGAGATATTAAGGGGAACTGATGGGGTCGTTTGAGAGAAACTATTTCGGCAGCTTTGGAATATCGGGACAGGATTAGGCCATTCAGCCTATCGAGGCTGCTCTGTCATTCAATGCTGTCATGGCTGATCATCCACTTCAATGTGTTTTTCCCAGACTATCCTCATACCATTTATCTCATTGGTATTTAGAAATCTGTCGATCTCTGCTTTAAACATACTCAATGACTGAGCTTCCACAGCCCTCTGGGGTAGAGAATTCCTAAGATTCACAACTCTCTGAGTAGTGAAATTTCTCCTCATCTCTGTCCCAAGTGGCTTTCGCCTTATTTTGAAATTGTGTCCCCTGGTTCTAGACTCCCCAACCAGGAGCAACATCTTACCTACATCTACCCTATCAATCTATAATGTTACCCCAGGGTCTCCACACAGCCTGTCTTCCCGTTCCCCTGCTTCTAAAGTGTCTCAGAGTCTCCTGGCACTTTCTTTCTCCCTGCTTCTGTCTCTATCCCTCACTATCTCTCTTTTCTCTCCATTTCTGTCTCTCCCTATCTCTCTGTTACTCTACCTCTGTTCCTCTCTCTCTGTTTATCACACTCTCCCACCATGTTGGTTTCCATTGGGGGTCGAGTAAAATCACAGACAATGTAAACACTTCACCTGTCTGCCCCGAAATAAATAGCAAAATTTGTGGATATTTTATGTCGGTATTCAGACAATATAGACAGCAGTGTATATTATCTGATGGGATGCTGCAAATCGATTTACACTAGTACTGTTGGAAAAACAACTTAAAAAGAATTTTTCACAAGTCTAGTCCAAATTAACGAAAGATTTGACCCGATAAGGTAATAAATGCCAAAAGTCTTGAGTTTTTTGGAGTACATTAATCTTTACTCGGTCTGGCTTTCAGAAATTAAACATTACACATACACTGCAAGATTAAAGATGATACACAGGTTAGGTTACATAGAATTTTGGAAGCACTAACAAGGCTAGGGAATATCCAATGAATGGTAGGGCCATAGGAAGTACCGAGCATCAGATGGATCTTGGTGTACTTGTCCATAGATCACTGAAGGCTGCAGCGCAGGTCGACAAGGTTATTAGAAAGGTATCGAGGATACTTGGCTTTATTCGTTGAGGCATAGAATATAAGAACAGGGAGGTTATGATGGAGCTATATAAAACACTGGTTAGGCCACAGCTGGAGTACTGTGTACAGTTCTGGGCACCACTCGATAGGAATGATGTGATTGCACAGGAGAAGATGCAGAGGAGATTGACCAGGATGTTGCCTGGGCTGGAGCATTTCAGCTATGAAGAGAGACTGAAAAGGCTGGAGTTGTTTTCCTTAGAGCAGAGAAGGCTGAGGGGGGACCTGATTGAGGTGTACAAAATTATGAGGGGCATTGATAGGTTGGATAGGAAGGAACTATTTCCCTTAGCGGAGGGGTCAATAACCGAGGGGCATATATTGAAGGTAAGGGGCAGGAGGTTTAGAGGGGATTTGAGGAAAAGATCTTTCACCCAGAGGTTGTTTGGAATCTAGAACGCTCTGCCTGAAGGGGTGGTAGAGGCAGGAACCCTCACAACATTTAAGAAGTATTTAGATGAGCACTTGAAACGCCAAAGCATAAAAGGCTACGTGCCAAGTGCTTGGAAATGGGACTAGAATAGGTCGGTGCTTCATGGTGGCAACAGACACGATGGGCCGAAGGCCTGTTTCTGTGCTGTATAACTCTATGATTCCAACTGTCGTCATCGAATTCAGGTCAAAATTGATCAGTTACATTGTTATTTCAGTCATTTCATTCCATATTTACAGTACACACGGTACCTTACTGTAGTATTCAAGTCATATAGTGTCTATTCATCCCACTGGGGCAAAATGTCACTGGCTCAACATTCTCACCAAATACTAAAGCATTCCACAATGCAAGACTCTCAGATTGAACACAAGTTTCCTTTTCTGAGTTTCGCTGGTCTGTTCTGATTCTCTGAGGGATTACTGATGCTTATCCTTCACATGAGCTGTCGTCCTAATCCCGTTTGCCTGTCCTGCTCCCAAACCCGGCATCCGCTTACATTAAGGCAAGTGATACAGGAGCGTCCCAGTGACTGAGGCAGGTGAGTCTTGAGGCTGAGCCGGGGACAGTGAGTGACCCGCGTTAATCCGACACTCGAGGGACAGTTTAAACTGAACTGTACTCTGTATCTAACCTGTGCTGTACCTTCTCTGAGATTGTTTGATGTGGCAGGGCAGACGAGGAGAGTTATTCCTTACCCATTTTAAATATGGAGAAGTGAATATCCAAGAGATTGTTTTAAATGTGATGAGGGTTTCTGCCTCTACCATCCTTTAGAGTCATAGAGAGATACAGCACTTATATATGCCCTTCGGCCCGCCCAGTCTGTGCCAGCCATCAACCACCCAGTTTATCCTAATCCTTTCAGGCAGTGAGTTCCAGACACCCACCAGCCACTGGGTGAATAAACTATTAATGTGTTTCGTTCAGTTAAGTTTGATGTCAATGTTACCCCAGGATGTTGACACTGGGGGATTCAGCGATGGGATAATGCTTTGAATGCCAAGGGGAGGTGGTTGGATTCTCTCTTGTTGCAGATGGTCATTGCCTGGCACTTGTGTGACATGAATGTTCCTTCCCACTGGTCGGCCCAAGCCTGAATGTTGTCCGTGTCTTGGTGCACGTGGCTATGGATTGCTTCATTATCTGAGGCAAATTACTGTGGATGCTGGAAATCTGGAAACCATCGAGCTGAATCACTACCTCTGTTTTTCTCTCCACAGATGCTGCTTGACCTGCTCAGTATTTCCAGCATTCTCCTACTGGGATCTCAGCTGAAGATGGTTGAGCCTCGGAAACTGCCCTGAGGAGCTCCTGCAGTGATGTCCTGGGACTGAGATGATTGACCACGAACAACCACAACCATCTTCCTTTGTGCTCGGTATGACTCCAACCAGCGGATTCCCACTGACTTCAGTTTTACTCGGGCTCCTCGATGTCACACTCGATCAAACGCTGCCTTGATGTTAAGGTCAGTCTCTCTTCCCAGTAGCAGACAGGAGTGAATCGTTCCCTTTGACACGTTGCAGACTGAGCATGCTGTGTTTCTTCAGAGCATGATACCGGACTGTACACGGCCGATTAATGTAACCCATCAAACACTCCCAGAGCAGGTTCAGCACAGCTTAGGAATAGAGTATAGTTCCTTCAACATTCTCTCTCTGTCTTCCTCTCTCTGTGTCTCCCTCCTGCAATCTCAGACACGTCAGAGAGACAGAGGGAGAGAGGGTTAGATATGCAGACAGATGGAGTGCTGTGGAGAGGGACAGTGTTGGAGAGAGAGAGAGATTGCGGCGTCGATTGAACGGGAGAATGTAAGAGAAATTAATTTGATGTAATCCTTCACTGCTGTGTGCACAAACATTTAAGAGACAGGTATGGAGACAGAAATATCGGGAGAGATCTCTATCTCTCTCTCTGTCTCTCCATCTGTCTTTCGCTCTCTATCTCTCCCACTCTCTCCTTCTCTCTCTCTCTGTCCCTCCATCTGTCTTTCCCTCTCTGTATCTCCCTCTCTCTCCAATCAATGTCTCTCTCTCTGTCCCTCCATCAGTCTTCCCTCCCTGTCAATCCCTCTCTCTCCTTACATCTCTGCCTCTGTTTCTCTCACCCTCTCTGTCCCCCCATCTGTCTTTCTCTCCCTGTCAATCACTCTCTCCCCTTCTATCTCTGCCTCTCTCTCTGTCTCTCTCTCTCTCGGTTTCTTTCTCTGTCCCTCCATCTGTCTTTCCCTGTCCGTTTCTCCCTTTCTCTCCTTCTCTCTCTGACTCTCTCTCTCTGTCTCTCCATCTGTCGTTCCCTCTCTGTCTCTCCCTCTCTTTGCTTCTATCTCTGTCTCTCTCTCTGTCCCTCCATCTGGCTTTCCCTCTCTGTTTCTCCCTCTCTCTCCTTCCATCTCTGCCTCTCTCTCTCTCTCTCTCTCTCTCTCTCCATCTGTCTTTCTGTCCCTGTCATTCCCTGTCTCTCCTTCTATCTCTATCTCTCTGTCCCTGTCTCTCCACCTGTCTTTCCCTCCCTGACACTCCCTCTCTCTCCTTCTATCTCTGTCTCTCTCTCTATCCCTATATCCCTGCATCTGTCCTTCCCTCCCTGTCACTCCATCTGTCTCCTACTCTCTCTATCGCTCACTCTGTCCCTCCATCTGTCTTTCCCTCCCTGACACTCCCTTTCTCTCCTTCTATCTCTGTCCCTCTCTCTCTGTCCCTTCTTCTGCCTTTCCCTCCCTGACACTCCCTCACTCTCCTTCTATCCCTGTCTCTCTATCTTTCTCTCTCTCTCTCTGTCCCTCCATCTGTATTTCCCTCCCTGGCACTCCCTCTCTCTCATTCTATCTCTGCCTCTCTCTCTGTCTCTCTTTCTTTGTCTCTCCATCTGTCTTTCCTTCCCTGTCACTCCCTCTCTCCCCTTCTATCTCTGCCTCTCTCTGTGTGTCTCTCTCTCTCTATCCCTCCATCTGTCTTTCCCTGTCTGTTTCTCCCTCTCTCTCCTTCCATCCCTGCCTTTCTCTCGCTGTCCCTCCATCTGTCTTTCCCTCTCTGTCTCTCACTCTCCCACCTTCTCTCTCTGCCTCTCTCTCTCTGTCTTTCCATCTGTCGTTTTAACTTTGTCTCTCTCCCTCTCTCTCCTTCCCTCTCTGTCTCTCTCTCTCTGTCTCTCCATCTATCTTCCCCACCCCCTGTCACTCCCTCTATCTCCTTCTATCTCTATCTCTGCCTCTCTCTCTGTCTCTCTGTCCCACCATCTGTCTTTCCCTGCCCTGTCACTCCATCTCTCTCCTTCTCTCTCTGTCTCTCACTTTGTCCCTCAATCTGTCTTTCCCTTCCTGACACTCCCTCTCACTCCTTCTATCTCTGTCTCTGCCACACTCTCTGTCTTTCTCGCTTGTCCCTCCATCTGTCTTTCCCTCTCTGTCTCTCCATCTCTCTCCTTCTCTCTCTCTCGCTGCCTCTCTCGCTATCTCTCTCTCTGTCCCTACATCTCTCTCTGCCTCTCTGTCTCTCCCTCTTTCTCCTTCTATCTCTGTCTCTCTTTCTGTCTTTCCCTCTATGTCTCTCCCTCTCTCTCCTTCTCTCTCTGTCTCAGTCTCTCTCTCTGTCCCTCCATCTGTCTTTCCCTCTCTGTCCCTCCCTCTCTCTCCTTCTCTCTCTGTCTCTGCCTCTCTCTCTGCCACTCTCTGTGTCCCTCCATTTGTCTCTCCTTTCCTGAGACTCCCTCTCTCTCCTTCTATCTCTGTCTGTCTCTCACTCTGTCCATCAATCTGTCTTTCCCTCTCTGTCTCTCCATCTTTCTCCTCTCTCTGTCTCTCTCTCTGTCCCATCATCTGTCTTTCCCTCTCTGTCACTCCCAATCTCTCCTTCTATCTCTGTCCCTCTCTCTGTTCCTCCATCTGTCTTTCCCTCCCTGTCACTCGCTCTCCTTCTCTCTGTCTCTCCATCTCTCTCCTTCTCTCTCTGTCTCTGCCTCTCTCTCTGTCTCTCTCTCTCTATCCCTCCTTCTGTCTTTCCCTCCCTGTCACTCCCTCTCTCCCCTTCTATCTCTGTCTCTCTCTCTCTCTGTCCCTCCATCTGTCTTTCCCTCCCGAACACTCCCTCTCACTACTTCTATCTCTGTCTCTGCCACTCTCTCTGTCTTTCTCTCATGTCCCTCCATTTGTCTTTCCCTCTCTGTCTCTCCATCATTCTCCTTCTCTCTCTCTCCTTCTCTCTCTTTAGCTGCCTCTCTCTCTGTCTCCTTCTCTGTCCCTCCATCTGTCTTCCCCTCTCTGTCTCTCCCTCTCTCTCCTTCTCTCTCTGTCACTGTCTCTCTCTCTGTCCCTCCCTCTGTCTTTCCCTCTCTGTCTCACTGTCTCTCTCCTTCTCTCTCTGCCTCTCTCTCTGTCCCTCCATCTGTCTTTCCCTTCCTGACACTCCCTCTCTCTCCTTCTATCTCTTTCTATCTCTCACTCTGTCCCTGCATCTGTCTTTCCCTCTCTGTCTCTCCATCTCTCTCCTTTCTCTGTCTCTCTCTCTGTCCCTCCATCTGTGTTTCCCTTCCTGACACTCCCTCTCTCCTTCTTTCTGTCTCTCTCTCTGCCACTCACTCTGTCTCCCTCTCTGTCCCTCCATCTGTCTTTCACTCTCTGTCTCTCCACCTTTCTCCTTCTATCTCTGTCTATCTCTGTCTATCCCTCTCAATCTGTCCTTCCCTCCCTGTTTCTCCATGTCTCTCCTTCTATCTCTGTCACCCTCTCTGTCCATCAATCTGTCTTTCCCTCTCAGTCACTCCCTCTCTCTCCTTCTATCTCTGTCTCTCTCTCTCTATCTGTCCATCTGTCTTTCCCTACCTAACACTCCCTCTCTCTACTTCTATCTCTGTCTCTCTCTCTGTCTTTCCATCTGTCTTTCCCTCCCTGTCACTCCCTCTCTGTCTCTCCCTCTCTCCTTCTATCTCTGTCTCTCACTCTGTCCCTCCATCTCTCTTTCCCTTCCTGTCACTCCCTCTCTCTCCCTCTATCTCTGTCTCTGCCACTCACTCTGTCTCTCTCTCTGTCCCTCCATCTGTCTTTCCCTCTCTGTCTTTCTGTCTTTCTCCTTCTATCTCTGTCTATCTCTGCCTATCCATCCATCGGTCTTTCCTTCTCTGTCTCTCCGTATCTCTCCATCTATCTCTGTCTCTCTCTCTCTCTATCTGTCCATCTGTCTTTCCCTCCCTATCACTCCATCTCTCCCCTTCACTCTCTGTCTCTCAGTTAGTCCCTCCATCAGTCTTTCCATCCCTGTCACTCCCTCTCTATCCTTCAACTCTTCTTTCTCTCTGTCTCTCCATCTGTCTTCCCATCCCCCATCACTCCTTCTCTCTCCTTCTAGCTCTGTCTCTCTCTCTCTGTCTCTCCAACTGACTTTCCCTCTCTGTCTCTCCCAATCTCTCCTTCTCTCTCTCTCTCTGCCTCTCTCTCCGTCCCTCCATCTGTCTTTCCCTCTCTGTCACACCCTCTCTCCTTCAATTCTGTCTCACTCTCTCTATCCCTCCATCCGTCCTTCCCTCCTTGTCACTCCATCTCTCTCCTTCCATCTCTGCCTCTCTCTCTGTCTCTCCATCTGTCTTTCCGTCTCTGTCACTCCCTCCCTCTCCTTCTATCTCTGTCTCTCTCTCTCTGCGATCACTGACACTAGGAGAGAGACAGAGGGACGGAGGGTTAGATATGAAGGCATAGAGAGACCTGTAGAGAGGGACAAACTTGGAGAGAGAAAGAGATTGTTCAGTTGGATGAAGAGGATAATGGAAGACATATTAACTTGATTTGATCCTTCACTGCTGTGCACACAAACATACTTGAGATAAGTATGGAGAGAAAAGAAAATCGTGAGAGGGAGGAATGCAGATGAAGTTGGTGCCCAGGCAGACACTATTGATGATCCAGAAGGAACAGCCTCCATTTTAAATATTCAGCCAACTATTCCACTGTGGGAACCATCACACCCTCATGATATTGGTTGTGGAAATTTCATGCTGGCTTATTGGTTAATTTTTAAACCTGTGATTGATAGGTTCTTGTTCACCAAAGGTATTAAGAGATAAGGGTCAAAGGCAGGATATATGGTGTAAGTTACGTCACAGATCAGCCATGATCTCATTGAATGCAGAAACAGAGTTGTGGGGTTAAATTGCATCCTCCTCTTCCGATATCCCCTGTTAAATAACCTTCTTTCTCTGTCAGTCACCCTGTCAGTCTCTGTCTCTCTGTTTCTCTCTTTCTGTCTCTCTACCTGTTTCTATCGGATAGTGTAGAGTGAGATTCACTCTCTATCCAAACCATGATGTTCCTGCCCTGGGAGTGTGTGATGGGACAGTGTGGAGGGAAATTTACACTGTGTCAAACCCAACATTGTGCTTAGCTTGGGAATGATTAATGGGACAGTGTAGCTGGAGATTTACTCTGTATCCCTGGAATTTCGGAGGTTATGGGGTGATTAGATGAATGTTTTCAAGACAATAAGGGAAACTGATAGGGTAGACAGAGAGTAACTATTCCCACTGGCTGCGGAGTTAGGAACTTATGGGCACCGTCTAAAAATCTAAACTTAGTGTCAAAACCTTTCAGGAGCGAAATGAAGAAACACTTCAACACACCAGGTGTGGTAACAGTGTGGAACTCTCTACCACAAACAGCAATTGATGCTGAGACATTTGTAATTTTTAAAATTTGAGTATCATAGATTTTTTTAACCAGCGGTATTAAGAGATAAATGGCAAAGGTGGGATATATGGTGTTAGCTAGATCACAGTTTAGCCCTGATCTCATTGAATGCTGGAACAGGGTCGAAGGGTTAAATTGCCTCCTCATCTTCCTATGTCTGATGTTAAATATCCTTCTTTCACTCTCAGTCACCCTGTGTCTGTGTCTCCCTCTATTTCTCTCATTCTCTCTCTTTATCTCTCTGTCTGTTTCGGACAGTGCAGAGTGACATTCGCTCTGTATCCACCCCATGATGTTCCTGTCCTGGGACTGTCGGATGGGACAGTGCAGAAGGAGCATTACTCTGTATCTAATCCATGCTGTACCTGTCTGGGGAATGTTGATGGGAGAGTGCAAGCAGAGAGGTCTGGGACAAGGGTCCTCATGGGGAGGACTTAACGATGCCTCCTAATTGACCAGTTAGCAATATTGGTGCTCCAGCGATGAAAGGGGCTGTGGCTGAGTGGATACGACATTGGCTGAGAGAGTGGACAATGGTTGTTTCAGACTGGAGGGAGGTATACAGTGGAGGTTTATATTAGGGCCACTGAACGTTTTGATATATACTAATGACTTGGACTTGTGTTTTCAGGGCATAACTTCAATGTTTGCCAATGTTTGTGACGTCTGCAATGTAATAAACAGGGAAGGGACAAGGAGCAGACTTCAGGAGGATAGAGGCAGTCTGGTGAAACGGAACACACAAAAACAAATGAATTAGGAGCAGGAGTAGGCCATTTGCAACTCGAGACTGCTCTGCCATTCAATGGCTGATCTGATTGTGAAATCAACTCCACTTTCCTGTCTGTGTCTCATAACCCTTAACTCCCTAATTGATTAAAAATCTATCAAAATAGGCCTTGAATATATTCTATGATCTATCCTCCAAAGCTCTCTGGGGAAGAGAATTCCACAGACTGACCCCCCGCCCCCCCCTCTGAGAGAAACACATTTCTCCTCATCTCAGTTTTAAATGGGACGTCCCTAATTTTTAAACTGTGTCCCCTATTTTTAGTCTCCCCAACAAGGGGAAACATCCTCTCAGCATCCACCCTGTCCAGTTCCCTCGGGACCTGAGATGTTTCACTCAGATCACCTCTCATTCTTCTAAACTGCAGTGGGTATAGACCCAACCTGTTCAACCTTTCCTCATAAGATAACCCCTTCATCCCAGGAATCAGCCCAGTGAACCTTCTCTGAACTACTTCGAATGCAATTCTATAATTTCTTCAGTAAGGAGACCAAAAGTGTCCACAATCCTGCAGACGCCGTCTAACTTATGCCCTGTGCAGCTGTAACAACACTTCCCTACTTTTATATTCTATTCACCTTGCAATAAACAACAACATTCCACTTGCCTTCCTAATCACTCGCTGCAGATGCATGGTAACATTTTGTGATTCATGTACCACGGCATCCAGATCCCTCTGCACCGTACAGTTCTGCCGTGTCTCTCCATTTCAATAATCTACTGATTTTTATTCTTCCTGCTAAAGTGGACAAGCTCACATTATCCCACATTGTACTCCATCTGACAATTTTTTGCTCACTCACTTTACCTATGGACATCTCTTTGCAGACAATTAATGGCTTCTTGACAGCTTACTATCCAACCTATCATTGGACAGACACAGGGCAGGTTAACTTCAATGCTGAGAAATGTGAAGTGATGCATTTTGGAAGGAAGACGAGTGATATAAACTAAATGGTACAATGTTAGAATGGTTGACAGGACAGAGAGATCTGGGATTTCATCAATGTTACCTGTTTTACCCAGAAGCTCAATTTGGCGCTTGGAATCTCTGAGTTGAATTTAGCTTCATCCTGAAAAGTGTTAGCAAACGTGTTGGGAAATGTGTCAAAAGCTGTTTCCATTCAGACATTCCTGCATTATGGAAGTGTGAGCTGTCTTTGCAGAGACAGGAAATAGGGGTGTTTGAATGGACCTGCAGGTTTTGGTTGATGCAATAAGGTGAGAATTTGAATTGTGTCCCTTGCAGATACACAGAATTAAAGGTATTTACAGAACACCACATGAAGTAGTTTACCAATATCTGACAAACTTCAAAGACTTCAAACACATGGAAGAAGAGGAGAAGGGAGCAATATACAAAACCTCAGTCAGTCAGACAACAGCAGTAGGAAAATGAATCTCTTTTTATGGGTTTTGATTTGAAGGCCTGAGCTGATGATTGAAAAAGCAGGAGTTCAAATCCCACACTGGGCTGTTGTGAATTTTAATTCTCTTTTTTCTAAAAATAAACATAAATCTTGAATTGAAAAGCCTCTAGGATGGAATGATTCACTGCTGTCTACCAGTGCAAAGCCCGTGTGTATGTCAGTTTATCTGCAATTATTAACGATTTAAGATGATGTGGTAGAATGCAACAGAGCCAAGTTTACCAATGACACAAAAATAGGCAGCATTGTAAGCAGTGTAGCTGGAAGCAGAACAATGCAAAGAGATATCTGAAGTGAATGGACAAAACTGTGGCAGATAAATTTCAATGAAAGTAAAAAAGACTAGAACAGACTCCTTTATAAATGGTGAAAAGAGAGGTCCGTGTCCATTTGAGTGCAGTGCAGATTTACCAGAATGATAACTGGACTCCAAGGGTTAAATTACAAGGTGATATTACAGAAACTGGGGATTTATTCCCTGGAATTTAGGAGGATCAAGGTGATTTGATCAAAGTTGTTGAGATATTAAAGGGAACTGATGGGGTAGTTTGCGAGAAACTATTTCGGCAGCTTTGGAACATAGGAACAGGAGTAGGCCATTCAGCCCATCGAGCCTGCTCCGCCATTCAAGACGATCATGGCTGATCATCCACTTCAATGTGTTTTTCCCAGACTATCCTCATACCCTTTATGTCATTGGTATTCAGCAATCTGTCAATCTCTGCTTGAAACATACTCAATGACTGAGCGTCCACAGCCCTCTGGGTTGGAGAATTCCGAGGATTCACAACCCTCTGAGTAATGACATTTCTCCTCATCTCTGTCCCAAGTGGCTTCCCCCTTATTTTGAAATTATGTCCCATGGTTCTAGACTCCTCAACCAGGAGAAACATCTTACCTACATCTACCCTGTCTATCTATAACGTTACCCCAGGGTCCCCACACAACCTGTCTCCCCGTCCCCCTGCTTCTGAAGCGTCTCAGGGTCTCCTGGCACTATCTCTCTGCTTCTGTCTCTATCCCTCACTATCTCTCTGTTCTCTCTCCATTTCTATCTCTCCCTATCTCTCTGATACTCTGCCGCTGTTCCTCTCTCTCTGTCTATCACTATTTCCCACCATGTTGGCTATCATTGGGGGTTGAGTTACATCGCAGACAAAATAAACACTTCACCTGTCTGCCCCGGAATAAATAGCAATATTTGTGGATATTTTATGTCTGTATTCAGACAAATTAGACAGCAGTGTATATTATATGATGGGATGCTGCAAATCGATTTACACTAGTACTGTCGGAAAAGCAACTTAAAAAGAATTATTCACAAGGCGAGTCCAACTTAACGACAGATTTGAGCCGATAAGGTAATAAATGCCAAAAGTCTTGAGTTTTTTGAAGTACGTTAAGCTTTACTCTGTCTGCCTTTCAGAAATTAAACATTACACATGCACTGCAAGATTAAAGATTATCCATATGATAGGTTACATAGAATTTTGGAAGGACTAACAAGGCGAGGGAATATCCAATGAATTGGAGGAGCATAGGAAGTACCGAGCATCAGAGCGATCTTGGTGTACTTGTCCATAGATCACTGAAGGCTGCAGCGCAGGTCGACAAGGTTATTAGAAAGGTATCGAGGATACTTGGCTTTATTCGTTGAGGCATAGAATATAAGAACAGGGAGGTTATGATGGAGCTATATAAAACACTGGTTAGGCCACAGCTGGAGTACTGTGTACAGTTCTGGGCACCACTCGATAGGAATGATGTGATTGCACAGGGGAAGATACAGAGGAGATTGACCAGGATGTTGCCTGGGCTGGAGCATTTCAGCTATGAAGAGAGACTGAAAAGGCTGGAGTTGTTTTCCTTAGAGCAGAGAAGGCTGAGGGGGGACCTGATTGAGGTGTACAAAATTATGAGGGGCATTGATAGGTTAGATAGGAAGAAACTTTTTCCCGTAGCGGAGGGGTCAATAACCAGGGGGCAGAGATTGAAGGCAAGGGGCACGCGGTTTAGGGGGGTTTTGAGGAAAATATTTTTCACCCGGAAGGTTATTGGGTGATTTGTTGAAGGTTTATAAAATAATAAGGGAAACTGAAAGAGTGGACTGAGAGTAAATATTCCCTTTGGCTGTGGAGTCAGGAACTTGGGGCATAGTCTAAAAATATAAAAAGTGGCCACTTTGACTTCATCCCATCATGTCGTATGTACATTCTCACATATAGCAGATATAGCAGCACATATATAACAGGATCCAGGTATAACTGTCGTCATAGTATTCAGCTGAAAATTGATCAGTTACATTGTTATTTCAGTCCATATTTACAGGGCACACGGTACCTTACTGTTGTAATCAAGTCATATAGTATCTATTCATCCCAATGGGGCAAAATGTCACTGGATCAACATTCTCAACAAATACTAAAGCATTCCACAATGCAAGACTCACAAATTCAGCACAAGTTTCCTTTTCTGAGTCTCGCTGGTCTGTTCTGATTCTCTGAGGGATTACTGGTGCTTATCCTTCACATGAGCAGTCGTCCTTATCCCGTGTGCCTGTCCTGCTCCCAAACCCGGCATCCGCTTACATTAAGGCAAGTGATGCAGGAGCATCTCAGTGACTGAGGCAGGTGAGTCTTGAGGCTGAGCCGGGGACAGTGAGTGACACGGGTTAATCCGACACTCCAGGGACAGTTTAAACGGAGCTTTACTCTGTATCTAACCTGTGCAGTACCTTCTCTGAGATTGTTTGATGGGGCAGTGCAGATGAGGAGAGTTATTCCTTACCCATTTTAAATATGGAGAAGTGAATATCCAAGAGATTGTTTTAAATGTGATGAGGGTTTCTGCCTCTAACCATCTTTTAGAGACACAGAGACAGACAGCACTTATACATGCCCTTTGGCCATCCCAGACTGTGCCGGCCATCAACCACCCATTTTACACTCATCCTTTCAGGCAGTGATTTCCAGACACCCACCAGCCACTGGTTGAAGAAACTGTTGATGTGTTTCGTTCTAAGTTTGATGTCAATGTTTCCCCAGGATGTTGACGCTGGATGATTCAGCGATGGGATAATGCTTTGAATGCCAAGGGGAGGTGGTTGGATTCTCTCTTGTTGCAGATGGAAATTGCCTGGCACTTGTGTGACATGAATGTTACTTCCCACTGGTCGTCCCAAACCTGAATGTTGTCCGGGTCTGTGGCTTTGGATTGCTTCATTATCTGAGGCAAAATACTGTGGATCTTGGAAATCTGGAAAGCATCGAGCTGAATCACTACCTCTGTTTTTCTCTCCACAGATGCTGCTTGACCAGCTCAGTTTTCCACTATTTTCTCCTGGGATCTCAGCGGTTGAGCCTCGGACACTACCCTGAGGAACTCCTGCAGTGATGTCCTGGGACTGAGATGATTGACCTCCAACAACCACAACCATCTTCCTTTGTGCTCGGTATGAGTCCGACCAGCGGATTCCCACTGACTTAAGTTTTACTCTGGCTCCTCGATGTCACACTCGGTCAAACGCTGCCTTGATGTTAAGGTCAGTCTCTCTTCCAAGTAGCAGACAGGAGTGAATCGTTCCCTTTGACCCATTGTACACTGAACAAGCTGTGCTTCTTCACAGCCTGATACCGGACTGTACACGGCCGATTAATGTCGCCCATCAAACACTCCCAGAGCAGGTTCAGCACAGCTTAGGAATAGAGTATAGTTCCTTCAACATTCTCTCTCTGTCTTCCTCTCTGTCTCTCCCTCCTGCCATCTCTGACACTAGGAGAGAGACAGAGGGAGAGAGGGTTAGATATGCATAAAGAGGGAGTGCTGTGCAGAGGGACAAGGTTGGAGAGGGAGAGATTGCGAGGTCGATTGAAAGGGAGAACGTAAGAAAATTATTTTGATGTAATCCTTCACTGCTGTGAGCATAACGATTTAAGATATAGGTATGGAGACAGAAACATCGGGAGAGATCTCTGTCTCTCTCTCTGTCTCTCCATCTGTCTTTCGCTCTCTGTCTATCCCATTCTCTCCTTCTCTCTCTGTCTCTCTCTCTGTCCCTCCATCTGTCTTTCCCTCTCTGTATCTCCCTCTCTCTCCAATCAATGTCTCTCTCTCTGTCCCTCCATCAGTCTTCCCTCCCTGTCAATCCCTCTCTCTCCTTACATCTCTGCCTCTCTTTCTCTCTCCCTCTCTGTCCCTCCATCTGTCTTTCCCTCCCTGTCAATCCCTCTCTCCCCTTCTATCTCTGCCTCTCTCTCTGTCTCTCTCTCTCTCGGTTTCTTTCTCTGTCCCTCCATCTGTCTTTCCCTGTCCGTATCTCCCTTTCTCTCCTTCTTTCTCTGTCTCTCTCTCTCTGTCTCTCCATCTGTCGTTCCCTCTCTGTCTCTCCCTCTCTTTGCCTCTCTCTCTCTGTCTCTCCATCTATCTGCCCCACCCACTGTCACTCCCTCTCTCTCCTTCTATCTCTATCTCTGCCTCTCTCTCTGTCTCTCTCTCTGTCCCACCATCTGTCTTTCCCTGTCCTGTCACTCCCTTTCTCTCCTTCTATCTCTGTCTCTTTCTCCCTATCGCTCCATCTGTCCTACCCTCGCTGTCACTCCAACCCTCTCCTTCTCTCTCTGCCTCTCTGTCTCTCCATCTGTCTTTCCCACTCTATCTCTCCCTCTCTCTCCTTATATCTCTGTCTATCTCTCTCTGTCTTTCCATCTGTCTTTACCACCCTGTCAGTCCATCTCTCTCCTTCTTTCTCTGTCTCTCTCTCTTGTCTCTCCTTCTGTCTTTCCCTCTCTGTCTCTCCATCTCTCTCCTTCTCTCACTCCTTCTCTCTTTCCTTCTGTCTCGCTCTCTGCCTCTCTCTCTGCCTCTCTCTCTGCCATTCTCTCTGTCCCTCCATCTGTCTTTCCCTCCCTGACACTCCCTCTCTCTCCTTCCATCTCTGTCTCTCTGTCTGTCCCTCCATCTGTCTTTGCCTCTCTGTCACTCCCCCTCTCTCCTTCCACCTCTGGCTCTATCTCTCTCTGTCTCTCCATCTGTCTTTCCCTCTCTGTCTCTCCCACTCTCTCCTTCTCTCTCTGTCTTTCCCTCTCTGTCTTTCCATCTCTCTCCGTCTCACTCTGTCTCTCTCTCTCTGTCCCTTCTTCTGCCTTTCCCTCTCAGACACTCCCTCACTCTCCTTCTATCACTGCCTCTCTCTCTTTGTCCCTCCATCTGTCTTTCCCTGTCTGTTTCTCCATCTCTCTCCTTCCATCTCTGCCTCTCTCTCTCTCTGTCCCTCCATCTGTCTTTCCCTCTCTGTCTCTCACTCCCTCTCCTTCTCTCTCTGCCTCTCTCTCACTGTCTCTCCATCTATCGTCCCCACCCCCTGTCACTCCCTCTCTCTCCTTCTATCTCTATCACTGCCTCTCTAACTGTCTCTCTCTCTGTCCCGCCATCTGTCTTTCCCTGCCCTGTCACTCCCTCTCTCTCCTTCTATGGCTGTCTCTTTCTCTCTATCCCTCCATCTGTCTTCACCTTCTCTGTCTCTCCATCTCTCTCCTTCTCTCTCTCCTTCTCTCTCTCTCTCTCTGCCTCTCTCTCTGTCTGTCTCTCTCTGTCCCTCCATCTGTATTTCCCTCTCCGTCTCTCCCTCTCTCTCCCTCTATCTCTGTCTCTCCCTCTCTCTCCTTCTCTCACTGTCTCTCACTTTGTCCCTCCATCTGTCTTTCCCGTCCTGACACACCCTCTCACGGCTTCTATCTCTGTCTCTGCCACTCTCTCTGTCTCGCTCCCTTGTCCCTCCATTAGTCTTCACCCTCTCTGTCTCTCCGTCTCTCTCCTTCTCTCTCTCCTTCTCTCTCTCTCTCTCTCTGCCTCTCTCCCTGTCTGTCTCTCTCTGTCCCTCCATCTGTATTTCCCTCTCTGTCTCTCCCTCTCTCTCCTTCTATCTCTGTCTCTGTCTCTCTCTCAGTCTCTCTCACTGTCCCTCCATCTGTCTTTTCCTCCCTGTCTCTCCGTCTTTCTCCTTCTATCTCTGTCTCTGCCTGTCTCTCTGTCTCTCTCTCTGTTCCTCCATCTGTATTTCCCTCTCTGTCTCTCCCTCTCTCTCTTTCTATCTTGGTCTCTCTCTCTCTGCCTCTCCATCTGCCTTTCCCTCTATGTCTCTCCCTCTCTCTCCTTCTGTTTCTCTCTCTGTCTCTCTCTGTACCTCTCTCTGTGTCTCTCTCTGCGTCTCTCTCTGTCTCTCTCTGTCTCTCTCTCTGTCACTCCATCTGTCTTTCCCTCTCTGTCTCTCCATCTGTCTTTCCCTCCCTGCCCTGTCACTCCGTCTCTCTCTTTCTTTCTCTGTCTATCTCTCTCTATCCCTCCATCTGTCCTTCCCTCCCTGACACTCCATCTCTCTCCTTCTCTCTCTGCCTCTCACTTTGTCCCTCCATCTGTCTTTCCCTTCCTGACACTCCCTCTCACTACTTCTATCTCTGTCTCTGCCTCTCACTCTGTCTCTCTCTCTTGTCCCTCCATCAGTCTTTCCCTCTCTGTCTCTCCGTCTCTCTCCTTCTTGCTCTGTATCTCGCTCTCTCTCTCTCTCTGTCCATCCATCTGTCTTTCCCTCTCTGTCACTCCCCCTCTCTCCTTCCACCTCTGGCTCTATCTCTCTCTGTCTCTCCATCTGTCTTTCCCTCTCTTTCTCTCCCTGTCTCTCCTTCTCTCTCTGTCATTCCCTCTCTGTCTCTCCATCTCTCTCCGTCTCACTCTGTCTCTCTCTCTCTGTCCCTTCTTCTGCCTTTCCCCCTCTGACACTCCCTCACTCTCCTTCTATCACTGCCTCTCTCTCTATCTCTCTCTCTTTGTCCCTCCATCTGTCTTTCCCTCCCTGACACTCCCTCTCTCTCCTTCTATCACTGCCTCTCTCTCTGTCTCTCTCTCTTTGTCCCTCCATCTGACTTTCCCTGTCTGTTTCTCCTTCTCTCTCCTTCCATCTCTGCCTCTCTCTCTCTCTGTCCCTCCATCTGTCTTTCCCTCTCTGTCTCTCACTCCCTCTCCTGCTCTCTCTCTGTCTCTCTCTCACTGACTCTCCATCTATCTTCCCCACACCTGTCACTCCCTCTCTCTCCTTCTATCTCTATCACTGCCTCTCTAACTGTCTCTCTCTCTGTCCCGCCATCTGTCTTTCCCTGCCCTTTCACTCCCTCTCTCTACTTCTATGGCTGTCTCTTTCTCTCTATCCCTCCATCTGTCCTACCCTCCCTGTCACTCCATCTCTCTTCTTCTCTCTCTGTCTCTCACTTTGTCCCTCCATCTGACTTCCCCTTATTTACACACCCTCTCACGACTTCTATCTCTGTCTCTGCCACTCTCTCTGTCTCTCTCCCTTCTCCCTGCATTAGTCTTCACCCTCTCAGTCTCTCCATCTCTCTCCTTCTCTCTCTCCTTCTCTTTCTCTGCCTCTCTCTCTGTCTGTGTCTCACTGTCCCTCCATCTGTCTTTTCCTCCCTGTCTCTCCGTCTTTCTCCTTCTATCTCTGTCATTGCCTGTCTCTCTGTCTCTCTCTCTCTATTCCTCCATCTGTCTTTGCCTCTCTGTCTCTCCCTCTCTCCCCTTCTATCTTGGTCTTTCTCTCTCTGTCTCTCCATCTGTCTTTCCCTCCCTGCCCTGTCACTCCCTCTCTCTCTTTCTATCTCTGTCTATCCCTCCATCTGTCCTTCCCTCCCTGTCACTCCATCTCTCTCCTTCTCTCTCTGCCTCTCACTTTGTCCCTCCATCTGTCTTTCCCTTCCTGAGACTCCCTCTCAATGCTTCTATCTCTGTCTCTGCCACTCTCTCTGTCTCTCTCTCTTGTCCCTCCATCCGTCTTTCCCTCTCTGTCTCTCCGTCTCGCTCCTTCATGCTCTGTCTCTCTCTCTCTCTCTCTCTCTCTCTCTGTCCCTCCATCTGTCTTTCCCTCTCTGTCACTCCCCCTCTCTCCTTCCACCTCTGGCTCTATCTCTCTCTGTCTCTCCATCTGTCTTTCCCTCTCTGTCTCTCCCACTCTCTACTTCTCTCTCTGGCTTTCTCTCTCTGTCTCTCCATCTCTCTCCGCCTCACTCTGCCTCTCTCTCTCTGTCCCGTCTTCTGCCTTTCCCTCTCTGGCACTCCCTCACTCTCCTTCTATCACTGCCTCTCTCTATGTCTCTCTCTCTTTGTCCCTCCATCAGTCCTTGCCTCCCTGACACTCCCTCTCTCTCCTTCTATCACTGCCTCTCTCTCTGTCTCTCGCTCTTTGTCCCTCCATCTGTCTTTCCCTGTCTGTTTCTCCATCTCTCTCCTTCCATCTCTGCCTCTCTCTCTCTCTGTCCCTCCATCTGTCTTTCCCTCTCTGTCTCTCACTCCCTCTCCTTCTCTCTCTGTCTCTCTCTCACTGTCTCTCCATCTATCTTCCCCACCCCCTGTCACTCGCTCTCTCTCCTTCTATCTCTATCACTGCCTCTCTAACTGTCTCTCTCTCTGTCCCGCCATCTGTCTTTCCCTGCCCTGTCACTCACTCTCTCTCCTTCTATGGCTGTCTCTTTCTCTCTATCCCTCCATCTGTCTTCACCCTCTCTGTCTCTCCATCTCTCTCCTTCTCTCTCTCCTTCTCTCTCACTCTCTCTGCCTCTCTCTCTGTTTGTCTCCCTCTGTCCCTCCATCTGTATTTCCCTCTCCGTCTCTCCCTCTCTCTCCTTCTATCTCTGTCTCTCCCTCTCTCTCCATCTCTCTCTGTCTCTGTCTCTCTCTCAGTCTCTCTCACTGTCCCTCCATCTGTCTTTTCCTCCCTGCCTCTCTGTCTTTCTCCTTCTATCTCTGTCTCTGCCTGTCTCTCTGTCTCTCTCTCTGTTCCTCCAGCTGTCTTTCCCTCTCTGTCACTCCCTCTCTCTCCTTCTATCTTGGTCTCTCTCTCTCTGTCTCTCCATCTGTCTTTCATTCTGCGTCTCTTCCTCTCTCTCCTTCTGTTTCTCTCTCTGCCTCTCTCTGTACCTCTCTCTGTGTCTCTCTCTGTCTCTCTCTGTCTCTCTCTCTGTCACTCCATCTGTCTTTCCCTCTCTGTCTCTACATCTGTCTTTCCCTCCCTGCCCTGTCACTCCCTCTCTCTCTTTCTATCTCTGTCTATCTCTCTCTATCCCTCCATCTGTCCTTCCCTCCCTATCACTCCATCTCTCTCCTTCTATCTCTGTCTCTCACTTTGTCCCTCCATCTGTCTTTCCCTTCCTGACGCTCGCTCTCTCTCCTTCTCTCTCTGTCTCTCTCTCTCTCTATCACTCCATCTGTCCTTCCCTCCCTGTCACTCCCTCTCTCTCCTTCTCTCTCTGTCTCTCTCTTTGTCCCTCCATCTGTCTTTCCCTTCCTGACACTCCCTCTCACTACTTCTATCTCTGTCTCTGCAACTCTCTCTGTCTCTCTGTCTCTCTCCTTCTCGCTCTCTCTCTCTCTCTCTCTCTCTCTCTGTCCCTCCATCTGTCTTTCCCTCTCTGTCTCTCCGTCTCTCTCCTTCCCTCTCTGTCTCTTTCTCTCTCTCTGTCTCTCTCTCTGTCTCTCCATCTATCTTTCCCTCCCTATCACTGCCTCTCTCTCCTTCCATCTTTGCCTCTCTCTCTGTCCCTCCATCTGTCTTCCCCCCGTCACTCCATCTCACTCCTTCTATCTCTGTCTCTCTCTCTCTCTGTCCCTCGATCTGTCTTTCCCTCTCTGTCTCCCCCTTTCCTCCTTCTATCTCTGTCCTCTCTCTTTCTGTCTTTCCATCTGTATTTCCCTCCCTGTCATTCCCTCCCTCTCCTTCCATCTCTGCCTCCCTCTCTCTCTGTCTCTCCATCTGTCTTTCCCTCTCTGTCTCTCACTCTCTCTCCTTCTCTCTCTGCCTCTCTCTCTCTGTCTTTCCATCTGTCGTTCCCTCTCTGTCTCTCCCTCTCTTTCCTTCTCTCTCTGTCTCTCTCTCTCTGTCTCTCCATCTATCTTCCCCACCCCCTGTCACTCCCTCTCTCTTCTTCTATCTTTATCTCTGCCTCTCTCTCTGTCTCTAACTCTCTATCCCACCATCTGTCTTTCCCTGTCCTGTCACTCCCTCTCTCTCCTTCTATCTCTGTCTCTTTCTCTCTATCACTCCATCTGTCCTACCCTCCCTGTCACTCCATCTCTCTCCTTCTCTCTCTGTCTCTCACTTTGTCCCTCCATCTGCCTTTCCTTTCCTGACATTCCCTCACCCTCCTTATCTCTCTGTCTATCTCTCTGTCTTTCCATCAGTCTTTCCCTCCCTGTCACTCCCTCTCTCTGTCTCTCTGTCTCTCAATCTGTTTTTCCCATCCTGACATTCCCTCTCCCTCTTTATCTCTCTGTCTCTCTCTCTGTCTTTCCATCTGTCTTTCCCTCCCTGTCAGTCCATCTCTCTCCTTCTTTCTCTGTCTCTCTCTCTCGTCCCTCCTTCTGTCTTTCACTCTCTGTCTCTCCGTCTCTCTCCTTCTCTTTCTCTCTCTGTCTCTCTCTGTGTCTCTCTCTGTGTCTCTGTCTCTGTCTCTCTCTCTGTCCCTCCATCTATCTTTCCCACTCTGTCTCTCCCTCTCTCTCCTTCTCTTTCTCTCTCTGTCACTCTCTGTGTCTCTCTCTCTATCTCTCTCTCTGTCTCTCTCTCTGTCCCTCCATCAGTCATTCCCTCCCTGCCCTGTCACTCCCTCTCCCTCCTTCTATCTCTGTCTCTCTCTGTCTATCCCTCCATCTGCCCTTCCCTCCCTGTCACTCCATCTCTCTCCTTCTCTCTCTGTCTCTCACTTTGTCCCTCCATCTGTCTTTCCCTTCCTGACTCTCCCTTTCACTACTTCTATCTCTGTCTCTGCCACTCTCTCTGTCTCTCTCTCTTGTCCATCCATCAGTCTTTCCCTCTCTCTCTCTCCGGCTCTCTCCTTCTCTCTCTCTCTCTCTGCCTCTCTCTCTGTCCCTCTGTCTGTCTTTCCCTCTCTGTCTCTCCCTCTCTATCCTTCTCTCTCTGTCTCTGTCTCTGTCTCTGTCTCTGTCTCTCCCTCTGTCCCTCCATCTGTCTTTCCCTCTCTGTCTCTCCGTCTGTCTCTGCCTCTTTCTCTGTCTCGGCCTCTTTCTCTGTCTCTCTCTCTATGCCTCCCTCGGTCCTTATCCTTCTATCTCTGTCTCTGCCTCTCTCCCTGTCTCTCTCTCTCTCTGACCCTCCATCTGTCTTTCCCTCTCTGTCACTCTCTCTCTCTCCTTCTATCACTGCCTCTCTCTCTGTCTCTCTCTCTCTCTGACCCTCCATCTGTCTTTCCCTGTCTGTTTCTCCATCTCTCTCCGTCCATCTCTGCCTCTCTCTCTCTCTCTGTCCCTCCATCTGTCTTTCCCTCTCTGTCTCTCACTCCCTCTCCTTCTCTCACTGTCTCTCCATCTATCTTCCCCACCCCCTGTCACTCCCTCTCTCTCCTTCTATCTCTGTCTCTGTCTCTCTCTCAGTCTCTCTCTCTGTCCCGCCATCTGTCTTTCCCTGCCCTGTCACTCCCTCTCTCTCCTTCTATGGCTGTCTCTTTCTCTCGTTCCCTCCATCTGTCTTCACCCTCTCTCTCTCTCCGTCTCTCTCCTTCTCTCTCTCCTTCTCTCTCGCTCTCTCTGCCTCTCTCCCTGTCTGTCTCTCTCTGTCCCTCCATCTGTATTTCCCTCTCTGTCTCTCCCTCTCTCTCCTTCTATCTCTGTCTCTGTCTCTCTCTCAGTCTCTCTCACTGTCCCTCCATCTGTCTTTTCCTCCCTGTCTCTCCGTCTTTCTCCTTCTATCTCTGTCTCTGCCTGTCTCTCTGTCTCTCTCTCTGTTCCTCCATCTGTCTTTCCCTCTCTGTTTCTCCCTCTCTCTCCTTCTATCTTGGTCTCTCTCTCTCTCTGCCTCTCCATCTGTCTTTCCCTCTATGTCTCTCCCTCTCTCTCCTTCTGTTTCTCTCTCTGTCTCTCTCTGTACCTCTCTCTGTGTCTCTCTCTGCGTCTCTCTCTGTCTCTCTCTGTCTCTCTCTCTGTCACTCCATCTGTCTTTCCCTCTCTGTCTCTCCATCTGTCTTTCCCTCCCTGCCCTGTCACTCCCTCTCTCTCTTTCTATCTCTGTCTATCTCTCTCTATCCCTCCATCTGTCCTTCCCTCCCTATCACTCCATCTCTCTCCTTCTATCTCTGCCTCTCATTTTGTCCCTCCATCTGTCTTTCCCTTCCTGACGCTCGCTCTCTCTCCTTCTCTCTCTGTCTCTCTCTCTCTCTACAACTCCATCTGTCCTTCGCTCCCTGTCACTCCCTCTCTCTCCTTCTCTCTCTGTCTCTCTCTTTGTCCCTCCATCTGTCTTTCCCTTCCTGACACTCCCTCTCACTACTACTATCTCTGTCTCTGCCTCTCTCTCTATCTCGCTCCCTTGTCCCTCCATTAGTCTTCACCCTCTCTGTCTCTCCGTCTCTCTCCCTCTCTCTCTTCTTCTCTCTCTCTCTCTGCCTCTCTCCCTGTCTGTCTCTCTCTGTCCCTCCATCTGTATTTCCCTCTCTGTCTCTCCCTCTCTCTCCTTCTATCTCTGTCTCTGTCTCTCTCTCAGTCTCTCTCACTGTCCCTCCATCTGTCTTTTCCTCCCTGTCTCTCCGTCTTTCTCCTTCTATCTCTGTCTCTGCCTGTCTCTCTGTCTCTCTCTCTGTTCGTCCATCTGTCTTTCCCTCTCTGTCTCTCCCTCTCTCTCCTTCTATCTTGGTCTCTCTCTCTCTGTCTCTCTCTCTGTCCCTCCATCTGTATTTCCCTCTCCGTCTCTCCTTCTCTCTCCTTCTATCTCTGTCTCTCCATCTGTCTTTATCTCTCTGTCTCTCCCTCTCTCTCCATCTCTCCCTGTCTCTGTCTCTCTCTCAGTCTCTTTCACTGTCCCTCCTTCTGTCTTTTCCTCCCTGCCTCTCCGTCTTTCTCCTTCTATCTCTGTCTCTGCCTGTCTCTCTGTCTCTCTCTCTGTTCCTCCAGCTGTCTTTCCCTCTCTGTCACTCCCTCTCTCTCCTTCTATCTTGGTCTCTCTCTCTCTCTGTCTCTCCATCTGCCTTTCCCTCTGCTTCTCTCCCTCTCTCTCCTTCTGATTCTCTCTCTGCCTCTCTCTGTACCACTCTCTGTGTCTCTCTCCGCGTCTCTCTCTGTCTCTCTCTGTCTCTCTCTCTGTCACTCCATCTGTATTTCCCTCTCTGTCTCTCCATCTGTCTTTCCCTCCCTGCCCTGTCACTCACTCTCTCTCTTTCTATCTCTGTCTATCTCTCTCTATCCCTCCATCTGTCCTTCCCTCCCTATCACTCCATCTCTCTCCTTCTATCTCTGTCTCTCACTTTGTCCCTCCATCTGTCTTTCCCTTCCGGACGCTCGCTCTCTCTCCTTCTCTCTCTGTCTCTCTCTCTCTCTATCACTCCATCAGTCCTTCCCTCCCTGTCACTCCCTCTCTCTCCTTCTCTCTCTGTCTCTCTCTTTGTCCCTCCATCTGTCTTTCCCTTCCTGACACTCCCTCTCACTACTTCTATCTCTGTCTCTGCAACTCTCTCTGTCTCTCTGTCTCTCTCCTTCTCGCTCTGTCTCTCTCTCCCTCTCTCTCTGTCTGTCCCTCCATCTGTCTTTCCCTCTCTGTCTCTCCGTCTCTCTCCTTCTCTCTCTGTCTCTTTCTCTCTCTGTGTCTCTCTCTCTCTGTCTCTCCATCTATCTTTCCCTCCCTATCACTGCCTCTCTCTCCTTCCATCTTTGCCTCTCTCTCTGTCCCTCCATCTGTCTTCCCCCGTCACTCCATCTCACTCCTTCTATCTCTGTATCTCTCTCTCTCTCTGTCCCTCGATCTGTCTTTCCCTCTCTGTTTCCCCCCTTCCTCCTTCTATCTCTGTCCTCTCTCTTTCTGTCTTTCCATCTGTATTTCCCTCCCTGTCACTCCCTCCCTCTCCTTCCATCTCTGCCTCCCTCTCTCTCTGTCTCTCCATCTGTCTTTCCCTCTCTGTCTCTCACTCTCTCTCCTTCTCTCTCTGCCTCTCTCTCTCTGTCTTTCCATCTGTCGTTCCCTCTCTGTCTCTCCCTCTCTTTCCTTCTCTCTCTGTCTCTCTCTGTCTCTCTCTCTGTCACTCCATCTGTCTTTCCCTCTCTGTCTCTCCATCTGTCTTTCCCTCCCTGCCCTGTCACTCCCTCTCTCTCTTTCTATCTCTGTCTATCTCTCTCTATCCCTCCATCTGTCCTTCCCTCCCTATCACTCCATCTCTCTCCTTCTATCTCTGTCTCTCACTTTGTCCCTCCATCTGTCTTTCCCTTCCTGACGCTCGCTCTCTCTCCTTCTCTCTCTGTCTCTCTCTCTCTCTATCACTCCATCTGTCCTTCCCTCCCTGTCACTCCCTCTCTCTCCTTCTCTCTCTGTCTCTCTCTTTGTCCCTCCATCTGTCTTTCCCTTCCTGACACTCCCTCTCACTACTTCTATCTCTGTCTCTGCAACTCTCTCTGTCTCTCTGTCTCTCTCCTTCTCGCTCTGTCTCTCTCTCCCTCTCTCTCTGTCTGTCCCTCCATCTGTCTTTCCCTCTCTGTCTCTCCGTCTCTCTCCTTCTCTCTCTGTCTCTTTCTCTCTCTCTGTCTCTCTCTCTCTCTGTCTCTCCGTCTATCTTTCCCTCCCTATCACTGCCTCCCGCTCCTTCCATCTTTGCCTCTCTCTCTGTCCCTCCATCTGTCTTCCCCCCGTCACTCCATCTCACTCCTTCTATCTCTGTCTCTCTCTCTCTCTATCCCTCGATCTGTCTTTCCCTCTCTGTCTCCCCCTTCCTCCTTCTATCTCTGTCCTCTCTCTTTCTGTCTCTCCATCTGTCTTTCCCACCCCCTGTCACTCCCTCTCTCTCCTTCTATCTCTGTCTCTTTCTCTCTATCGCTCCATCTGTCCTACCCTCCCTGTCACTCCATCTCTCTCCTTCTCTCTCTGTCTCTCACTTTGTCCCTCCATCTGCCTTTCCCTTCCTGACATTCCCTCACCCTCCTTATCTCTCTGTCTATCTCTCTGTCTTTCCATCAGTCTTTCCCTCCCTGTCACTCCCTCTCTCTGCCTCTCTGTCCCTCAATCTGTTTTTCCCTTCCTGACATTCCCTCTCCCTCTTTATCTCTCTGTCTCTCTCTCTGTCTTTCCATCTGTCTTTCCCTCCCTGTCAGTCCATCTCTCTCCTTCTTTCTCTGTCTCACTCTCTCGTCCCTCCTTCTGTCTTTCCCTCTCTATCTCTCCGTCTCTCTCCTTCTCTTTCTCTCTCTGTCTCTCTCTGTGTCTCTCTCTCTCTGTCTCTCTCTCTGTCTCTCTCTCTGTCCCTCCATCTGTCTTTCCCTCTCTGTCTCTCCCTCTCTCTCCTTCTCTTTCTCCCTCTGTCACTCTCTGTGTGTCTCTCTCTTTCTCTCTCTCTGTCTCTCTCTCTGTCCCTCCATCAGTCATTCCCTCCCTGCCCTGTCACTCCCTCTCCCTCCTTCTATCTCTGTCTCTCTCTGTCTATCCCTCCATCTGTCCTTCCCTCCCTGTCACTCCATCTCTCTCCTTCTCTCTCTGTCTCTCACTTTGCCCCTCCATCTGTCTTTCCCTTCCTGTCTCTCCCTCTCACTACTTCTATCTCTGTCTCTGCCACTCTCTCTGTCTCTCTCTCTTGTCCCTCCATCAGTCTTTCCCTCTCTCTCTCTCCGGCTCTCTCCTTCTCTCTCTCTCTCTCTGCCTCTCTCTCTGTCCCTCTGTCTGTCTTTCCCTCTCTGTCTCTCCCTCTCTCTCCTTCTATCTCTGTCTCTCCATCTGTCTTTCCCTCTCTGTCTCTCCCTCTCAATCCTTCTCTCTCTGTCTCTGTCTCTGTCTCTGTCTCTGTCTCTGTCTCTGTCTCTCTCTCTCCCTCTGTCCCTCCATCTGTCTTTCCCTCTCTGTCTCTCCATCTGTCTCTGCCTCTTTCTCTGTCTCGGCCTCTTTCTCTGTCTCTCTCTCTATGCCTCCCTCGGTCCTTATCCTTCTATCTCTGTCTCTGCCTCTCTCCCTGTCTCTCTCTCTCTGTCCCTCCATCTGTCTTTCCTCTCTGTCACTCTCTCCCTCTCCTTCTATCTATGTCTCTCTCTCTCTGCCATCACCGACACTGGGAGAGAGACAGAGGGACGGATGGTGAGATATGAAGGCATAGAGAGGGCTGTAGAGAGGGACAAACTTGGAGAGAGAGAGAGATTGTTGAGTTGGATGAAGAGGATAATGAAATGTATATTAACTTGATTTAATCCTTCACTGCTGTGTCCACAAACATATTTGAGTTAGGTATGGAGTGAAAACAAGCATCGGGAGAGGGTGGAATGCAGATGAAGTTGGGCCCAGGCGTACACTTTTGATGATCGAGACGGAATAGCCTCCATTTTAAATATTCAGCCAACTATTCCACTGTGGGAACCATCACACCCTCATGATATTGTTTGTGGACATTTCACGCTGGCTTATTGGTAATTTTTCATCCTGTGATTGATAGATTCTTGTTGACCAAAGGTATTAAGAGAAATGGGGCAAAGGCAGGATATATGGTGTAAGTTAGATCACAGATCAGCCATCATCTTATTGAATGCAGCAACAGAGTTCTGGGGTGAAATTGCATCCTCCTCTTCCAATATCCCCTGTTAAATATCCTTCTTTCTCTGTCAGTCACCCTGTCAGTCTATGTCTCTCTGTTTCTCCCTTTCTGTCTGTCTGTCTCTCTCTCTCTCTCTCTCTGTTTCGGACAGTGTCTAGTGAGATTCACTCTGTATCCACCCCATGATGTTCCTGCCCTGGGAGTGTGTGATGGGACAGCGTAGAGGGAAATTTACTCTGTATCAAACCCAGCATTGTGCTGGGCTTGGAAATGTTTAATGGGACAGTGTAGCTGGAGATTTACTCTGTATCCCTGGAATTTAGATGGTTATGGGGTGATTAGATGAATGTTTTCAAGATAATAAGCGAAACTGATCGGGTGGACTGACAGTAACTATTCCCACAGGCGGCGGAGTCTGAAACTTGGGGCATGGTCTGAAAATATAAACAGTGGCCACTTTGACTTCATCCCATCGTGTCGTATGTACATTCTCACAGAGAGCAGGTATAGCAGCACATATATAACAGGATAGCAGGTATAACTGTAGTCATAGTATTCAGCTGACAATTGATCAGTTACATTGTTATTTCAGTCCATATTTGCAGTACACACGGTACCCTACTGTTGCAAAAAAGTCATATAGTATCTATTCCTCCCAAAGGGGCAAAATGTCACTGGCTCAACATTCTCACCAAATACTAAAGCATTCCACAATGCAAAACTCTCAAATTCAACACAATTCTCCTATTCTGCGTCTCGCTGGTCTGTTCTGATTCTCTGAGGGATTACTGATGCTTATCCTCCGCATGAGCAGTCGTCCTCTAATTCTGGCCTCTTGAGCATCCTCAATTTGAATCGTCCCACCATTGGTGGCCGTGCCTTCAAGCTGCCAAGACCCTTACTCTGGAACTCTTTTCCTCAGCCTCTCTGTCTCACTAACTCTCTTTCCTCTTTGAAGACGCTGGCTCAAACCAACCTCTCTGACCAAGTTTTTGTTCATCTAGTGTAATATCTCCTTTCGTGACTCGATGTCAACTTTTTATTTGCCTCATTTATTTGTTGGATGTGTGCGTTACTGGCCAGGCCAGCATTTATTACCCATCCCTAATTGCCCTTGAGAAGGTGGTGTTGAGCCTCCTTCTTGAACCGCTGCAGTCCATGTAGGGTAGGTATACCCACAGTGCTGTTCGGAAGCGAGTTCCAGGATTTTGACCCAGTAAGAGTGAAGGAATGGTGATATAGTTTCAAGTTAGGATGGTGTGTGACTTTCGTTGTTGTGTGCAGAGAGTATTTTCAGTGCGCAGTCCATTTAAATTTTTTTCTTTTTTATTTTCACGTGGTTAGATGTAAAGTTTCTCCTCCAATCTGCCTGCCTCCCCGTATCTCCTCACTATTTCCGCCCGTCTCTCCCTCCTTCTCTAAAGCCACTGCTTTAATCTGCACCTAAACTCACACTGTACCTGCCCTGGGAGGTCTCATTATGGTGCTTTAGCAATGAGTTATACAGTACCAGCATAACCTACCTGCTCTGATATACTTTAACAGCCTTGTTGGGAATGGCACTGCAGTTTGAAAATATGAAACACTGATCCAACATTTACCCCTAAAACACTCACACTAACCTCCAAAAACAGGACTGGGAAGATAATGCGGATTGTTAATGATTGTTACAACTTGTCTCATCTTCTCTATTTGTCTCTCTCTCTCATGTTTGTTTCTTCCCATCTTTCTCTCTTTTTCTCCCCCTCGCCCTCTCCCTCTTTCTCTGCCTCTTTCCATGACTCTGTCTCTAACACCATCTCTCTCTCCTTGGACAGAAATGTTTTTATCCATTTCTTGATTAATTTTGAACCTGTAAATCTTGCCCTTGCTGGGAACGTCACTGCAGTTTGAAAATATCAAACACTGATCAACACTCGCCCCCTAATCTCTCACACTAAACCCCCAATACAGGACTGTGCAGATAATGCGGATTGTTACTGAAGTTCTGTCAAAGTCCCCTCACACACTGTATCCCATTTCACCTGCTTCTAAAGTTTGTCAGTGTTTAATAATATTATTTGGAATTATTTTAAATGTCACTTCAGTTTGAAACTATCAATCACTGATCCAACACTTGCCCCCAAAACACTCACACTAAACCCCTGATCTTTCCTTTCAAAATTAGTTCCTGCACACAGCCAGTTTTACTTTTTAATTCTATCTTTTTTCAACATTATTAGATGTAAAGTTTTTCCTATAATCTCGCCCTCTTTCTCTCCCTCTCTGACTGTCTGTCCCTCTGTCTCTGTTTCTCCCTCTGTTTGTCTCTCTCCCTCTCTCTCTCTGTCCCTTTCTCCCTCTGCATTTGTCTCTCTCCCTCTGCTTCTGCCTGCCTCTCTTTCTGTCCCTCTCACTCTGCTTTTGCCTGCCTCCCTTTCTGTCTCTCTCCCTCTGTGTCTGTTTCTCAATTTTTCTCTATCATTCCAGCTCTGTCTCTCTCTCTCTCTCCCTGTCTCTGCCCCATTCTGTCTGTGTCTCTGTCCGTCTGTGTCTCACTCCCTCCAACTCTCCGTCCCTCTGTACATGGACAGCAATGCTTTGAGCCATATATTTGGTTAAAGTTGAATCTTTAACTCTTGCTTTTGTTGGGAATGGCAATGTAGGTTAAAAATATCAAACACACATCAAACACTCATCCCTAAAACACTCACATTAAACCACAAATACCGGACTGGGCAGACAACGGGGATTGTTACTGGGGTTCCGTCAAGGTCTCATTTCGCTATTTCTTCTGTCTCTCACTCTATTCCACTTTGTCCCTCTCTCTCCATTTCCCCATTTTTTCGTTTCCCTCTCTCCTCTTTCCTTCATCGCCCCCAACTTTATAAATAGAGAGGGTGCTCCTTCCACTTGATAAATAGAGAGGGAGCTCCCTCCACTTTATACGTGGTGGCGGAGCTCCCTCTACTTTATACATAGATAGGGAGCTCCCTCTGGTTTATATCGCTGCTGTGGTGGGATATGAACTTCAGTCCCCAGGCCATCAGGTTGGGCCTCTGGATTACATGACCAGTGATATTATCACTACCCAACTGCCTCCCAAATGGATGCGTACAGTGTCTGTCCCGTAATATCACTCACAGTAGTTTTTGGGCTGTACCCCTGAACATGGTCCCGAATCAGAGACTCAAAGTTCACATTTTAATTGGGAAAAGGCAGGAACAGAGTGAAACGGGATTGTTTTTGTCCCTGGATTCAGTGTCCACTGCAGACAGATCAGTTACATTTACAATAGAAATGCCAGGAGTGAACAAGGTCAATACAATAATATGGAAAATGTAAATGACGACTCTCATAATTGCCATCCATCCAGTATGAGTACAGAATTCAGGTTTATTCCCGAGAGAGGTCTTACTAAAAAAATGTCATTGACATTGAAATGATTGTGTTTTATCCACCACATTATTTACATCAGAGTCAAAGCTGCTGATGTAATATGTTTGTTCAGGAGATTGTAACTAATAGCAATGATCAGGGGTATAACCGTGTCAGTGGAGACTTATCCCCTGTATAAATCAGGACCCATTGGAATGGATCAGCTCAGAGTGCCTGGTGGAGCTGTGGGTTCCAGGCTAATCGAAGTCTCTGCTTCTCACAGAAATGGGATATCCAGTATTCGTTCAGTTCATGTTCATTTACTATCCTGGACTTGCAGCAATTGGAGTTGCTGGGAAGCAGTATCTCAGCTGTTAATGGTGTAAATCGATGTTAACTGTGTTGCTGTACTGGATATTATTTCCCTCTGTGCGTGTTACACTGCCTTCTGTTCTTTTCCAGCAATTTACTGATGGAATCTCCTCATTGTCTACTCTTTCATTCTTGCAGGAACTGTATTATGTATTTAATGGTATTGTTTTAAGTAACTGTGGCATTATTACTGGATTATTCTGTGTAATGAAGGTATTGGAATGAGATGTTTCAGTGAGGAACAATAATCAGACCATTAGACGTTTTTAACAGTTTCATGATGTGGATCTAACCGTTCCTGGAATATTTTTATGATTGTTTTTGCAGTGATTGATAATGAGACATCTCACGGTCTCAGTGTTACAAGGGGACAGAACAATATCCTCCCTCCCCAATAACATGGCTCAGTTTAACTGGGATTTCAATGTATTTATTGATTATCACTGTAATCAAATATTATTTCATTCTGTGTGTGTCTGACGCTGCTTCAGAAGTCCGGCTACTGAACTGCGTTTGCTGCTGACACTTTCACTTCTCCTTCTCTGCTTCACTGTGGACCTTCACTGTCACTGGACTACATTGTAAAATAGAAAGTATTGATGTGATGTTTTACTGGTTTTCACTCTGTCAGTTGGAATCAAAGTCTTTCCATTTATCTGTAGATTATCAGCTGCAGAGCTGATGTTGGTGTTTTATTAATTAAACAATCCCACATTCAAACAGATTACTTTATAATTCCAGGAGAAGGAATTTCAATGATTGTGAGGTTTGTCTGGAAGTAGCTTTCGATCCTGTTTATTCCATGTATTGTAGATGAAGTGAAGAGTGTAGGTGAACAGGTGGAAACTTGAATGTTCTGCAGATACATTAAACTATTCACAGACGTTTCACCATTGAACAAACTGACTCTGACAACAGAATCATTGAACCTGGGGCTGGTGAACAGAACACAGAGGCAAAATGTTAGCAATAAATCATATGTGAAAAGTAGCAAGAAGTAACAGTTTGCAGGTGTGAGTACTCCAGAGAGATAGGGAAGGAGAAAAGGAGCAGGGAGAACGAAACCGACGGAAAGAAGTAAGCAGAAGTAAAGAGAAAGAGAATGAAGCAGCAATGTAAATAATTCACTATCATAAAGTGCTGGAATGTCCAGAACAATTAGTGAGAGAAACTGTGAGTTGAAGTTGTTTGTTGTCAGATTGTGTTCATTTTTAGAATTAGAATTAGAACATTACTGCACAGTACAGGCCCTTCGGCCCTCGATGTTGCACCGATCTGTGAAACCATCTGACCTACACTATTCCATTTTCATCCATATGTCTATCCAATGATCAGTTAAATGCCCTTAAAGTTGGCGAGTCTACTACTGTTGCAAGCAGGGCGTTCCACGCCACTACTACTCTCTGAGTAAAGAAACTACCTCTAACATCTGTCCTATATCTATCGCCCCTCAACTTAAAGCTATGTCCCCTCGTGTTTGCCATCACCATCCGAGGTAAAAGACTCCCACTATCCACCCTATCGAACCCTCTGATTATCTTTTATGTCTCTATTAAGTCACCTCTCCTCCTCCTTCTCTCCAACGAAAACAACCTCAAGTCCCTCAGCTTTTCCTCGTAAGACCTTCCCTCCATACCAGGCAACATCCTAGTAAGTCTCCTCTGCACCCTTTCCAAAGCTTCCACATCCTTCCAATAATGCGGTGATCAGAACTGCTCGCAATACCCCAGGTAAGGTCTCACCAGAGTTTTGTACAGCTGCAGCATGACCTCGTGGCTCCGAAACTCCCTCCCCCTACTACTACTAATAAAAGCTAACACACCATATGCCTTCTTAACAGCCCTATTAACTTGGGTAGCAACTTTCAGGGATTTATTTACCTGGACACCAAGATCTCTCTGCTCATCTACACTACCAAGAATCTTCTCATTAGCCCAGTACTCTGCATTCCTATTACTCCTTCCAAAGTGAATCACCTCACACTTCTCCGCATTAAACTCCATTTGCCATCTCTCAGCCCAGCTCTGCAGCCTACCTATGTCCCTCTGTAACCTACAACTTCCTTCGGCACTATCCACAATTCCACCGACCTTCGTGTCATCCGCAAATTTACTAACCCACCCTTCTACACCCTCTTCCAGGTCATTTATAAAAATGACAAACAGCAGTGGCCCCAAAACAGATCCTTGCGGTACACCACGAGTAACTAAACTCCAGGATGAACATTTGCCATCAACCACCAGCTGGCCAATTTCTGATCCAAAGCTCTAAGTCATCTTAAACCCCATACTTCCGTATTTTCTGCAATAGCCTACCGTGGGGAACCTTCTCAAACGCCTTACTGAAATCCATATACACCATATCCACTGCTTTGCCCTCATCCACCTGTTTGGTCACCTTCTTGAAAAACTCAATCAGGTTTGTGAGGCACGACCTACCCTTCACAAAACCGTGCTGACCATCGCTAATGAACTTATTCTTTTCAAGATGATTATAAATCCTGTCTCTTTTAACCTTTTCCAACATTTTACCCACAACCGAAGTAAGGCTCACAGGTTTATAATTACCAGGGCTGTCTCTCCTCCCCTTCTTGAACAAGGGGACAACATTTGCTATCCTCCAGTCTTCTGGCACTATTCCTGTCGACAATGACGACATAAAGATCAAGGACAAAGGCTCTGCAATCTCCTCCCTGGCTTCCCAGAGAATCCTAGGATAAATCCCATCAGGCCCAGGGGACTTATCTATTTTCACACTTTCCAAAATTGCTAACACCTCCTCCTTGTGAACCTCTGTGTTGATTTCTGTCAGGTCATCATTTTGTTTCGTAGAAAGTTCCGCTTCCTTACTTAGTGACTGAATAAATTGAACAGAATCAGTTCTTCACTGATGGTAATTCATTATTTAAATACTGTACTTGAAAATCTCTGTCACTGCTGAATTCAATAAAGAGCGAGGCTGATATCAGAAATATATCTAAATTTATATTTAATAGCCTGTACAAACTAAATATATTGACTATATTGTATAAACAATGAACTGTTCTCCAACACCAATAACCACAGTGATTATTGTTTGAATGTATGAATTGAGTTGTATTACTGGGATCTATAGATTAGATTTCCTCTAACACTCTGCTGCAGTCTCTCCCTGTGAATCTCAGCCTCTCCTCTCACTGTATTGAATCCTCAGTCTCCTCATCCATTGCTTCAGGTTATCCACTTTCCCAAACCATCTGCTCCAGTCTCCCCTCCAGCTCCAACATGTCCTTTCCCTTCTCTCCCTCTCAATCTCACTCACTGTCACCACCTCCAGCTCCTTTGTCCAACCTGATAGGAATACAGGAACAAAGGAGCAGGACGAGGCCATTCAGCCCTAGAGCCTGCTCTGCTATTCTAGATCTTTGCTGATACTCTAACACAGCGCTGCCGTTTACCCTCTTGGTAACAGTCCCTGTCGGTTCCCTGAACCCAGAGCAACAAACCAGCGACACATCACGCTCTCCCCAAACATTCCCAACCAACAGTCTGGAGACAAATTCCCAATTAACCCATTGCATTACATCTCTATAAAACACCTTCTCATTTCCCACTGACACTGCATCCTCACTCAGTACTTCCAGTAGATCCGGTGCTGACTTTATTCGCTTTCTGCATCAATTTCCCAATTCATTATTAATAACTGTGTTTTCAAACATTTCACTGTGGCAAAGCACTGCCCGGGTCAATGAATCAGTTTTCACTGCTCGATGCAGCAACAAAGTTGGAAATTTCAGCCCAGATCCTGTCAAACTGCTGCTTTGTCTCCAGGTCTGATCAGTAATTTCTCTGCTTCCTTTTCTCTCTCTCTTCCAGTTAACTTGGTGGCGATTGTGATCCTGTCCCGAGGAAAGTGCGGTCTCTCCAAATGTATCAGTGTCTACCTGGTGGGAATGGCAGTGTCTGATCTCCTGGTCGTTTTCACTAATCCCATATTGACCTGGATTGTTGTAATTTATTTCCCATATTCATTCCTGAGAATTACTCCTGTGTGTTCTCTCATTGTCGTTCTGCTTTCTGCATCCACAGTTGTTTCTGTCTGGCTCACAGTCACTTTCACCTTTGATCGATTTGTGGCCATTTGTTGTGTGAAGCTGAAAACAAAATATTGCAGCGAGAAAACGGCGGCTGTGGTTGTGGGAACAGTGAGTGTGCTGGGCTGTTTAGAGTCTCTCCCCTGGTACTTAACACTGAAACAAGATTACATTATTGATAATGTTCCCATGGGTTGTGTTCATAAACTGAGCTTCTTTACTTCCCCCATATGGGGGGCATTTGAATTGTTTGACCTCATTTTAACCCCTTGTGTCCCGGTCTTTCTGATTTTGCTGCTCAATGTTCTGACTGTCAGACGGATTTTATTCTCCAGTAAAGTCCGCAGGGGATTCCGGCGCCGCAGCAATGCAGAGAATCACAAGGACCCAGAGATGGAGAATCGCAGGAAATCAATGATTTTACTCTTCAGTATATCCGCCAGTTTTATACTGTTATGGGTGACCCGGGTTGTGTTTAACATTTATAGGCTAATTGTAGATATTAAGTCTTATTCCTCCTGCACTGACCCTCTCTTTATCATAGGTCAAACATCAAAGATGCTGCAGATTCTCTGTTCCTGCACCAACACATGTATTTACATTGTGACCCAGACTAAATTCAGACAGGCGCTGAAGAAGGGGGTGAAATACCCTCTCAATCTCATTGTTAAATTTGTGAAATCATAGAAAGAGCTGAAGGGTTTCAAACACTGGAACTAAATCCCATTCCCCCTCCTCCCCCAGACCCCCGCTCCACCACCCACCCTCCACCCGCCTTTGTGATTATTTGACCGACGCCACCTTTAGTCCTGGCAGCTGCCGGAACGTGGCAGATCCTGATGGTTAACGGGAATAGTGAACGTTTGCGGATGTGCCAGTGCAGCGCCACCTCGTGGGTGCTCTGTCAACAACCGCCACCAGTGGACAAAGCTGCAAATCGCAGTGATTGTGAGGTGGTGAGAGGGACAGTAACTGCAGTGAGGCAGGGACACCAGCAGATGGAGATGGTGAACGGGGGCAGCAACTGCAGTGAGGCAGGGGCACCAGCAGATGCTGATGGTGAGAGGAGGTCAGTAACTGCAGTGAGATAGGTACACCAGCAGATGGAGATGGTTGGAGGGGGACAGTACCTGCAGTGAGACAGGGACACCAGCAGATGGAGATGGTGAGAGGGGACAGTACCTGCAGTGAGACAGGGACACCAGCAGATGGAGATGGTGGGATGCGACAGTAACTGCAATGAGACAGGGACACCAGCAGATGGTGATGGTGATAGGGGGACAGTAACTGCAATGAGACAGGGACACCTGCATTTGGAGATGGTGAGAGGGGGCAGCAACTGCAGTGAGGCAGGGGCACCAGCAGATGCTGATGGTGAGAGGAGGTCAGTAACTGCAGTGAGACAGGTACACCAGCAGATGGAGATGGTTAGAGGGGGACAGTACCTGCAGTGAGACAGGGACACCATCAGATGGAGATGGTGAGAGGGGACAGTACCTGCAGTGGGACAGGGACACCAGCAGATGGAGATGGTGGGATGCGACAGTAACTGCAATGAGACAGGGACACCAGCAGATGGTGATGGTGAGAGGCGGTCAGTAACTGCAATGAGACAGGGACACCAGCAGATAGAGATGGTGAGAGGGGACAGTAATTGCAATGAAACAGGGACACCAGCAGATGGAGATGGTGAGAGGGGACAGTAACTGCAATGAGACAGGGACACCAGCAGATGGAGATGGTGAGAGGGGGACTGTAACTGCAGTGAGACAGGGACACCAGCAGATGGAGATGGTGAAAGGGGACAGTACCTGCAGTGAGACAGGGACACCAGCAGATGGAGATGGTGGGATGCGACAGTAACTGCAATGAGAAAGGGACACCTGCAGATGGAGATGGTGAGAGGGGGACAGTAACTACAATGAGACAGGGACACCAGCAGATGGAGATGGTGAGAGGGGACAGTAACTGCAATGAGACAGGGACACCAGCAGATGGGGTTGGTGAGAGGGGACAGTAACTGCAGTGAGACAGGGACACCAGCAGATGGAGATTGTGAGAGGGGGACTGTAACTGCAGTGAGAGAGGGACACCAGGAGATGGAGATGCTGAGCCATTGCTGAGAGAGATTCTGTGTTGCTGAATGTTTGAAAGTTTTTACAAGTTTGAGGAATTTACTTTCTGTAAACTTGAGATGCTCAATAAAATAATTTCAATGCAGTTTGTGTAAAGTGGCTATTTTACTACTTGTAACATTAAACTCGTTACTGTCTGGAAAATTATTTTCAATGATTAAAGGTAATGTATAAATAAAACAACAGCATCAAATTAAACTCAATCATTTTCAAATAAAAACTCTCGATATAAGTTGTGTTGAATTCTTCATCACTATGGTTATGGCATCTCTGTCTCACTCTCACTTCTCTATGCTGGTTTCTTCTCTACTATAATTCAGAGTAATTGAAGTTTTGATCCGATTGTATTTTGAAAGTTAATATTGAATCTGCTTTCAGAAACCTGTCAGACAGTGAATTCCAGACCAGAGCAACTCCCTGCCTATTTGTTTCCCCCCTCTGCTAGTGCAAACAGTCTCTCCTCATATCTCCAAACTGGGGGAAAGATTTTGAATACAATACAATTAATTTCTCCAGGACAGCAGCTGCAGACGAATTTGGACAAACAATGAACAAAAATCCCTCTGAATCCCCCAGGAGAGCAGTGGAAGGAAACAGTCAGGAAGCAAATGGAAACAAGTGACATTTTATTGCAGCAGTAAAATATCTTTGTCAGAATGTAGAGGTCTTTACCGCTGAACTTTATATAAACTGGAGGTGAAAGGTGGGAGATCTTTCATACCATTTGTGATAAATGGCTATTTTCCAGCTTTGTAAACCCTTCTAACATTAAACTGGTGAATGTTCAGAAGCTTTTTTCAATTGATTACAGGCCAATGCATAAATACAGCAGCAGCAAATAAAGTATGAAGAATCATTGACAAATATAACTGCAAATATGGCTACGAATTGTTGTGTGAAATGTCATTGGTTATAAAAGTTTTCTTGGCTGCCTCATTAACCTGGCTCTAGTTTCACTCTTTGTCACACAGTGGAATTGAAAAACCGAATAAAAACTGCCTGTATATACTGCAGTCAAACCGGCCACTGCAGCAAAAACTCTTTGTCACAATTTCAAGGTAATTGCAGTGAGTCATTTTCTGAACTTTCTGTTAACTGGAGGTGAATAGTGAAAGGCATTTTATATAATTAGTGTTCAATGGCCATTATCCAAACTGGTCCCCCCAGGTTTGAAATTACAGCAGCTTTTCTGCTCTGTTAATGAGGTTTTTGGGGGAGGGAGAGAGAGACAGACAGACAGACAGTTTTCTGTCTGGAATGGTCCCTTTGGGATATGGCTGGAATATCCCTCTCTCTCCCATTCTCTGTTTACACAGAGACTCACCTTGGACTGTCCCATGCCTGGGAGGGAGTGTCCAGATGGAGGACGCTGCATTTTGGGTGGACTGTCTGTTTTGAGTGACAGGTTTTGGGAGAAATTAGGACATCAGCCTCTAATCTTTCTTTCCATGCGGCTGGTTTGTGAAGGTGAGTTTCTGTGTCTCAGTTTCTGTGTCTCTGTGCCCAGGTGGATTGGAACTGATTACAGTGTGTGTGTGAGAGAGTCCAGTCTGAATCCCCCGCTATCTCTGTCCCAGTCCTAACGCTTTTCTCCAAAGCCCAATCCAATGCCCCTCTCCAGGATCTTTTCCCCATGGAAGAGCTGATGGAGGGAAGGTGTTCGAGTCCAACGATGGAACGCAGGTGGTGTGGATTGGTGAGTATCACATCTTTATTGTCTCTCTCTCCCTTTCTACCCTTCTGATTGAGCCTCTTTCACTCAGTCTCTTTCACTGAATCTCTCCCGCACTCAATCTCTCTCGCACTGAAACTCTCTCTCCATGAATCTCTCTCTCACTGAGACTCTCACTCACTGAATCTCTCCATCATTGAATTTCCCTCTCACTGAATATCCCTCTCACTGAATTCTCCCTCTCACTGAATTCTCGCTCGCACAGAATTCTCTCTGTCACTGAAATCTCTCTCACTGAATCTCTCTCGCATTGAAGCTCTCTCTCGCACTGAATCTCTCTCTCTCGCACTGAATCTCTCTCTCGCACTGAATCTCTCTCTCGCGCACTGAATCTCTCTCTCGCACTGAATCTCTCTCTCTCGCACTGAATCTCTCTCTCACACTGAATCTCTCTCTATCGCACTGAATCCTCTCTCTCGCACTGAATCTCTCTCTCGTACTGAATCTCTCTCTCGCACTGAATCTCTCTCTCGCAATGAATCTCTCTCTCGCACTGAATCTCTCTCTCTCGCACTGAATCTCTCTCTCTCTCGCAGTGAATCCTCTCTCTCGCACTGAATCTCTCTCTTGCACTGAAACTCTCTCTCGCACTGAATCTCTCTCACGCACTGAATCTCTCTTTCTCGCACAGAATCTCTCTCTCTGGCACTGAATCTCTCTTTCACGCACTGAATCTCTCTCTCGCAATCAATGTCTCTCTCTCGCACTGAAACTCTCTCTCGCACTGAATCTGTCTCTCGCACTGAATCTCTCTCTCGCAGTGAATCTCTCTCTCTCGCACTGAATCTCTCTCTCGCTCTGAATCTCTCTCTCGCACTGAATCTCTCTCTCACACTGAATCTCTCTCTCTTGCAATGAATCTCTCTCTCGCACTGAGTCTCTCTCTCTCGCACTGAATCTCTCTCTCTCGCAATGAATCTATCTCGCACTGAGTCTCACTCTCTCGCACTGAATCTCTCTCTCGCACTGAATCTCTCTCTCGCACTGAATCTCTCTCTCGCACTGAGTCTCTCTCTCTCGCAATGAATATCTCTCTCGCACTGAAACTCTCTCTCTCGCCCTGAATCTCTCTCTCATCCTGAACCTCTCTCTCGCACTGAAACTCTCTCTCTCGCACTGAATCTCTCTCTCGCACTGAGTCTCTCTCTCGCACTGAGTCTCTCTATCGCACTGATTCTCATTCTCTCGCACTGAATCTCTCGCTCGCACTGATTCACTCTCTCGCACTGATTCTCTCTCTCTCACACTGAGTATCTCTCTCTCACTGAGTCTCTCTCTCACTCTGAATCTCTCTCTCGCACTGAATCTCTCTCTCGCACTGAATCTCACTCTCGCAGTGAGTCTCTCTCTCGCACTGAATCTCTCTCTCCCACTGAGTTTCTCTCTCGCACTGAATCTCTCTCTCATGCACTGAATCTTCTCTCTCGCACTGAAACTCTCTCTCGCACTTAACCTCTCCCGAGCACTGAATCTCTCTCTCACACTGAATCCCTCTCTCTCGCACTGAATATCTCTCTCGCACTGAATCTCTCTCTCTGGCACTGAATCTCTCTCTTGCACTGAATCCTCCCTCTCACACTGAATCTCTCTCTCTCGCACTGAATCCTCTCTATCGCACTAAATCTCTCCCTTGCACTGAATCTCTCTCTCACACTGAATCTCTCTCTCTGGCACTGAATCTCTCTTTCTCGCACTGAATCTCCCTCTCGCACTGAATCTCTCTCTCGCACTGAATCTCTCTCTCTCGCACTGAATCTCTCTCTCGCACTGAATCTGTCTCTCTCGCACTGAATCTCTCTCTCTCGGACTGAATCCTCTCTCTCGCACTGAATCTCTCTCTCGCACTGAATCTCTCTCTCTCGCACTGAATCTCTCTCTCTCGCACTGAATCTCTCTCTCGCACTGAATTTCTCTCTCACGCACTGAATCTCTCTTTCTCGCACTGAATCGCTCTCTCGCACTCAATCTTTCTCTCGCACTGAATCTCTCTTTCTCGCACTGAATCTCTCTCTCGCACTGAATCTCTCTTTCTCGCACTGAATCTCTCTCTCGCACTCAATCTCTCTCTCTCGCACTGAATCTCTCTCTCGCACTGAATCTCTCTGTCTCGCACTGAATCTCTCTATCGCACTGAGTCTCTCTCTCACGCACTGAATCTCTCTCTCACACCGAATCTCTCTCTCTCGCACTGAATCTGTCTCTCGCACTGAACCTCTCTCTCGCACTGAATCACTCTCTCGCTCTGAATCTCTTTCTCGCACTGAATCTCTCTCTCACATGGAATCTCTCTCTCTCGCACTGAATCTCTCTCTCGCACTGAGTCTCACTCTCTCGCACTGAATCCCTCTCTCGCACTGAATCTCTCTCTCTCGCACTGAATCTCTCTCTCGCACTGAATCTCTCTCTCACACTGAATCTCTCTCTCTCTCACTGAATCTCTCTCTCGCACTGAACCTCTCTCTCGCACTGAATCTCTCTCTCGCACTGAATCTCTCTCTCTCGCACTGAATCTCTCTCACGCACTGAATCCTCGCTCTCGCACTGAATCTCTCCCTCTCGCACTGAATCCTCTCTCTCGCACTGAATCTCTCTCTCGCACTGAATCTCTCTCTCTCGCACTGAATCTCTCTCACTCACTGAATCCTCCCTCTCGCACTGAATCTCTCCCTCTCGCACTGAATCCTCTCTCTCGCACTGAATCTCTCTCATGCACTGAATCTCTCTCTCGCACTGAATCTCTCTCTCGCGCTGAATCTCTCTTTCCCGCACTGAATCTCTCTCTCTCGCACTGAATCTCTCTCTCCCACTGAGTTTCTCTCTCGCACTGAATCTCTCTCACGCACTGAATCTTCTCTCTCGCACTGAATCTCACTCTCGCACTTAACCTCTCCCTAGCACTGAACCTCTCTCTCACACTGAATCCCTCTCTCTCGCACTGAATATCTCTCTCGCACTGAATCTCTCTCTCTGGCACTGAATCACTCTCTCGCACTGAATCCTCCCTCTCACACTGAATCTCTCTCTCTCGCACTGAATCCTCTCTCTCGCACTGAATCTCTCTCTTGCACTGAATCTCTCTCTCACACTGAATCTCTCTCTCTGGCACTGAATCTCTCTTTCTCGCACTGAATCTCTCTCTCGCACTGAGTGTCACTCGCGCACTGAATCTCTCTCTCGCTCTGAATCTCTCTCTCGCACTGAATCTCTCTCTCGCACTGAATCTCTCTCTCGCACTGAATCTCTCTTTCTCGCACTGAATCTCTCTCTCGCACTGAATCTCTCTCTCTCGCACTGAATCTCTCTCTCGCACTGAACCCCGCTCTCGCACTGAATCTCTCTCTCGCTCTGAATCTCTCTCTCGCACTGAATCTCTCTCTCGCACTGAACCCCGCTCTCTCACTGAATCTCTCTCTCGCACTGAATCTCTCTCTCGCACTGAGTCTCACTCTCTCGCACTGAATCCCTCTCTCGCACTGAATCCCTCTCTCACACTGAATCTCTCTGTCTCGCACTGAATCTCTCTCTCGCACTGAATCTCTCTCTCGCACTGAGTCTCACTCTCTCGCACTGAATCCCTCTCTCGCACTGAATCCCTCTCTCGCACCGAATCTCTCTGTCTCGCACTGAAACTCTCTATCGCACTGAGTCTCTCTCTCTCGCACTGAATCTCTCTCTCGCACTGAGTGTCACTCGCGCACTGAATCTCTCTCTCGCTCTGAATCTCTCTCTCGCACTGAATCTCTCTCTCGCACTGAATCTCTCTCTCGCACTGAATCTCTCTTTCTCGCACTGAATCTCTCTCTCGCACTGAATCTCTCTCTCTCGCACTGAATCTCTCTCTCGCACTGAACCCCGCTCTCGCACTGAATCTCTCTCTCGCTCTGAATCTCTCTCTCGCACTGAATCTCTCTCTCGCACTGAACCCCGCTCTCGCACTGAATCTCTCTCTCGCACTGAATCTCTCTCTCGCACTGAGTCTCACTCTCTCGCACTGAATCCCTCTCTCGCACTGAATCCCTCTCTCGCACTGAATCTCTCTGTCTCGCACTGAATCTCTCTCTCGCACTGAATCTCTCTCTCGCACTGAGTCTCACTCTCTCGCACTGAATCTCTCTGTCTCGCACTGAATCTCTCTATCGCACTGAGTCTCTCTCTCTCGCACTGAATCTCTCTCTCACACTGAATCTCTCTCTCTCGCACTGAATCTCTCTCGCACTGAACCTCTCTCTCGCACTGAATCTCTCTCTCTCGCACTGAATCTCTCTCTCGCACTGAATCCTCCCTCTCGCACTGAATCTCTCCCTCTCGCACTGAATCCTCTCTCTCGCACTGAATCTCGCTCTCACTGAATTCTCCCTCTCACTGCATTCTCGCTCTCACTGAACTCTCTCTCTCACTGAAATCTCTCTCACTGAATCTCTCTCGCATTGAAACTCTCTCTCACTCAATCTCTCGCACTGAATCTCTCTCTCTCACTGAATTCTCTCTCGCACTGAATCTCTCTCGCACTCAATCTCTCTCGCACTGAATCTCTCTCTCGCACTGAAATCGCTTTCGCACTCAATCTCTCTCTCACTGAATCTCTCTCTCACAGCATCTCTCTCTCACTGAATCTCTCTCACACTGAATTCACTCTCGCACTCAATCTCTCTCTCAATGTATCTCTCTCGTACTGAATATCTCTCTCACTCAATCTTTCTATCATTGAATCTCTATCTCACTGAATCTCTATCTCACTGAATCTCTATCTCACTGAATTTGCTCTCGCACTGTATTCGCTCTCGCACTGAATCTCTCTCACTGAATCTCTATCTCACTGAATTCTCTCTCGCACTGAATTCTCTCTCGCACTGAATCTCTCTCACTGAATTCTCTCTCGCACTGAATCTCTCTCTCTCGCACTGAATCCTCTCTCTCGCACTGAATCTCTCTCTCGCACTGAATCTCTCTCTTGCACTGAATCTCTCTCTAACACTGAATCTCTCTCTCTCACACTGAATATCTCTCTCTCACACAGCATCTCTCTCACGCACTGAATCCTCTCTCTCGCACTCAATTTCTTTCTCTCGCACTGAATCCTCTCTCTCGCACTGAATCTCTTTCTTGCACTGAATCTCTCTCTCGCACTGAATCTCTCTCTCACGCTGAATCTCTCTTTCTCGCACTGAATCTCTCCCTCGCACTAAATCTCCCTCGCACTAAATCTCCCTCTCACTGAATCTCCATCTCATTGAATCTCACTCTCACTGAATCTCGCTCTCACTGAATTCTCCCTCTTACTGAATTCTCGCTCTCACTGAACTCTCTCTCTCACTGAAATCTCTCTCACTGAATCTCTCTCGCATTGAAACTCTCTCTCACTCAATCTCTCGCACTGAATCTCTCTCTCTCACTGAATTCTCTCTCGCACTGAATCTCTCTCGCACTCAATCTCTCTCTCACTGAATCTCTCTCTCGCACTGAATCTCTCTCTCGCAGTGAATCTCTCTCTCGCACTGAAATATCTTTCGCACTCAATCTCTCTCTCACTGAATCTCTCTCTCACAGCATCTCTCTCTCACTGAATTTCTCTCACACTGAATTCACTCTCGCACTCAATCTATCTCTCAATGTATCTCTCTCGTACTGAATATCTCTCTCACTCAATCTTTCTATCACTGAATCTCTATCTCACTGAATCTCTATCTCACTGAATCTCTATCTCACTGAATTTGCTCTCGCACTGTATTCGCTCTCGCACTGAATCTCTCTCACTGAATTCTCTCTCGCACTCAATCACTCTCTCGCACTCAATCACGCTCTCGCACTCAATCACTCTTTCGCACTGAGCCTCTCTCTATCGCACTGAGTCTCTCTCTCTCGCACTGAGTCTCTCTCTCTCACACTGAATCCTCTCTCTCGCAATGAATCTCTCTCGCACTGAATCTCTCTCTCGCACTGAATCTCTCTCTCTCGCACTGAATCTCTCTCTCTCGCACTGAATCTCTCTCTCGCACTAAATCTCTCTCTCGCACTGAATCTCCCTCTCGCACTCAATCTCTTTCTCTCGCACTGAATCCTCTCTCTCGCACTGAATCTCTTTCTTGCACTGAATCTCTCTCTCGCACTGAATCTCTCTCTCGCACTGAATCTCTCTTTCTCGCACTGAATCTCTCCCTCGCACTGAATCTCCCTCGCACTAAATCTGTCTCTCACTCAATTCTCCCTCTCACTGAATTCTCGCTCTCACTGAATTCTCTCTCGCACTGAAATCTCCCTCACTGAATCTCTCTCGCATTGAAACTCTCTCTCACTCAATCTCTCGCACTGAATATCTCTCTCTCTCTCACTGAGTTCTCTCTCGCACTGAATCTCTCTCGCACTCAATCTCTCTCTCACTGAATCTCTCTCTCGCACTGAATCTCTCTCTCGCAGTGAATCTCTCTCTCGCACTGAATTCTCTCTCGCACTGAATCTCTTTCGCACTCAATCTCTCTCTCACTGAATCTCTCTCTCGCACTGAATCTCTCTCTCGCAGTGAATCTCTCTCTCGCACTAAATTCTCTTTCGCACTCAATCTCTCTCTCACTGAATCTCTCTCTCGCACTGAATCTCTCACCCGCACTGAATCTCTCTCGCACTGAATTCACTCTCGCTCTCAATCTCTTTCTCACTGAATGTCTCTCGCACTGAATCTCTCTCTCACTGCATCTCTCTCTCACTGAATCTCTCTCACACTGAATTCACTCTCGCACTCAATCTCTCTCTCAATGTATCTCTCTCGTACTGAATATCTCTCTCACTCAATCTTTCTATCACTGAATCTCAATTTCACTGAATCTCTATCTCACTGAATCTCTATCTCACTGAATTTGCTCTCGCACTGTATTCGCTCTCGCACTGAATCTCTCTCACTGAATCTCTATCTCACTGAATTCTCTCTCGCACTGAATTCTCTCTCGCACTGAATCTCTCTCACTGAATTCTCTCTCGCACTCAATCACTCTCTCGCACTCAATCACTATCTCGCACTCAATCACTCTCCTGCACTGAGTCTCTCTCTATCGCACTGAGTCTCTATCTCTCGCACTGAGTCTCCGTCTCTCACAATGAATCCTCTCTCTCGCAATGAATCTCTCTCTCGCACTGAATCTCTCTCTCTCGCACTAAATCACTCTCTCGCACTGAATCTCTCTCTCGCACTGAATCTCTCTCTCGCACTGAATACTCTCTCTCGCACTGAATCTCTCTCTCGCACTGAATCTCTCTCTCGCATTGAATCGCTCTCTCTCGCACTGAATCTCTCTCTCGCACTGAATCTCTTTCTCTCGCACTGAATCTCTCTCTTGCACTGAATCTCTCTCTCTCGCACTGAATCTCTCTCTCGCACTGAATCTCTTTCTCTCGCACTGAATCTCTCTCTCGCACTGAATCGCTCTGTCTCGCACTGAATCTCTCTCTCGCACTGAATCTCTTTCTCTCGCACTGAATCTCTCTCTCACACTGAATCTCTCTCTCATGCAATGAATCTCTCTCTCGCACTGAATCTCTCTCTCTCGCACTGAATCTCGCGCTCGCACTGAATCCTCTCTCTCGCACTGAATAACTCTCCTCTCTCTCTCGCACTGAATCCTCTCGCTCGCACTGAATCTCTCTCTTGCACTGAATCTCTCTCTCGCACTGAATGTCTCTCACGCACTGAATCTCTCTTTCTCGCACAAAATCTCTCTCTCTGGCACTGAATCTCTCTTTCTCGCACTGAATCTCTCTCTCGCACTCAATCCCTCTCTCTCGCACTGAATCTCTCTCTCGCACTAAATTCTCTTTCGCACTCAATCTCTCTCTCACTGAATCTCTCTCTCGCACTGAATCTCTCACCCGCACTGAATCTCTCTCGCACTGAATTCACTCTCGCTCTCAATCTCTTTCTCACTGAATGTCTCTCGCACTGAATCTCTCTCTCACTGCATCTCTCTCTCACTGAATCTCTCTCACACTGAATTCACTCTCGCACTCAATCTCTCTCTCAATGTATCTCTCTCGTACTGAATATCTCTCTCACTCAATCTTTCTATCACTGAATCTCAATTTCACTGAATCTCTATCTCACTGAATCTCTATCTCACTGAATTTGCTCTCGCACTGTATTCGCTCTCGCACTGAATCTCTCTCACTGAATCTCTATCTCACTGAATTCTCTCTCGCACTGAATTCTCTCTCGCACTGAATCTCTCTCACTGAATTCTCTCTCGCACTCAATCACTCTCTCGCACTCAATCACTATCTCGCACTCAATCACTCTCCTGCACTGAGTCTCTCTCTATCGCACTGAGTCTCTATCTCTCGCACTGAGTCTCCGTCTCTCACAATGAATCCTCTCTCTCGCAATGAATCTCTCTCTCGCACTGAATCTCTCTCTCTCGCACTAAATCACTCTCTCGCACTGAATCTCTCTCTCGCACTGAATCTCTCTCTCGCACTGAATACTCTCTCTCGCACTGAATCTCTCTCTCGCACTGAATCTCTCTCTCGCATTGAATCAATCTCTCTCGCACTGAATCTCTCTCTCGCACTGAATCTCTTTCTCTCGCACTGAATCTCTCTCTCGCACTGAATCTCTCTCTCTCGCACTGAATCTCTCTCTCGCACTGAATCTCTTTCTCTCGCACTGAATCTCTCTCTCGCACTGAATCGCTCTCTCTCGCACTGAATCTCTCTCTCGCACTGAATCTCTTTCTCTCGCACTGAATCTCTCTCTCACACTGAATCTCTCTCTCATGCAATGAATCTCTCTCTCGCACTGAATCTCTCTCTCTCGCACTGAATCTCGCGCTCGCACTGAATCCTCTCTCTCGCACTGAATAACTCTCCTCTCTCTCTCGCACTGAATCCTCTCGCTCGCACTGAATCTCTCTCTTGCACTGAATCTCTCTCTCGCACTGTATGTCTCTCACGCACTGAATCTCTCTTTCTCGCACAAAATCTCTCTCTCTGGCACTGAATCTCTCTTTCTCGCACTGAATCTCTCTCTCGCACTCAATCCCTCTCACTCGCACTGAATCTCTCTCTCGCACTGAATCTGTCTCTCGCACTGAATCTATCTCTCGCACTGAATCTCTCTCTCTCGCACTGAATCTCTCTCTCGCACTGAGTCTTTCTCTCGCACTGATTCTCTCTCTCGCTCTGAATCTCTCTCTCGCACTGAATCTCTCTCTCACACTGAATCTCTCTCTCTCGCACTGAATCTCTCTCTCGCACTGAGTCTCTCTCTCGCACTGAATCTCTCTCTCTCGCACTGAATCTCTCTCTCGCACTGAGTCTCACTCTCTCGCACTGAAACTCTCTCTCGCAATGAATCTCTCTCTCTCGCACTGAATCTCTCACTCGCACTGAATCTCTCTCTCTTGCACTGAATCTCTCTCTCGCACTGAGTCTCTATCTCGCACTGAATATCTCTCTCTCGCACTGAATCTCTCTCTCTCGCACTGAATCTCTCTCTCGCACTGATTCTCTCTCTCGCTCTGAATCTCTCTCTCGCACTGAATCTCTCTCTCACACTGAATCTCTCTCTCTCGCACTGAATCTCTCTCTCGCACTGAGTCTCTCTCTCGCACTGAATCTCTCTCTCTCGCACTGAATCTCTCTCTCGCACTGAGTCTCACTCTCTCGCACTGAATCTCTCTCTCGCAATGAATCTCTCTCTCTCGCACTGAATCTCTCTCTCGCACTGAATCTCTCTCTCTCGCACTGAATCTCTCTCTCGCACTGAATCTCTCTATCTCGCACTGAATCTCTCTCTCTCGCACTGAATCTCTCTCTCGCACTGAACCTCTCTCTCGCACTGAGTCTCTCTCTCGCACTGATTCTCACTCTCTCACACTGAATCTCTCTCTCGCACTAATTCCCTCTATCGCACTGATTCTCTCTCTCTCACACTGAGTCTCTCTCTCGCACTGAATCTCTCTCTCACACTGAATCTCTCTCTCTGGCACTGAATCTCACTTTCTCGCACTGAATCTCTCTCTCGCACTCAATCTCTCTCTCTCGCACTGAATCTCACTCTCTCGCCCTGAATCTCTCTCTTGCACTGAGTCTCTCTCTCGCACTGAATCTCTCTCTCGCTCTGAATCTCTCCCTCGCACTGAATCTCTCTCTCTTGCACTGAATCTCTCTCATTCGCACTGAATCTCTCTCTCGCACTGAATCTCTCTCTCGCACTGAATGTCTCTCTATCGCACTGAATCTCTCTCTCGGACTGAATCCTCTCTCTCGCACTGAATCTCTCTCTCGCACTGAATCTCTCTCGCACAATGAATCTCTCTCTCTCGCACTGAATCTCTCTGTCGCACTGAATCTCTCTCTCTCACACTGAATCTCTCTCTCGCACTGAATCCTCTCTCTCGCACTAAATCTCTCTCTCGCACTGAATCCTCTCTCTCGCACTGAATCTCTCTCTTGCACTGAATCTCTCTCTTGCACTGAATCTCTCTCTCGCAAAATATCTCTCTTTCTCGCATTGAATCTCTCTCTCACACTGAATCTCTCTTTCTCGCACTGAATCTCTCTCTCGCACTCAATCTCGCTCTCTCGCAAGAATCTCTCTCTCGCACTGAATCTGCTCTTGCACTGAATCTCTCTCTCGCACTGAATCTCTCTCTCGCACTGAGTCTCACTCTCTCGCGCTGAATCCCTCTCTCGCACTGAATCTCTCTCTCTCGCACTAAATCTCTCTCTCGCACTGAATCTCTCTCTCGCACTGAATCTCTCTGTCTCGCACTGAATCTCTCAAGCACTGAACCTCTCTTTCTCGCACAGAATATCTCACTCTGGCACTGAAACTCAAATTCTCGCACTGAATCTCTCTCTCGCACTCAATCTCTCTCTCTCGCACTGCATCTCTCTCTCTCGCACTGAATCTGTCTCTCGCACTGAATCTCTCACACGTGCTGAATCTCTCTCTCTCGCACTGAATCTCTCACTCGCACTGAGTCTCTCTCTCGCACTGATTCTCTCTCTCGCTCTGAATCTCTCTCTCGCACTGAATCTCTCTTTCACAGTGAATCTCTCTCTCTCGCACTGAATCTCTCTCTCGCACTGAGTCTCTCTCTCTCGCACTGAATCCCTCTCTCTCGCATTGAATCTCCCTCTCGCACTGAGTCTCACTCTCTCGCACTGAATCTCTCTCTCTCTCTCACTGAATTCTCTCTCGCACTGAATCTCTCTCGCACTCAATCTCTCTCTCACTGAATCTCTCTCTCGCACTGAATCTCTCTCTCGCAGTGAATCTCTCTCTCGCACTGAATTCTCTCTCGCACTGAATCTCTTTCGCACTCAATCTCTCTCTCACTGAATCTCTCTCTCGCACTGAATCTCTCTCTCGCAGTGAATCTCTCTCTCGCACTAAATTCTCTTTCGCACTCAATCTCTCTCTCACTGAATCTCTCTCTCGCACTGAATCTCTCACCCGCACTGAATCTCTCTCGCACTGAATTCACTCTCGCTCTCAATCTCTTTCTCACTGAATGTCTCTCGCACTGAATCTCTCTCTCACTGCATCTCTCTCTCACTGAATCTCTCTCACACTGAATTCACTCTCGCACTCAATCTCTCTCTCAATGTATCTCTCTCGTACTGAATATCTCTCTCACTCAATCTTTCTATCACTGAATCTCAATTTCACTGAATCTCTATCTCACTGAATCTCTATCTCACTGAATTTGCTCTCGCACTGTATTCGCTCTCGCACTGAATCTCTCTCACTGAATCTCTATCTCACTGAATTCTCTCTCGCACTGAATTCTCTCTCGCACTGAATCGCTCTCACTGAATTCTCTCTCGCACTCAATCACTCTCTCGCACTCAATCACTATCTCGCACTCAATCACTCTCCTGCACTGAGTCTCTCTCTATCGCACTGAGTCTCTATCTCTCGCACTGAGTCTCCGTCTCTCACAATGAATCCTCTCTCTCGCAATGAATCTCTCTCTCGCACTGAATCTCTCTCTCTCGCACTAAATCACTCTCTCGCACTGAATCTCTCTCTCGCACTGAATCTCTCTCTCGCACTGAATACTCTCTCTCGCACTGAATCTCTCTCTCGCACTGAATCTCTCTCTCGCATTGAATCAATCTCTCTCGCACTGAATCTCTCTCTCGCACTGAATCTCTTTCTCTCGCACTGAATCTCTCTCTCGCACTGAATCTCTCTCTCTCGCACTGAATCTCTCTCTCGCACTGAATCTCTTTCTCTCGCACTGAATCTCTCTCTCGCACTGAATCGCTCTCTCTCGCACTGAATCTCTCTCTCGCACTGAATCTCTTTCTCTCGCACTGAATCTCTCTCTCACACTGAATCTCTCTCTCATGCAATGAATCTCTCTCTCGCACTGAATCTCTCTCTCTCGCACTGAATCTCGCGCTCGCACTGAATCCTCTCTCTCGCACTGAATAACTCTCCTCTCTCTCTCGCACTGAATCCTCTCGCTCGCACTGAATCTCTCTCTTGCACTGAATCTCTCTCTCGCACTGTATGTCTCTCACGCACTGAATCTCTCTTTCTCGCACAAAATCTCTCTCTCTGGCACTGAATCTCTCTTTCTCGCACTGAATCTCTCTCTCGCACTCAATCCCTCTCTCTCGCACTGAATCTCTCTCTCGCACTGAATCTGTCTCTCGCACTGAATCTATCTCTCGCACTGAATCTCTCTCTCTCGCACTGAATCTCTCTCTCGCACTGAGTCTTTCTCTCGCACTGATTCTCTCTCTCGCTCTGAATCTCTCTCTCGCACTGAATCTCTCTCTCACACTGAATCTCTCTCTCTCGCACTGAATCTCTCTCTCGCACTGAGTCTCTCTCTCGCACTGAATCTCTCTCTCTCGCACTGAATCTCTCTCTCGCACTGAGTCTCACTCTCTCGCACTGAAACTCTCTCTCGCAATGAATCTCTCTCTCTGGCACTGAATCTCTCTCTCGCACTGAATCTCTCTCTCTTGCACTGAATCTCTCTCTCGCACTGAGTCTCTATCTCGCACTGAATCTCTCTCTCTCGCACTGAATCTCTCTCTCTCGCACTGAATCTCTCTCTCGCACTGATTCTCTCTCTCGCTCTGAATCTCTCTCTCGCACTGAATCTCTCTCTCACACTGAATCTCTCTCTCTCGCACTGAATCTCTCTCTCGCACTGAGTCTCTCTCTCGCACTGAATCTCTCTCTCTCGCACTGAATCTCTCTCTCGCACTGAGTCTCACTCTCTCGCACTGAATCTCTCTCTCGCAATGAATCTCTCTCTCTCGCACTGAATCTCTCTCTCGCACTGAATCTCTCTCTCTCGCACTGAATCTCTCTCTCGCACTGAATCTCTCTCTCGCACTGAATCTCTCTATCTCGCACTGAATCTCTCTCTCTCGCACTGAATCTCTCTCTCGCACTGAACCTCTCTCTCGCACTGAGTCTCTCTCTTGCACTGATTCTCACTCTCTCACACTGAATCTCTCTCTCGCACTAATTCCCTCTATCGCACTGATTCTCTCTCTCTCACACTGAGTCTCTCTCTCGCACTGAATCTCTCTCTCACACTGAATCTCTCTCTCTGGCACTGAATCTCACTTTCTCGCACTGAATCTCTCTCTCGCACTCAATCTCTCTCTCTCGCACTGAATCTCACTCTCTCGCCCTGAATCTCTCTCTTGCACTGAGTCTCTCTCTCGCACTGAATCTCTCTCTCGCTCTGAATCTCTCCCTCGCACTGAATCTCTCTCTCTTGCACTGAATCTCTCTCATTCGCACTGAATCTCTCTCTCGCACTGAATCTCTCTCTCGCACTGAATGTCTCTCTATCGCACTGAATCTCTCTCTCGGACTGAATCCTCTCTCTCGCACTGAATCTCTCTCTCGCACTGAATCTCTCTCTCACAATGAATCTCTCTCTCTCGCACTGAATCTCTCTGTCGCACTGAATCTCTCTCTCTCACACTGAATCTCTCTCTCGCACTGAATCCTCTCTCTCGCACTGAATCTCTCTCTCGCACTGAATCCTCTCTCTCGCACTGAATCTCTCTCTTGCACTGAATCTCTCTCTCGCACTGAATCTCTCTCTCGCAAAATATCTCTCTTTCTCGCATTGAATCTCTCTCTCGCACTGAATCTCTCTTTCTCGCACTGAATCTCTCTCTCGCACTCAATCTCGCTCTCTCGCAAGAATCTCTCTCTCGCACTGAATCTGCTCTTGCACTGAATCTCTCTCTCGCACTGAATCTCTCTCTCGCACTGAGTCTCACTCTCTCGCGCTGAATCCCTCTCTCGCACTGAATCTCTCTCTCTCGCACTAAATCTCTCTCTCGCACTGAATCTCTCTCTCGCACTGAATCTCTCTGTCTCGCACTGAATCTCTCAAGCACTGAACCTCTCTTTCTCGCACAGAATATCTCACTCTTTCACTGAAACTCAATTTCTCGCACTGAATCTCTCTCTCGCACTCAATCTCTCTCTCTCGCACTGCATCTCTCTCTCTCGCACTGAATCTGTCTCTCGCACTGAATCTCTCACACGTGCTGAATCTCTCTCTCTCGCACTGAATCTCTCACTCGCACTGAGTCTCTCTCTCGCACTGATTCTCTCTCTCGCTCTGAATCTCTCTCTCGCACTGAATCACTCTTTCACAGTGAATCTCTCTCTCTCGCACTGAATCTCTCTCTCGCACTGAGTCTCTCTCTCTCGCACTGAATCCCTCTCTCTCGCATTGAATCTCCCTCTCGCACTGAGTCTCACTCTCTCGCACTGAATCTCTCTCTCGCACTGAATCTCTCTTTCGCACTGAATCTCTCTCTCTCGCACTGAATCTCTCTCTCGTACTGAGTCTCTCTCGCACTGAATCTCTCTCTCGCACTGAATCTCTCTCTCTCGCACTGAATCTCTCTGTCGCACTGAACCTCTCTCTCGCACTGAGTCTCTCTCTCGCACTGATTCTCACTCTCTCACACTGAATCTCTCTCTCGCACTGATTTTCTCTATCGCACTGACTCTCTCTCTCGCGCTGAATCTCTCTCTTGCACTCAGTCTCTCTCTCGCACTGAATCTCTCTCTCCCACTGAGTTTCTCTCTCGCTCTGAATCTCTCTCTCTTGCACTGAATACTCTCTCTCGCACTGAATCTCAATCTCGCACTGAATCTCTCCCTCGCACTGAATCTCTCTCACACTGAATCTCTCTTTCTCGCACTGAATATCTCTCTCGCACGGAATCTCTCTCTCTCGCACTGATTCTCTCTCACGCACTGAACCCTCCCTCTCGCACTGAATCTCTCTCTCTCGCACTGAATCCTGTCTCTCGCACTGAATCTCTCTCTTGCAATGAATCTCTCTCTCACACTGAATCTCTCTCTCTGGCACTGAATCTCACTTTCTCGCACTGAATCTCTCTCACGCTGAATTCACTCTCGCACTCAATCTCTCTCTCAATGTATCTCTCTCGTACTGAATCTCTCTCACTCAATCTTTCTATCACTGAATCTCAATCTCACGGAATCTCTATCTCACTGAATCTCGATGTCACTGAATTCTCTCTCGCACTGAATTCTCTCTCGCACTGAATCTCTCTCACTGAATTCTCTCTCGCACTCAATCACTCTCTCGCACTCAATCACTCTCTTGCACTCAATCACTCTCTTGCATTGAGTCTCTCTCTATCGCACTGAGTCTCTCTCTCTCGCACTGAGTCTCTCTCTCTCACACTGAATCCTCTCTCTCGCAATCTATCTCTCTCTCGCACTGAATCTCTCTCTCGCACTGAATCTCTCTCTCTCGCACTGAATCTCACTCTCTCGCACTGAATCTCTCTCTCGCACTGAATACTCTCTCTCGCACTGAATCTCTCTCTCGCACTGAATCTCTCTCTCGCATTGAATCGCTCTCTCTCGCACTGAATCCTCTCTCTCGCACTGAATCTCTCTCTCGCACTGAATCTCTCCCTCGCACTGAATCTCTCTCTCACACTGAATCTCTCTCTCATGCAATGAATCTCTCTCTCGCACTGAATCTCTCTCTTGCACTGAATCTCTCTCTCGCACTGAATCTCTCTCTCGCAAAATATCTCTCTTTCTCGCACTGAATCTCTCTCTCGCACTGAATCTCTCTTTCTCGCACTGAATCTCTCTCTCGCACTGAATCTGACTCTCGCACTGAGTCTCTCTCTCGCACTGAATCTCTCTCTCGCACTGAATATCTCTCTCGCACTGAATCTCTCTCTCTCGCACTGAATCTCTCTCTCGCACTGAGTCTCACTCTCTCGCGCTGTATCCCTCTCTCGCACTGAATCTCTCTCTCTCGCACTAAATCTCTCTCTCGCACTGAATCTCTCTCTCGCACTGAATCTCTCTGTCTCGCACTGAATCTCTCTCAAGCACTGAACCTCTCTTTCTCGCACAGAATATCTCTCTCTGGCACTGAATCTCAATTTCTCGCACTGAATCTCTCTCTCGCACTCAATCTCTCTCTCTCGCACTGCATCTCTCTCTCGCACTGAGTCTCTCTCTCGCACTGATTCTCTCTCTCGCTATAAATCTCTCTCTCGCACTGAATCTCTCTCTCACAGTGAATCTCTCTCTCTCGCACTGAATCTCTCTCTCGCACTGTGTCTCTCTCTCTCGCACTGAATCCCTTTCTCTCGCACTGAATCTCCCTCTCGCACTGAGTCTCACTCTCTCGCACTGAATCTCTCTCTCGCACTGAGTCGCTCTCGCACTGAATCTCTCTCTCGCACTGAATCTCTCTCTCTCGCACTGAATCTCTCTCTCGCACTGAACCTCTCTCTCTCACTGAGTCTCTCTCTCTCGCACTGATTCTCACTCTCTCACACTGAATCTCTCTCTCGCACTGATTCTCTCTATCGCACTGATTCTCTCTCTCTCACACTGAGTCTCTCTCTCGCACTGAGTCACTATCTCTCGCTCTGAATCTCTCTCTCGCACTGAATCTCTCTCTCTCGCACTGAATCACTCTCTCGCACTGAACCTCTCTCTCGCCCTGATTCTCACTCTCTCACACTGAATCTCTCTCTCGCACTGATTCTCTCTATCGCACTGATTCTCTCTCTCTCACACTGAGTCTCTCTCTCGCACTGAGTCGCTCTCTCGCTCTGAATCTCTCTCTCTCGCACTGAATCTCTCTCTCGCGCTGAATCTCTCTCTTGCACTGAGTCTCTCTCTCGCACTGAATCTCTCTCTCTCACTGAGTTTCTCTCTCGCTCTGAATCTCTCTCTCTCGCACTGAATACTCTCTCTCGCACTGAATCTCAATCTCGCACTGAATCTCTCCCGAGCACTGAATCTCTCTCTCACACTGAATCTCTCTCTCTCGCACTGATTCTCTCTCACGCACTGAATCCTCCCTCTCGCACTGAATCTCTCTCTCTCGCACTGAATCCTGTCTCTCGCACTGAATCTCTCTCTTGCACTGAATCTCTCTCTCACACTGAATCTCTCTCTCTGGCACTGAATCTCACTTTCTCGCACTGAATCTCTCTCACACTGAATTCACTCTCGCACTCAATCTCTCTCTCAATGTATCTCTCTCGTACTAAATCTCTCTCACTCAATCTTTCTATCACTGAATCTCAATCTCACTGAATCTCTATCTCACTGAATCTCTATCTCACTGAATTCTCTCTCGCACTGAATTCTCTCTCGCACTGAATCTCTCTCACTGAATTCTCTCTCGCACTCAATCACTCTCTCGCACTCAATCACTCTCTTGCACTCAATCACTCTCTTGCACTGAGTCTCTCTCTATCGCACTGAGTCTCTCTCTCTCGCACGGAGTCTCTCTCTCTCACACTGAATCCTCTCTCTCGCAATGAATCTCTCTCTCGCACTGAATCTCTCTCTCGCACTGAATCTCTCTCTCTCGCTCTGAATCTCTCTCTCTCGCACTGAATCTCTCTCTCGCGCTGAATCTCTCTCTTGCACTGAGTCTCTCTCTCGCACTGAATCTCTCTCTCCCACTGAGTTTCTCTCTCGCTCTGAATCTCTCTCTCTCGCAGTGAATACTCTCTCTCGCACTGAATCTCAATCTCGCACTGAATCTCTCCCGAGCACTGAATCTCTCTCTCACACTGAATCTCTCTTTCTCGCACTGAATATCTCTCTCGCACGGAATCTCTCTCTCTCGCACTGATTCTCTCTCACGCACTGAATCCTCCCTCTCGCACTGAATCTCTCTCTCTCGCACTGAATCCTGTCTCTCGCACTGAATCTCTCTCTTGCACTGAATCTCTCTCTCACACTGAATCTCTCTCTCTGGCACTGACTCTCACTTTCTCGCACTGAATCTCTCTCACACTGAATTCACTCTCGCACTCAATCTCTCTCTCAATGTATCTCTCTCGTACTGAATCTCTCTCACTCAATCTTTCTATCACTGAATCTCAATCTCACTGAATCTCTATCTCACTGAATCTCTATCTCACTGAATTCTCTCTCGCACTGAATTCTCTCTCGCACTGAATCTCTCTCACTGAATTCTCTCTCGCACTCAATCACTCTCTCGCACTCAATCACTCTCTTGCACTCAATCACTCTCTTGCACTGAGTCTCTCTCTATCGCACTGAGTCTCTCTCTCTCGCACTGAGTCTCTCTCTCTCACACTGAATCCTCTCTCTCGCAATGAATCTCTCTCTCGCACTGAATCTCTCTCTCGCACTGAATCTCTCTCTCGCACTGAATCTCTCTGTCTCGCACTGAATCTCTCTCTCGCACTAAATCTCTCTCTCGCACTAAATCTCTCTCTCGCACTCAATCACTGTCTCTCGCACTGAATCTCTCTCTCACACTGAATACTCTCTCTCGCAATGAATCTCTCTCTCGCACTGAATCTCTCTCTCGCATTGAATCGCTCTCTCTCGCACTGAATCTCTCTCTCGCACTGAATCTCTTTCTCTCGCACTGAATTTCTCTCTCGCACTGAATCTTTCTCTCTCGCACTGAATCCTCTCTCTCGCACTGAATCTCTCTCTCGCACTGAATCTCTCCCTCGCACTGAATCTCTCTCTCACACTGAATCTCTCTCTCATGCGATGAATCTCTCTCTCGCACTGAATCTCTCTCTCTCGCACTGAATCTCTCTCTCTCGCACTGAATCCTCTCTCTCGCACTGAATCTCTCTCTTGCACTGAATCTCTCTCTCGCACTGAATGTCTCTCACGCACTGAATCTCTCTTTCTCGCACAGAATCTCTCTCTCTGGCACTGAATCTCACTTTCTCGCACTGAATCTCTCTCTCGTACTCAATCTCTTTCTCTCGCACTGAATCTCTCTCTCGCACTGAATCTGTCTCTCGCACTGAATCTATCTCTCGCACTGAATCTCTCTCTCTCGCACTGAGTCTCTCTCTCGCACTGATTTTCTCTCGCTCTGAATTTCTCTCTCGCACTGAATCTCTCTCTCACACTGAATCTCTCTCTCTCGCACTGAATCTCTCTCTCGCACTGAGTCTCTCTCTCGCACTGAATCTCTCTCTCTCGCACTGAATCTCTCTCTCGCACTGAGTGTCACTCTCTCGCACTGAATCTCTCTCTCGCACTGAATCGCTCTCTCTCGCACTGAATCTCTCTCTCGCACTGAATCTCTCTCTCTCGCATTGAATCTCTCTCTCTCGCACTGAATCTCTCTCTCGCACTGAATCTCTCTCTCTCGCACTGAATCTCTCTCTCGCACTGAACCTCTCTCTCGCACTGAGTCTCTCTCTCGCACTGATTCTCACTCTCTCACACTGAATCTCTCTCTCGCACTGATTCTCTCTATCGCACTGATTCTCTCTCTCTCACACTGAGTCTCTCTCTCGCTCTGAATCTCTCTCTCTCGCACTGAATCCTCTCTCTCGCACTGAATCTCTCTCTTGCACTGAGTCTCTCTCTCGCACTGAATCTCTCTCTCCCACTGAGTTTCTCTCTCGCTCTGAATCTCTCTCTCTCACACTGAATCCTCTCTCTCGCACTGAATCTCAATCTCGCACTGAATCTCTCCCGAGCACTGAATCTCTCTCTCACACTGAATCTCTCTCTCTCGCACTGAATATCTCTCTCGCACTGAATCTCTCTCACTCGCATTGAATCTCTCTCTCGCACTGAATCCTCCCTCTCGCACTGAATCTCTCTCTCTCGCACTGAATCCTCTCTCTCGCACTGAATCTCTCTCTTGCACTGAATCTCTCTCTCACACTGAATCTCTCTCTCTGGCACTGAATCTCACTTTCTCGCACTGAATCTCTCTCTCGCACTGAATCTCTCTCTCTCGCACTGAACCTCACTCTCTCGCACTGAATCCCTCTCTTGCACTGAGTCTCTCTCTCGCACTGAATCTCTCTCTCTCGCACTAAATCTCTCTCTCGCACTGAATCTCTCTCTCGCACTCAATCTCTCTCTCTCGCACTGCATCTCTCTCTCGCACTGAATCTGTCTTTCTCGCACAGAATCTCTCTCTCTGGCACTGAATCTCAATTTCTCACACTGAATCTCTCTCTCGCACTCAATCTCTCTCTCTCGCACTGAATCTGTCTCTAGCACTGAATCTCTCTCTCGCACTGAATCTCTCTCTCTCGCTCTGAATCTCTCTCACGCACTGAATCCCTCTCTCTCGCACTGAATCTCTCTCTCGCACTGAGTCTCAATCTCTCGCACTGAATCTCTCTCTCGCACTGAATCTCTCTCTCTCGCACAGAATCTCTCTCTCGCACTGAATCTCTCTCTCGCATTGAATCTCTCTCTCGCACAGAATCTCTCTCTCTCGCACTGAATCTCTCTCTCGCACTGAACCTCTCTCTCGCACTGAGTCTCTCTCTCGCACTGATTCTCACTCTCTCACACTGAATCTCACTCTCGCACTGATTCTCTCTATCGCACTGATTCTCTCTCTCTCACACTGAGTCTCTCTCTCGCACTGAGTCTCTCTCGCTCTGAATCTCTCTCTCTAGCACTGAATCTATCTCTCCCACTGTGTTTCTCTCTCGCTCTGAATCTTTCTCTCTCGCACTGAATACTCTCTCACGCACTGAATCTCAATCTTGCACTGAATCTCTCCCTAGCACTGAATCTCTCTCTCACACTGAATCTCTCTCTCTCGCACTGAATATCTCTCTCGCACGGAATCTCTCTCTCTCGCACTGAATCTCTCTCTCGCACTGAATCCTCCCTCTCGCACTGAATATCTCTCTCTCGCACTGAATCCTCTCTCACACACTGAATCTCTCTCTTGCACTGAATCTCTCTCTCACACTGAATCTCTCTCTCTGGCACTGAATCTCACTTTCTCGCACTGAATCTCTCTCTCGCAAACAATCTCTCTCTCTCGCACTGAATCTCACTCTCGCAGTGATTCTCTCTCTCGCACTGAATCTCTCTCTCGCACTGAATCTCTCTCTCTCGCACTGAATCTCTCTCTCGCACTGAATCTCTCTCTCTCGCACTGAATCTCTCTCTCTCAGACTGAATCCTCTCTCTCGCACTGAATCTCTCACTCGCACTGAATCTCTCTCTCACACTGAATCTCTCTCTCTCGCACTGAATCTCTCTGTCGCACTGAATCTCTCTCTCTCACACTGAATCTCTCTCTCGCACTGAATATCTCTCTCGCACGGAATCTCTCTCTCTCGCACTGATTCTCTCTCACGCACTGAATCCTCCCTCTCGCACTGAATCTCTCTCTCTCGCACTGAATCCTGTCTCTCGCACTGAATCTCTCTCTTGCACTGAATCTCTCTCTCACACTGAATCTCTCTCTCTGGCACTGAATCTCACTTTCTCGCACTGAATCTCTCTCACACTGAATTCACTCTCGCACTCAATCTCTCTCTCAATGTATCTCTCTCGTACTGAATCTCTCTCACTCAATCTTTCTATCACTGAATCTCAATCTCACTGAATCTCTATCTCACTGAATCTCTATCTCACTGAATTCTCTCTCGCACTGAATTCTCTCTCGCACTGAATCTCTCTCACTGAATTCTCTCTCGCACTCAATCACTCTCTCGCACTCAATCACTCTCTTGCACTCAATCACTCTCTTGCACTGAGTCTCTCTCTATCGCACTGAGTCTCTCTCTCTCGCACGGAGTCTCTCTCTCTCACACTGAATCCTCTCTCTCGCAATGAATCTCTCTCTCGCACTGAATCTCTCTCTCGCACTGAATCTCTCTCTCTCGCTCTGAATCTCTCTCTCTCGCTCTGAATCTCTCTCTCGCGCTGAATCTCTCTCTTGCACTGAGTCTCTCTCTCGCACTGAATCTCTCTCTCCCACTGAGTTTCTCTCTCGCTCTGAATCTCTCTCTCTCGCAGTGAATACTCTCTCTCGCACTGAATCTCAATCTCGCACTGAATCTCTCCCGAGCACTGAATCTCTCTCTCACACTGAATCTCTCTTTCTCGCACTGAATATCTCTCTCGCACAGAATCTCTCTCTCACGCACTGATTCTCTCTCACGCACTGAATCCTCCCTCTCGCACTGAATCTCTCTCTCTCGCACTGAATCCTGTCTCTCGCACTGAATCTCTCTCTTGCACTGAATCTCTGCCTCACACTGAATCTCTCTCTCTGGCACTGAATCTCACTTTCTCGCACTGAATCTCTCTCACACTGAATTCACTCTCGCACTCAATCTCTCTCTCAATGTATCTCTCTCGTACTGAATCTCTCTCACTCAATCTTTCTATCACTGAATCTCAATCTCACTGAATCTCTATCTCACTGAATCTCTATCTCACTGAATTCTCTCTCGCACTGAATTCTCTCTCGCACTGAATCTCTCTCACTGAATTCTCTCTCGCACTCAATCACTCTCTCGCACTCAATCACTCTCTTGCACTCAATCACTCTCTTGCACTGAGTCTCTCTCTATCGCACTGAGTCTCTCTCTCTCGCACGGAGTCTCTCTCTCTCACACTGAATCCTCTCTCTCGCAATGAATCTCTCTCTCGCACTGAATCTCTCTCTCGCACTGAATCTCTCTCTCTCGCTCTGAATCTCTCTCTCTCGCTCTGAATCTCTCTCTCGCGCTGAATCTCTCTCTTGCACTGAGTCTCTCTCTCGCACTGAATCTCTCTCTCCCACTGAGTTTCTCTCTCGCTCTGAATCTCTCTCTCTCGCAGTGAATACTCTCTCTCGCACTGAATCTCAATCTCGCACTGAATCTCTCCCGAGCACTGAATCTCTCTCTCACACTGAATCTCTCTTTCTCGCACTGAATATCTCTCTCGCACAGAATCTCTCTCTCACGCACTGATTCTCTCTCACGCACTGAATCCTCCCTCTCGCACTGAATCTCTCTCTCTCGCACTGAATCCTGTCTCTCGCACTGAATCTCTCTCTTGCACTGAATCTCTGCCTCACACTGAATCTCTCTCTCTGGCACTGAATCTCACTTTCTCGCACTGAATCTCTCTCACACTGAATTCACTCTCGCACTCAATCTCTCTCTCAATGTATCTCTCTCGTACTGAATCTCTCTCACTCAATCTTTCTATCACTGAATCTCAATCTCACTGAATCTCTATCTCACTGAATCTCTATCTCACTGAATTCTCTCTCGCACTGAATTCTCTCTCGCACTGAATCTCTCTCACTGAATTCTCTCTCGCACTCAATCAATCTCTCGCACTCAATCACTCTCTTGCACTCAATCACTCTCTTGCACTGAGTCTCTCTCTATCGCACTGAGTCTCTCTCTCTCGCACTGAGTCTCTCTCTCTCACACTGAATCCTCTCTCTCGCAATGAATCTCTCTCTCGCACTGAATCTCTCTCTCGCACTGAATCTCTCTGTCTCGCACTGAATCTCTCTCTCGCACTAAATCTCTCTCTCGCACTAAATCTCTCTCTCGCAATCAATCACTGTCTCTCGCACTGAATCTCTCTCTCGCACTGAATACTCTCTCTCGCACTGAATCTCTCTCTCGCACTGAATCTCTCTCTCGCACTGAATCTCTTTCTCTCGCACTGAATCTCTCTCTCGCACTGAATCTCTCTCTCTCGCACTGAATCTATCTGTCGCACTGAATCTCTCTCTCTCACACTGAATCTCTCTCACGCACTGAATCCTCCCTCTCGCACTGAATCTCTCTCTCTCGCACTGAATCCTGTCTCTCGCACTGAATCTCTCTCTCACACTGAATCTCTCTCTCTGGCACTGAATCTCACTTTCTCGCACTGAATCTCTCTCACACTGAATTCACTCTCGCACTCAATCTCTCTCTCAATGTATCTCTCTCGTACTGAATCTCTCTCACTCAATCTTTCTATCACTGAATCTCAATCTCACTGAATCTCTATCTCACTGAATCTCTATCTCACTGAATTCTCTCTCGCACTGAATTCTCTCTCGCACTGAATCTCTCTCACTGAATTCTCTCTCGCACTCAATCAATCTCTCGCACTCAATCACTCTCTTGCACTCAATCACTCTCTTGCACTGAGTCTCTCTCTATCGCACTGAGTCTCTCTCTCTCGCACTGAGTCTCTCTCTCTCACACTGAATCCTCTCTCTCGCAATGAATCTCTCTCTCGCACTGAATCTCTCTCTCGCACTGAATCTCTCTCTCGCACTGAATCTCTCTGTCTCGCACTGAATCTCTCTCTCGCACTAAATCTCTCTCTCGCACTAAATCTCTCTCTTGCACTCAATCACTGTCTCTCGCACTGAATCTCTCTCGCACTGAATACTCTCTCTCGCACTGAATCTCTCTCTCGCACTGAATCTCTCTCTCGCACTGAATCTCTTTCTCTCGCACTGAATCTCTCTCTCGCACTGAATCTTTCTCTCTCGCACTGAATCCTCTCTCTCGCACTGAATCTCTCTCTCGCACTGAATCTCTCCCTCGCACTGAATCTCTCTCTAACACTGAATCTCTCTCTCATGCGATGAATCTCTCTCTCGCACTGAATCTCTCTCTCTCGCACTGAATCTCTCTCTCTCGCACTGAATCCTCTCTCTCGCACTGAATCTCTCTCTTGCACTGAATCTCTCTCTCGCACTGAATGTCTCTCACGCACTGAATCTCTCTTTCTCGCACAGAATCTCTCTCTCTGGCACTGAATCTCACTTTCTCGCACTGAATCTCTCTCTCGTACTCAATCTCTTTCTCTCGCACTGAATCTCTCTCTCGCACTGAATCTGTCTCTCGCACTGAATCTATCTCTCGCACTGAATCTCTCTCTCTCGCACTGAGTCTCTCTCTCACACTGATTTTCTCTCACTCTGAATTTCTCTCTCGCACTGAATCTCTCTCTCACACTGAATCTCTCTCTCTCGCACTGAATCTCTCTCTCGCACTGAATCTCTCTCTCGCACTGAGTGTCACTCTCTCGCACTGAATCTCTCTCTCGCACTGAATCGCTCTCTCTCGCACTGAATCTCTCTCTCGCACTGAATCTCTCTCTCTCGCATTGAATCTCTCTCTCTCGCACTGAATCTCTCTCTCGCACTGAATCTCTCTCTCTCACACTGAATCTCTCTCTCGCACTGAACCTCTCTCTCGCACTGAGTCTCTCTCTCGCACTGATTCTCACTCTCTCACACTGAATCTCTCTCTCGCACTGATTCTCTCTATCGCACTGATTCTCTCTCTCTCACACTGAGTCTCTCTCTCGCTCTGAATCTCTCTCTCTCGCACTGAATCCTCTCTCTCGCACTGAATCTCTCTCTTGCACTGAGTCTCTCTCTCGCACTGAATCTCTCTCTCCCACTGAGTTTCTCTCTCGCTCTGAATCTCTCTCACTCACACTGAATCCTCTCTCTCGCACTGAATCTCAATCTCGCACTGAATCTCTCCCGAGCACTGAATCTCTCTCTCACACTGAATCTCTCTCTCTCGCACTGAATATCTCTCTCGCACTGAATCTCTCTCACTCGCATTGAATCTCTCTCTCGCACTGAATCCTCCCTCTCGCACTGAATCTCTCTCTCTCGCACTGAATCCTCTCTCTCGCACTGAATCTCTCTCTTGCACTGAATCTCTCTCTCACACTGAATCTCTCTCTCTGGCACTGAATCTCACTTTCTCGCACTGAATCTCTCTCTCGCACTGAATCTCTCTCTCTCGCACTGAACCTCACTCTCTCGCACTGAATCCCTCTCTTGCACTGAGTCTCTCTCTCGCACTGAATCTCTCTCTCTCGCACTAAATCTCTCTCTCGCACTGAATCTCTCTCTCGCACTCAATCTCTCTCTCTCGCACTGCATCTCTCTCTCGCACTGAATCTGTCTTTCTCGCACAGAATCTCTCTCTCTGGCACTGAATCTCAATTTCTCACACTGAATCTCTCTCTCGCACTCAATCTCTCTCTCTCGCACTGAATCTGTCTCTCGCACTGAATCTCTCTCTCGCACTGAATCTCTCTCTCTCGCTCTGAATCTCTCTCACGCACTGAATCCCTCTCTCGCACTGAGTCTCAATCTCTCGCACTGAATCTCTCTCTCGCACTGAATCTCTCTCTCTCGCACAGAATCTCTCTCTCGCACTGAATCACTCTCTCGCATTGAATCTCTCTCTCGCACAGAATCTCTCTCTCTCGCACTGAATCTCTCTCTCGCACTGAACCTCTCTCTCGCACTGAGTCTCTCTCTCGCACTGATTCTCACTCTCACACACTGAATCTCACTCTCGCACTGATTCTCTCTATCGCACTGATTCTCTCTCTCTCACACTGAGTCTCTCTCTCGCACTGAGTCTCTCTCGCTCTGAATCTCTCTCTCCCGCACTGAATCTCTCTCTCGCGCTGAATCACTCTGTTGCACTGAGTCTCTCTCTAGCACTGAATCTATCTCTCCCACTGTGTTTCTCTCTCGCTCTGAATCTTTCTCTCTCGCACTGAATACTCTCTCACGCACTGAATCTCAATCTTGCACTGAATCTCTCCCTAGCACTGAATCTGTCTCTCACACTGAATCTCTCTCTCTCGCACTGAATATCTCTCTCGCACGGAATCTCTCTCTCTCGCACTGAATCTCTCTCTCGCACTAAATCCTCCCTCTCGCACTGAATATCTCTCTCTGGCACTGAATCTCACTTTCTCGCACTGAATCTCTCTCTCACAATCAATCTCTCTCTCTCGCACTGAATCTCACTCTCGCACTGATTCTCTCTCTCGCACTGAATCTCTCTCTCGCACTGAATCTCTCTCTCTCGCACTGAATCTCTCTCTCGCACTGAATCTCTCTCTCTCGCACTGAATCTCTCTCTCTCAGACTGAATCCTCTCTCTCGCACTGAATCTCTCTCTCGCACTGAATCTCTCTCTCACACTGAATCTCTCTCTCTCGCACTGAATCTCTCTGTCGCACTGAATCTCTCTCTCTCACACTGAATCTCTCTCTCGCACTGAATCCTCTCTCTCGCACTGAATCTCTCTCTCTCGCACTGAATCCTCTCTCTCGCACTGAACCTCTCTCTTGCACTGAATCTCTCTTTCTCGCCCTGAATCTCTCTCTCGCACTGAATCTCTCTTTCACGCACTGAATCTCTCTCTCGCACTCAATCTCTCTCTCTCGCACTGAATCTCTCTCTCGCACTGATTCTGTCTCTCGCACTAAATCTCTCTCTCGCACTGAATCACTCTCTCTCGCACTGAATCGCTCTCTCGCACTGAATCTCTCTCTCTCGCACTGAATCTCTCTCTCGCACTGAATCTCTCTCTCTCGCACTGAATCACTCTCTCTCGGACTGAATCCTATCTCTCGCACTGAATCTCTCTCTCGCACTGAATCTCTCCCTCACACTGAATCTGTCTCTCGCACTGAATCTCTCTCTCGCACTGAATCTCTCTCTCTCACACTGAATCTCTCTCTCGCACTGAGTCTCTCTCTCGCACTGATTCTCTCTCTCACAGTGAATCTCTCTTACTCGCACTGAATCTCTCTCTCGCACTGAGTCTCTCTCTCTCGCACTGAATCTCTCTCTCGCACTGAATCTCTCTCTCGCACTGAATCTCTCTCTCTCGCACTGAATCTCTCTCTCGCACTGAATCTCTCTCTCGCACTGAATCTCTCCATCTGGCACTGAATCTCTCTCCCTCGGATTGAATCCTCTCTCTCGCACTGAATGTCTCTCTAGCACTGAATCTCTCTCTCACACTGAATCTCTCTCTCTCGCACTGAATCTCTCTGTCGCACTGAATCTCTCTCTCTCACACTGAATCTCTCTCGCGCACTGAATCCTCTCTCTCACACTGAATCTCTCTCTCTCGCACTGAATCCTCTCTCTCACACTGAATCTCTCTCTCTTGCACTGAATCTCTCTCTCGCACTGAATCTCTCTCTCGCAAAATATCTCTCTTTCTCGCACTGAATCTCTCTCTCGCACTGAATCTCTCTTTCTCACACTGAATCTCTCTCTCGCACTCAATCTCTCTCTCGCACTGAATCTCTCTCTCGCACTCATTCTGTCTCTCGCACTGAATCTCTCTCTCGCACTGAATCACTCTCTCTCGCACTGAATCTCTCTCTCGCACTGAGTCTCTCTCTCGCACTGAATCTCTCCCTCGCTCTGAATCTCTCTCTCGCACTGAATCTCTCTCTCGCACTGAATCTCTCTCTCTCACTCTGAATCTCTCTCTCGCACTGAATCTCTCTCTCTCGCACTGAATCTCTCTCTCTCGGACTGAATCCTCTCTCTCGCACTGAATCTCTTTCGCACTGAATCTCTCTCTCACACTGAATCTGTCTCTCGCACTGAATCTCTCCCTCGCACTGAATCTCTCTCTCTTGCACTGATTCTCTCTCTCGCACTGAGTCTCTCTCTCTCGCACTGATTCTCTCTCTCGCTCTGAATCTCTCTCTCGCACTGAATGTCTCTCTCACAGTGAATCTCTCTCTCTCGCACTGAATCCCTCTCTCTCGCACTGAGTCTCTCTCTCGCACTGATTCTCACTCTCTCACACTGAATCTCTCTCTCGCACTGAGTCTCTCTCTCGCTCTGAATCTCTCTCTCTCGCACTGAATCTCTCTCTCGCGCTGAATCTCTCTCTTGCACTGAGTCTCTCTCTCGCACTGATTCTCTCTCGCATTGAATCACTCTCTCGCACTGAACCTCTCTCTCGCACTGAGTCTCTCTCTCGCACTGATTCTCACTCTCTCACACTGAATCTCTCTCTCGCACTGATTCTCTCTATCGCACTGATTCTCTCTCTCACACTGAGTCTCTCTCTCGCACTGAGTCTCTCTCTCGCTCTGAATCTCTCTCTCTCGCACTGAATCACTCTCTCGCACTGAACCTCTCTCTCGCACTGAGTCTCTCTCTCGCACTGAATCTCACTCTCTCGCACTGAATCACTCTCTCGCACTGAACCTCTCTCTCGCACTGAGTCTCTCTCTCGCACTGAATCTCTCTATCGCACTGATTCTCTCTCTCTCACACTGAGTCTCTCTCTCGCACTGATTCTCACTCTCTCACACTGAATCTCTCTCTCGCACTGAGTCTCTCTCTCGCTCTGAATCTCTCTCTCTCGCACTGAATCTCTCTCTCGCGCTGAATCTCTCTCTTGCACTGAGTCTCTCTCTCGCACTGATTCTCTCTCGCACTGAATCAATCTCACGCACAGACTCTCTCTCTCTCGCATTGAATCACTCTCTCGCACTGAACCTCTCTCTCGCACTGAGTCTCTCTCTCGCACTGATTCTCACTCTCTCACACTGAATCTCTCTCTCGCACTGATTCTCTCTATCGCACTGATTCTCTCTCTCACACTGAGTCTCTCTCTCGCACTGAGTCTCTCTCTCGCTCTGAATCTCTCTCTCTCGCACTGAATCACTCTCTCGCACTGAACCTCTCTCTCGCACTGAGTCTCTCTCTCGCACTGAATCTCACTCTCTCGCACTGAATCACTCTCTCGCACTGAACCTCTCTCTCGCACTGAGTCTCTCTCTCGCACTGAATCTCTCTATCGCACTGATTCTCTCTCTCTCACACTGAGTCTCTCTCTCGCACTGAATCTCTCTCTCGCACTGAATCTCTCAATCTCTCTCTGAATCTCTCTCTCTCGCACTGAATCTCTCTCTCCCACTGCGTTTCTCTCTCGCTCTGAATCTCTCTCCCTCACACTGAATCTCTCTCTCACACTGAATCTCTCTCTCTCGCACTGAATATCTCTCTCGCACTGAATCTGTCTCTCTCGCACTGAATCTCTCTCTCTCACTCTGAATCTCTCTCTCGCACTGAATCTCTCTCTCTCGCACTGAATCTCTCTCTCTCGGACTGAATCCTCTCTCTCGCACTGAATCTCTTTCGCACTGAATCTCTCTCTCACACTGAATCTGTCTCTCGCACTGAATCTCTCCCTCGCACTGAATCTCTCTCTCTTGCACTGATTCTCTCTCTCGCACTGAGTCTCTCTCTCTCGCACTGATTCTCTCTCTCGCTCTGAATCTCTCTCTCGCACTGAATGTCTCTCTCGCAGTGAATCTCTCTCTCTCGCACTGAATCCCTCTCACTCGCACTGAGTCTCTCTCTCGCACTGATTCTCACTCTCTCACACTGAATCTCTCTCTCGCACTGAGTCTCTCTCTCGCTCTGAATCTCTCTCTCTCGCACTGAATCTCTCTCTCGCGCTGAATCTCTCTCTTGCACTGAGTCTCTCTCTCGCACTGATTCTCTCTCGCACTGAATCAATCTCTCGCACAGACTCTCTCTCTCTCGCATTGAATCACTCTCTCGCACTGAACCTCTCTCTCGCACTGAGTCTCTCTCTCGCACTGATTCTCACTCTCTCACACTGAATCTCTCTCTCGCACTGATTCTCTCTATCGCACTGATTCTCTCTCTCACACTGAGTCTCTCTCTCGCACTGAGTCTCTCTCTCGCTCTGAATCTCACTCTCTCGCACTGAATCACTCTCTCGCACTGAACCTCTCTCTCGCACTGAGTCTCTCTCTCGCACTGAATCTCACTCTCTCTCACACTGAGTCTCTCTCTCGCACTGATTCTCTCTATCGCACTGATTCTCTCTCTCTCACACTGAGTCTCTCTCTCGCACTGAATCTCTCTCTCGCACTGAATCTCTCACTCTCTCTCGGAATCTCTCTCTCTCGCACTGAATCTCTCTCTCCCACTGTGTTTCTCTCTCGCTCTGAATCTCTCACCCTCGCACTGAATATCTCTCTCGCACTGAATCTGTCTCTCTCGCACTGAATCTCTCTTTGGCACTGAATCCTCTCTCTCGCACTGAATCTCAATCTCGCACTGAATCTCTCCCTAGCACTGAATCTCTCTCTCACACTGAATCACACTCTCTCGCACTGAATCTCGCTCTCTCGCACTGAATCCTCTCTCTCGCACTGAATCTCTCTCTTGCACTGAATCTCTCTCTCGCAGTGAATTTCTCTCTCTGGCACTGAATCTCACTTTCTCGCACTGAATCTCTCTCTCGCACTCAATCTCTCTCTCTCGCACTGAATCTCACTCTCGCACTGATTCTCTCTCTCGCACTGAATCTCTCTCTCGCACTGAATCTCTCTCTCTCGCACTGAATCTCTCTCTCGCACTGAATCTCTCTCTATCGCACTGAATCTCTCTCTCGGACTGAATCCTCTCTCTCGCACTGAATCTCTCTCTCGCACTGAATCTCTCTCTCACACTGAATCTCTCTCTCTCGCAGTGAATCTCTCTGTCGCACTGAATCTCTCTCTCTCACACTGAATCTCTCTCTCGCACTGAATCCTCTCTCTCGCACTGAATCTCTCTCTCTCGCACTGAATCCTCTCTCTCGCACTGAATCTCTCTCTTGCACTTAATCTCTCTCGCACTGAATCTCTCTCTCGCACTGAATCTCTCTCTCGCACTGAATCTCTCTTTCTCGCCCGAATCTCTCTCTCTCGCACTGAATCTCTCCCTCGCACTGATTCTGTCTCTCGCACTGAATCTCTCCCTCGCTCTGAATCTCTCTCTCGCACTGAATCTCTCTCTCGCGCTGAATCACTCTCTCTCGCACTGAATCTCTCTCTCGCACTGAATCTCTCTCTCTCGCACTGTATCTCTCTCTCTCGGACTGAATCCTAACCCTCGCACTGAATCTCTCTCTCGCACTGAATCTCTCTCTCACACTGAATCTGTCTCTCGCACTGAATCTCTCTTTCGCACTGAATCTCTCTCTCTCGCACTGAATCTCTCTCTCTTGCTGAGTCTCTCTCTCGCACTGATTCTCTCTCTCGCTCTGAATCTCTCTCTCGCACTGAATCTCTCTCTAAGAGTGAAACTCTCTCTCTCGCACTGAATCTCTCTCTCGCACTGAGTCTCACTCTCTCGCACTGAATCTCTCTCTCGCACTGCATCTCTCTCTCACAGTGAAACTCTCTCTCTCGCACGGAATCTCTCTCTCGCACTGATTCTCACTCTCTCACACAGAATCTCACTCTCGCACTGATTCTCTCTCTCTCACACTGAGTCTCTCTCTCGCACTGAGTCTCTCTCGCTCTGAATCTCTCTCTCCCGCACTGAATCTCTCTCTCGCACTGAATCCTCTCTCTCGCACTGAATCTCTCTCTCTCGCACTGAATCCTCTCTCTCGCACTGAATCTCTCTCTTGCACTTAATCTCTCTCTCGCACTGAATCTCTCTCTCGCACTGAATCTCTCTCTCGCACTGAATCTCTCTTTCTCGCCCGAATCTCTCTCTCGCACTGAATCTCTCTTTCTCGCACTGAATCTCTCACTCGCACTCAATCTCTCTCTCTAGCACTGAATCTCTCTCTCCCACTGTGTTTCTCTCTCGCTCTGAATCTTTCTCTCTCGCACTGAATACTCTCTCACGCACTGAATCTCAATCTCGCACTGAATCTCTCCCTAGCACTGAAACTCTCTCTCACACTGAATCTCTCTCTCTCGCACTGAATATCTCTCTCGCACGGAATCTCTCTCTCTCGCACTGAATCTCTCTCTCGCACAGAATCCTCCCTCTCGCACTGAATATCTCTCTCTCGCACTGAATCCTCTCTCTCACACTGAATCTCTCTCTTGCACTGAATCTCTCTCTCACACTGAATCTCTCTCTCTGGCACTGAATCTCACTTTCTCGCACTGAATCTCTCTCTCGCAATCAATTTCTCTCTCTCGCACTGAATCTCACTCTCGCACTGATTCTCTCTCTCGCACTGAATCTCTCTCTCGCACTGAATCTCTCTCTCGCACTGAATCTCTCTCTCTCGCACTGAATCTCTCTCTCTCAGACTGAATCCTCTCTCTCGCACTGAATCTCTCTCTCGCACTGAATCTCTCTCTCACACTGAATCTCTCTCTCTCGCACTGAATCTCTCTGTCGCACTGAATCTCTCTCTCTCACACTGAATCTCTCTCTCGCACTGAATCCTCTCTCTCGCACTGAATATCTCTGTCTCGCACTGAATCCTCTCTCTCGCACTGAACCTCTCTCTTGCACTGAATCTCTCTTTCTCGCCCTGAATCTCTCTCTCGCACTGAATCTCTCTTTCACGCACTGAATCTCTCTCTCGCACTGAATCTCTCTCTCGCACTCAATCTCTCTCTCTCGCACTGAATCACTCTCTCTCGGACTGAATCCTATCTCTCGCACTGAATCTCTCTCTCGCACTGAATCTCTCTCTCACACTGAATCTGTCTCTCGCACTGAATCTCTCTCTCGCACTGAATCTCTATCTCTCACACTGAATCTCTCTCTCGCACTGAGTCTCTCTCTCGCACTGATTCTCTCTCTCATAGTGAATCTCTCTTACTCGCACTGAATCTCTCTCTCGCACTGAGTCTCTCTCTCTCGCACTGAATCTCTCTCTCGCACTGAATCTCTCTCTCGCACTGAATCTCTCTCTCTCGCACTGAATCTCTCTCTCGCACTGAATCTCTCTCTCTCGCACTGAATCTCTCTCTCGCACTGAATCTCTCCATCTGGCACTGAATCCCTCTCCCTCGGACTGAATCCTCTCTCTCGCACTGAATCTCTCTCTAGCACTGAATCTCTCTCTCACACTGAATCTCTCTCTCTCGCACTGAATCTCTCTGTCGCACTGAATCTCTCTCTCCCACACTGAATCTCTCTCGCGCACTGAATCCTCTCTCTCACACTGAATCTCTCTCTCTTGCACTGAATCCTCTCTCTCGCACTGAATCTCTCTCTTGCACTGAATCTCTCTCTCGCACTGAATCTCTCTCTCGCAAAATATCTCCCTTTCTCGCACTGAATCTCTCTCTCGCACTGAATCTCTCTCTCGCACTCAATCTCTCTCTCGCACTGAATCTCTCTCTCGCACTCATTCTGTCTCTCGCACTGAATCTCTCTCTCGCACTGAATCACTCTCTCTCGCACTGAATCTCTCTCTCGCACTGAGTCTCTCTCTCGCACTGATTCTCTCTCTCACAGTGAATCTCTCTGACTCGCACTGAATCTCTCTCTCGCACTGCGTCTCTCTCTCTCGCACTGAATCTCTCTCTCGCACTGAATCTCTCTCTCGCACTGAATCTCTCTCTCTCGCACTGAATCTCTCTCTCGCACTGAATCTCTCTCTCTCGCACTGAATCTCTCTCTCGCACTGAATCTCTCCATCTGGCACTGAATCCCTCTCCCTCGGACTGAATCCTCTCTCTCGCACTGAATCTCTCTCTAGCACTGAATCTCTCTCTCACACTGAATCTCTCTCTCTCGCACTGAATCTCTCTGTCGCACTGAATCTCTCTCTCCCACACTGAATCTCTCTCGTGCACTGAATCCTCTCTCTCACACTGAATCTCTCTCTCTTGCACTGAATCCTCTCTCTCGCACTGAATCTCTCTCTTGCACTGAATCTCTCTCTCGCACTGAATCTCTCTCTCGCAAAATATCTCTCTTTCTCGCACTGAATCTCTCTCTCGCACTGAATCTCTCTTTCTCGCACTGAATCTCTCTCTCGCACTCAATCTCTCTCTCGCACTGAATCTCTCTCTCGCACTCATTCTGTCTCTCGCACTGAATCTCTCTCTCGCACTGAATCATTCTCTCTCGCACTGAATCTCTCTCTCGCACTGAGTCTCTCTCTCGCACTGAATTTCTCCCTCGCTCTGAATCTCTCTCTCGCACTGAATCTCTCTCTCGCACTGAATCTCTCTCTCTCACTCTGAATCTCTCTCTCGCACTGAATCTCTCTCTCTCGCACTGAATCTCTCTCTCTCGGACTGAATCCTCTCTCTCGCACTGAATCTCTTTCGCACTGAATCTCTCTCTCACACTGAATCTGTCTCTCGCACTGAATCTCTCCCTCGCACTGAATCTCTCTCTCTTGCACTGATTCTCTCTCTCGCACTGATTCTCTCTCTCGCTCTGAATCTCTCTCTCGCACTGAATGTCTCTCTCACAGTGAATCTCTCTCTCTCGCACTGAATCTCTCTCTCGCACTGAGTCTCTCTCTCTCGCACTGAATCCCTCTCTCTCGCACTGAATCTGTCTCGCTCGCACTGAATCTCTCTCTCGCACTGTATCTCTCTCACTCGCACTGAATCTCTCTCTCGCACTGAATCACTCTCTCGCACAGAATCTCTCTCTCTCGCACTGAATCACTCTCTCGCACTGAACCTCTCTCTCGCACTGAGTCTCTCTCTCGCACTGATTCTCACTCTCTCACACTGAATCTCTCTCTCGCACTGAGTCTCTCTCTCGCTCTGAATCTCTCTCTCTCGCACTGAATCTCTCTCTCGCGCTGAATCTCTCTCTTGCACTGAGACTCTCTCTCGCACTGATTCTCTCTCGCACTGAATCACTCTCTCGCACAGACTCTCTCTCTCTCGCATTGAATCACTCTCTCGCACTGAACCTCTCTCTCGCACTGAGTCTCTCTCTCGCACTGATTCTAACTCTCTCACACTGAATCTCTCTCTTGCACTGAATCTCTCTCTCGCACTGAGTCTCTCTCTCGCACTGAATCTCACTCTCTCACACTGAATCTCTCTCTCGCACTGATTCTCTCTATCGCACTGATTCTCTCTCTCTCACACTGAGTCTCTCTCTCGCTCTGAATATCTCTCTCTCGCACTGAATCACTCTCTTGCACTGAATCTCTCTCTCGCACTGAGTCTCTCTCTCGCACTGAATCTCACTCTCTCACACTGAATCTCTCTCTCGCACTGATTCTCTCTATCGCACTGATTCTCTCTCTCTCACACTGAGTCTCTCTCTCGCACTGAATCTCTCTCTCGCCTTGAATCTCTCACTCTCTCTCTGAATCTCTCTCTCTCGCACTGAATCTCTCTCTCCCACTGCGTTTCTCTCTCGCTCTGAATCTCTCTCCCTCACACTGAATCTCTCTCTCACACTGAATCACTCTCTCTCGCACTGAATATCTCTCTCGCTCTGAATCTGTCTCTCTCGCACTGAATCTCTCTTTGGCTCTGAATCCTCTCTCTCGCACTGAATCTCTCTCTCTCGCACTGAATCTCACTCTCTCGCACTGAATCTCTCTCTCTCGCACTGAATCCTCTCTCTCGCACTGAATCTCTCTCTTGCACTGAATCTCTCTCTCGCAGTGAATTTCTCTCTCTGGCACTGAATCTCACTTTCTCGCACTGAATCTCTCTCTCGCACTCAATCTCTCTCTCTCGCACTGAATCTCACTCTCGCACTGATTCTCTCTCTCGCACTGAATCTCTCTCTCGCACTGAATCTCTCTCACTCGCACTGAATCTCTCTCTCGCACTGAATCTCTCACTCTCGCACTGAATCTCTCTCACGGACTGAATCCTCTCTCTCGCACTGAATCTCTCACTCGCACTGAATCTCTCTCTCACACTGAATCTCTCTCTCTCGCACTGAATCTCTCTGTCGCACTGAATCTCTCTCTCTCACACTGAATCTCTCTCTCGCACTGAATCCTCTCTCTCGCACTGAATCTCTCTCTTGCACTGAATCTCTCTCTCGCAGTGAATTTCTCTCTCTGGCACTGAATCTCACTTTCTCGCACTGAATCTCTCTCTCGCACTCAATCTCTCTCTCTCGCACTGAATCTCACTCTCGCACTGATTCTCTCTCTCGCACTGAATCTCTCTCTCGCACTGAATCTCTCTCACTCGCACTGAATCTCTCTCTCGCACTGAATCTCTCACTCTCGCACTGAATCTCTCTCACGGACTGAATCCTCTCTCTCGCACTGAATCTCTCTCTCGCACTGAATCTCTCTCTCACACTGAATCTCTCTCTCTCGCACTGAATCTCTCTGTCGCACTGAATCTCTCTCTCTCACACTGAATCTCTCTCTCGCACTGAATCCTCTCTCTCGCACTGAATCTCTCTCTCTCGCACTGAATCCTCTCTCTCGCACTGAATCTCTCTCTTGCACTTAATCTCTCTCTCGCACTGAATCTCTCTCTCGCACTGAATCTCTCTCTCGCACTGAATCTCTCTTTCTCGCCCGAATCTCTCTCTCGCACTGAATCTCTCTTTCTCGCACTGAATCTCTCACTCGCACTCAATCTCTCTCTCGCACTGAATCTCTCCCTCGCACTGATTCTGTCTCTCGCACTGAATCTCTCCCTCGCTCTGAATCTCTCTCTCGCACTGAATCTCTCTCTCGCGCTGAATCACTCTCTCTCGCACTGAATCTCTCTCTCGCACTGAATCTCTCTCTCTCGCACTGAATCTCTCTCTCTCGGACTGAATCCTATCCCTCGCACTGAATCTCTCTCTCGCACTGAATCTCTCTCTCACACTGAATCTGTCTCTTGCACTGAATCTCTCTCTCGCACTGAATCTCTCTCTCTCGCACTGAATCTCTCTCTCTTGCTGAGTCTCTCTCTCGCACTGATTCTCTCTCTCGCTCTGAATCTCTCTCTCGCACTGAATCTCTCTCTCACAGTGAAACTCTCTCTCTCGCACTGAATCTCTCTCTCGCACTGAGTCTCACTCTCTCGCACTGAATCTCTCTCTCGCACTGCATCTCTCTCTCTCGCACTGACTCTCTCTCTCGCACTGAATCTCTCTCTCTCGCACTGAATCTCTCTCTCTCGGACTGAATCCTCTCTCTTGCACTGAATCCACTCTCTCGCTCTGAATCTCTCTCTCTCACACTGAATCTCTCTCGCGCACTGAATCCTCTCTCTGGCACTGAATCTCTCTCTCTCGCACTGAATCTCTCTCTCGCACTGAATCTCTCTCTCTCGCACTGAATCTCTCTCTCTCGCACTGAATCTCTCTCTCGCACTGAATCTCTCCATCTCGCACTGAATCCCTCTCCCTCGGAATGAATCATCTCTCTCGCACTGAATCTCTCTCTCGCGCTGAATCTCTCTCTCACACTGAATCTCTCTCTCTCGCACTGAATCTCTCTGTCGCACTGAATCTCTCCCTCTCACACTGAATCTCTCTCGCGCACTGAATCCTCTCTCTCACACTGAATATCTCTCTCTCTCGCACAGAATCCTCTCTCTCGCACTGAATCTCTCTCTTGCACTGAATCTCTCTCTCGCACTGAATCTCTCTCTCGCAAAATATCTCTCTTTCTCGCACTGAATCTCTCTCTCGCACTGAATCTCTCTTTCTCGCACTGAATCTCTCTCTCGCACTCAATCTCTCTCTCGCACTGAATCTCTCTCTCGCACTCATTCTGTCTCTCGCACTGAATCTCTCTCTCGCACTGAATCACTCTCTCTCGCACTGAATCTCTCTCTCGCACTGAATCTCTCTCTCGCACTGAATCTCTCTCTCACACTGAATCTCTCTCTCTCGCACTGAATCTCTCTGTCGCACTGAATCTCTCTCTCTCACACTGAATCTCTCTCGCGCACTGAATGCTCTCTCTCACACTGAATCTCTCTCTCTCGCACTGAATCCTCTCTCTCGCACTGAATCTCTCTCTTGCACTGAATCTCTCTCTCGCACTGAATCTCTCTCTCGCAAAAGAACTCTCTTTCTCGCACTGAATCTCTCTCTCGCACTGAATCTCTCTTTCTCGCAATGAATCTCTCTCTCGCACTCAATCTCTCTCTCGCACTGAATCTCTCTCTCGCACTCATTCTGTCTCTCGCACAGAATCTCTCTCTCGCACTGAATCACTCTCGCTCGCACTGAATCTCTATTTCACACTGATTCTCTCTCGCACTGAATCACTCTCTCGCACAGACTCTCTCTCTCTCGCATTGAATCAATCTCTCGCACTGAACCTCTCTCTCGCACTGAGTCTCTCTCTCGCACTGATTCTCACTCTCTCACACTGAATCTCTCTCTCGCACTGATTCTCTCTATCGCACTGATTCTCTCTCTCACACTGAGTCTCTCTCTCGCACTGAGTCTCTCTCTCGCTCTGAATCTCTCTCTCTCGCACTGAGTCACTCTCTCGCACTGAACCTCTCTCTCGCACTGAGTCTCTCTCTCGCACTGATTCTCACTCTCTCACATTGAATCTCTCTCTCGCACTGATTCTCTCTATCGCACTGATTCTCTCTCTCACACTGAGTCTCTCTCTCGCACTGAATCTCTCTCTCGCACTGAATCTCTCACTCTCTCTCTGAATCTCTCTTTCTCGCACTGAATCTCTCTCTCCCACTGCGTTTCTCTCTCGCTCTGAATCTCTCTCTCTCGCACTGAATATCTCTGTCGCACTGAATCTCTCTCTCTCATACTGAATCTCTCTCTCGCACTGAATCCTCTCTCTCGCACTGAATCTCTCTCTCTCGCACTGAATCCTCTCTCTCGCACTGAATCTCTCTCTTGCACTGAATCTCTCTCTCGCACTGAATCTCTCTCTCGCAAAATATCTCTCTTTCTCTCCCGAATCTCTCTCTCGCACTGAATCTCTCCTTCTCGCACTGCATCTCTCAATCGCACTCAATCTCTCTCTCTCGCACTGAATCTCTCTCTCGCACTGATTCTGTCTCTCGCACTGAATCTCTCTCTCGCACTGAATCACTCTCTCTCGCACTGAATCTCTCCCTCGCTCTGAATCTCTCTCTCGCACTGAATCTCTCTCTCGCACTGAATCTCTCTCTCTCGCACTGAATCTCTCTCTCGCACTGAATCTCTCTCTCTCGCACTGAATCTCTCTCTCGCACTGAATCTCTCCATCTCGCACTGAATCCCTCTCCCTCGGACTGAATCCTCTCTCTCGCACTGAATCTCTCTCTCGCACTGAATCTCTCTCTCACACTGAATCTCTCTCTCTCGCACTGAATCTCTCTGTCGCACTGAATCTCTCTCTCTCACACTGAATCTCTCTCTCGCACTGAATCCTCTCTCTCGCACTGAATCTCTCTCTCTCGCACTGAATCCTCTCCCTCGCACTGAATCTCTCTCTTGCACTGAATCTCTCTCTCGCACTGAATCTCTCTCTCGCACTGAATCTCTCTCTCGCACTGAATCTCTCTTTCTCGCCCGAATCTCTCTCTCGCACTGAATCTCTCTTTCTCGCACTGAATCTCTCACTCGCACTCAATCTCTCTTTCTCGCACTGAATCTCTCCCTCGCACTGATTCTGTCTCTCGCACTGAATCTCTCCCTCGCTCTGAATCTCTCTCTCGCACTGAATCTCTCTCTCGCACTGAATCACTCTCTCTCACACTGAATCTCTCTCTCGCACTGAATCTCTCTCTCTCGCACTGAATCTCTCTCTCTCGGACTGAATCCTATCCCTCGCACTGAATCTCTCTCTCGGACTGAATCTCTCTCTCACACTGAATCTGTCTCTCGCACTGAATCTCTCTCTCGCACTGAATCTCTCTCTCTCGCACTGAATCCCTCTCTCTTGCTGTGTCTCTCTCTCGCACTGAATCTCTCTCTCGCACTGAATCACTCTCTCTCGCACTGAATCTCTCTCTCGCACTGAATCTCTCTCTCTCGCTCTGAATCTCTCTCTCTCGGACTGAATCCTATCCCTCACACTGAATCTCTCTCTCGCACTGAATCTCTCTCTCACACTGAATCTGTCTCTCGCACTGAATCTCTCTCTCGCACTGAATCTCTCTCTCTCTCACTGAATCTCTCTCTCTTGCTGTGTCTCTCTCTCGCACTGATTCTCTCTCTCGCTCTGAATCTCTCTCTCGCACTGAATCTCTCTCTCACAGTGAATCTCTACCTCTCGCACTGAATCTCTCTCTCGCACTGAGCCTCACTCTTTCGCACTGAATCTCTCTCTCGCACTGAATCTCTCTCTCTCGCACTGAATCTCTCTTCGCACTGAATCTCTCTCTCTCGCACTGAATCTCTCTCTCTCGGACTGAATCCTCTCTCTTGCACTGAAACTCTCTCTCGCACTGAATCTCTCTCTCACACTGAATCTCTCTCTCTCTCGCAATGAATCACTCTCGCGCACTGAATCCACTCTCTCGCTCTGAATCTCTCTCCCTCACACTGAATCTCTCTCGCGCACTGAATCCTCTCTCTGGCACTGAATCTCTCTCTCTCGCACTGAATCTCTCTCTCACACTGAATCTCTCTCTCTCGCACTGAATCTCTCTCTCGCACTGAATCTCTCTCTCTCGCACTGAATCTCTCTCTCGCACTGAATCTCTCTCTCTCGCACTGAATCTCTCTCTCGCACTGAATCTCTCCATCTCGCACTGAACCCCTCTCCCTCGGACTGAATCCTCTCTCTCGCACTGAATCTCTCACTCGCACTGAATCTCTCTCTCACACTGAATCTCTCTCTCTCGCACTGAATCCTCTCTCTCACACTGAATCTCTCTCTCTCGCACTGAATCCTCTCTCTCGCACTGAATCTCTCTCTTGCACTGAATCTCTCTCTCGCACTGAATCTCTCTCTCGCAAAATATCTCTCTTTCTCGTACTGAATCTCTCTCTCGCACTGAATCTCTCTTTCTCGCACTGAATCTCTCTCTCGCACTCAATCTCTCTCTCGCACTGAATCTCTCTCTCTAGCACTGAATCTCTCTCTCGCACTCAATCTCTCTCTCGCACTGAATCTCTCTCTCGCACTGAATCTCTCTCTCACACTGAATCTGTCTCTCGCACTGAATTTCTCTCTCGCACTGAATCTCTCTCTCTCGCACTGAATCTCTCTCTCTTGCTGTGTCTCTCTCTCGCACTGAATCTCTCTCTCGCACTGAATCACTCTCTCTCGCACTGAATCTCTCTCTCGCACTGAATCTCTCTCTATCGCACTGAATCTCTCTCTCTCGGACTGAATCCTATCCCTCGCACTGAATCTCTCTCTCGCACTGAATCTCTCTCTCACACTGAATCTGTCTCTCGCACTGAATCTCTCTCTCGCACTGAATCTCTCTCTCTCGCACTGAATCTCTCTCTCTTGCTGAGTCTCTCTCTCGCACTGATTCTCTCTCTCGCTCTGAATCTCTCTCTCGCACTGAATCTCTCTCTCACATTGAATCTCTACCTCTCGCACTGAATCTCTCTCTCGCACTGAGTCTCACTCTCTCGCACTGAATCTCTCTCTCGCACTGAATCTCTCTCTCTCGCACTGAATCTCTCTCTCGCACTGAATCTCTCTCTCTCGCACTGAATCTCTCTCTCTCGGACTGAATCCTCTCTCTTGCACTGAAACTCTCTCTCGCACTGAATCTCTCTCTCACACTGAATCTCTCTCTCTCGCACTGAATCTCTCTCGCGCACTGAATCCACTCTCTCGCTCTGAATCTCTCTCTCTCACACTGAATCTCTCTCGCGCACTGAATCTCTCTCTCGCACTGAGCCTCACTCTCTCGCACTGAATCTCTCTCTCGCACTGAATCTCTCTCTCTCGCACTGAATCTCTCTCTCGCACTGAATCTCTCTCTCTCGCACTGAATCTCTCTCTCTCGGACTGAATCCTCTCTCTTGCACTGAAACTCTCTCTCGCACTGAATCTCTCTCTCACACTGAATCTCTCTCTCTCTCGCAATGAATCTCTCTCGCGCACTGAATCCACTCTCTCGCTCTGAATCTCTCTCCCTCACACTGAATCTCTCTCGCGCACTGAATCCTCTCTCTGGCACTGAATCTCTCTCTCTCGCACTGAATCTCTCTCTCACACTGAATCTCTCTCTCTCGCACTGAATCTCTCTCTCGCACTGAATCTCTCTCTCTCGCACTGAATCTCTCTCTCGCACTGAATCTCTCTCTCTCGCACTGAATCTCTCTCTCGCACTGAATCTCTCCATCTCGCACTGAATCCCTCTCCCTCGGACTGAATCCTCTCTCTCGCACTGAATCTCTCACTCGCACTGAATCTCTCTCTCACACTGAATCTCTCTCTCTCGCACTGAATCCTCTCTCTCACACTGAATCCCTCTCCCTCGGACTGAATCCTCTCTCTCGCACTGAATCTCTCACTCGCACTGAATCTCTCTCTCACACTGAATCTCTCTCTCTCGCACTGAATCCTCTCTCTCACACTGAATCTCTCTCTCTCGGACTGAATCCTCTCTCTTGCACTGAAACTCTCTCTCGCACTGAATCTCTCTCTCACACTGAATCTCTCTCTCTCTCGCAATGAATCTCTCTCGCGCACTGAATCCACTCTCTCGCTCTGAATCTCTCTCCCTCACACTGAATCTCTCTCGCGCACTGAATCCTCTCTCTGGCACTGAATCTCTCTCTCTCGCACTGAATCTCTCTCTCACACTGAATCTCTCTCTCTCGCACTGAATCTCTCTCTCGCACTGAATCTCTCTCTCTCGCACTGAATCTCTCTCTCGCACTGAATCTCTCTCTCTCGCACTGAATCTCTCTCTCGCACTGAATCTCTCCATCTCGCACTGAATCCCTCTCCCTCGGACTGAATCCTCTCTCTCGCACTGAATCTCTCACTCGCACTGAATCTCTCTCTCACACTGAATCTCTCTCTCTCGCACTGAATCCTCTCTCTCACACTGAATCTCTCTCTCTCGCACTGAATCCTCTCTCTCGCACTGAATCTCTCTCTTGCACTGAATCTCTCTCTCGCACTGAATCTCTCTCTCGCAAAATATCTCTCTTTCTCGCACTGAATCTCTCTCTCGCACTGAATCTCTCTTTCTCGCACTGAATCTCTCTCTCGCACTCAATCTCTCTCTCGCACTGAATCTCTCTCTCTAGCACTGAATCTCTCTCTCGCACTCAATCTCTCTCTCGCACTGAATCTCTCTCTCGCACTGAATCTCTCTCTCACTCTGAATCTGTCTCTCGCACTGAATCTCTCTCTCGCACTGAATCTCTCTCTCTCGCACTGAATCTCTCTCTCTTGCTGTGTCTCTCTCTCGCACTGAATCTCTCTCTCGCACTGAATCACTCTCTCTCGCACTGAATCTCTCTCTCGCACTGAATCTCTCTCTATCGCACTGAATCTCTCTCTCTCGGACTGAATCCTATCCCTCGCACTGAATCTCTCTCTCGCACTGAATCTCTTTCTCACACTGAATTTGTCTCTCGCACTGAATCTCTCTCTCGCACTGAATCTCTCTCTCTCGCACTGAATCTCTCTCTCTTGCTGAGTCTCTCTCTCGCACTGATTCTCTCTCTCGCTCTGAATCTCTCTCTCGCACTGAATCTCTCTCTCACAGTGAATCTCTACCTCTCGCACTGAATCTCTCTCTCGCACTGAATCACTCTCTCTCGCACTGAATCTCTCTCTCGCACTGAATCTCTCTCTATCGCACTGAATCTCTCTCTCTCGGACTGAATCCTATCCCTCGCACTGAATCTCTCTCTCGCACTGAATCACTCTCTCGCACTGAATCTCTCTCTCTCGCACTGAATCTCTCTCTCGCACTGAATCTCTCTCTCTCGCACTGAATCTCTCTCTCTCGGACTGAATCCTCTCTCTTGCACTGAAACTCTCTCTCGCACTGAATCTCTCTCTCACACTGAATCTCTCTCTCTCGCACTGAATCTCTCTCGCGCACTGAATCCACTCTCTCGCTCTGAATCTCTCTCTCTCACACTGAATCTCTCTCGCGCACTGAATCCTCTCTCTGGCACTGAATCTCTCTCTCTCGCACTGAATCTCTCTCTCACACTGAATCTCTCTCTCTCGCACTGAATCTCTCTCTCGCACTGAATCTCTCTCTCTCGCACTGAATCTCTCTCTCGCACTGAATCTCTCTCTCTCGCACTGAATCTCTCTCTCGCACTGAATCTCTCCATCTCGCACTGAATCCCTCTCCCTCGGACTGAATCCTCTCTCTCGCACTGAATCTCTCACTCGCACTGAATCTCTCTCTCACACTGAATCTCTCTCTCTCGCACTGAATCTCTCTGTCGCACTGAATCACTCTCTCTCACACTGAATCTCTCTCGCGCTCTGAATCCTCTCTCTCACACTGAATCTCTCTCTCTCGCACTGAATCCTCTCTCTCGCACTGAATCTCTCTCTTGCTCTGAATCTCTCTCTCGCACTGAATCTCTCTCTCGCAAAATATCTCTCTTTCTCGCACTGAATCTCTCTCTCGCACTGAATCTCTCTTTCTCGCACTGAATCTCTCTCTCGCACTCAATCTCTCTCTCGCACTGAATCTCTCTCTCGCACTCATTCTGTCTCTCGCACTGAATCTCTCTCTCGCACTGAATCACTCTCTCTCGCACTGAATCTCTCTCTCGCACTGAATCTCTCTCTCGCACTGAATCTCTCCCTCGCTCTGAATCTCTCTCTCGCACTGAATCTCTCTCTCGCACTGAATCTCTCTCTCTCACTCTGAATCTCTCTCTCGCACTGAATCTCTCTCTCTTGCACTGATTCTCTCTCTCGCACTGAGTCTCTCTCTCTCGCACTGATTCTCTCTCTCGCTCTGAATCTCTCTCTCGCACTGAATGTCTCTCTCACAGTGAATCTCTTTCTCTCGCACTGAATCTCTCCCTCGCTCTGAATCTCTCTCTCGCACTGAATCTCTCTCTCACACTGAATCTGTCTCTCGCACTGAATCTCTCCCTCGCACTGAATCTCTCTCTCTTGCACTGATTCTCTCTCTCGCACTGAGTCTCTCTCTCTCGCACTGATTCTCTCTCTCGCTCTGAATCTCTCTCTCGCACTGAATGTCTCTCTCACAGTGAATCTCTCTCTCTCGCACTGAATCTCTCTCTCGCACTGAGTCTCTCTCTCTCGCACTGAATCCCTCTCTCTCGCACTGAATCTCTCTCGCTCGCACTGAATCTCTCTCTCGCACTGAATCTCTCTCACTCGCACTGAATCTCTCTCTCGCACTGATTCACTCTCTCGCACAGAATCTTTCTCTCTCGCACTGAATCACTCTCTCGCACTGAACCTCTCTCTCGCACTGAGTCTCTCTCTCGCACTGAATCTCTCTCTCACACTGAATCTCTCTCTCTCGCACTGAATCTCTCTCTCGCGCTGAATCTCTCTCTTGCACTGAGTCTCTCTCTCGCACTGATTCTCTCTCGCACTGAATCACTCTCTCGCACTGAACCTCTCTCTCGCACTGAGTCTCTCTCCCGCACTGATTCTCTCTCTCTCGCACTGAATCTCTCTCTCTCGCACTGAATCTCTCTCTCTTGCTGAGTCTCTCTCTCGCACTGATTCTCTCTCTCGCTCTGAATCTCTCTCTCGCACTGAATCTCTCTCTCACAGTGAATCTCTACCTCTCGCACTGAATCTCTCTCTCGCACTGAATCACTCTCTCTCGCACTGAATCTCTCTCTCGCACTGAATCTCTCTCTATCGCACTGAATCTCTCTCTCTCGGACTGAATCCTATCCCTCGCACTGAATCTCTCTCTCGCACTGAATCACTCTCTCGCACTGAATCTCTCTCTCTCGCACTGAATCTCTCTCTCGCACTGAATCTCTCTCTCTCGCACTGAATCTCTCTCTCTCGGACTGAATCCTCTCTCTTGCACTGAAACTCTCTCTCGCACTGAATCTCTCTCTCACACTGAATCTCTCTCTCTCGCACTGAATCTCTCTCGCGCACTGAATCCACTCTCTCGCTCTGAATCTCTCTCTCTCACACTGAATCTCTCTCGCGCACTGAATCCTCTCTCTGGCACTGAATCTCTCTCTCTCGCACTGAATCTCTCTCTCACACTGAATCTCTCTCTCTCGCACTGAATCTCTCTCTCGCACTGAATCTCTCTCTCTCGCACTGAATCTCTCTCTCGCACTGAATCTCTCTCTCTCGCACTGAATCTCTCTCTCGCACTGAATCTCTCCATCTCGCACTGAATCCCTCTCCCTCGGACTGAATCCTCTCTCTCGCACTGAATCTCTCACTCGCACTGAATCTCTCTCTCACACTGAATCTCTCTCTCTCGCACTGAATCTCTCTGTCGCACTGAATCACTCTCTCTCACACTGAATCTCTCTCGCGCTCTGAATCCTCTCTCTCACACTGAATCTCTCTCTCTCGCACTGAATCCTCTCTCTCGCACTGAATCTCTCTCTTGCTCTGAATCTCTCTCTCGCACTGAATCTCTCTCTCGCAAAATATCTCTCTTTCTCGCACTGAATCTCTCTCTCGCACTGAATCTCTCTTTCTCGCACTGAATCTCTCTCTCGCACTCAATCTCTCTCTCGCACTGAATCTCTCTCTCGCACTCATTCTGTCTCTCGCACTGAATCTCTCTCTCGCACTGAATCACTCTCTCTCGCACTGAATCTCTCTCTCGCACTGAATCTCTCTCTCGCACTGAATCTCTCCCTCGCTCTGAATCTCTCTCTCGCACTGAATCTCTCTCTCGCACTGAATCTCTCTCTCTCACTCTGAATCTCTCTCTCGCACTGAATCTCTCTCTCTTGCACTGATTCTCTCTCTCGCACTGAGTCTCTCTCTCTCGCACTGATTCTCTCTCTCGCTCTGAATCTCTCTCTCGCACTGAATGTCTCTCTCACAGTGAATCTCTCTCTCTCGCACTGAATCTCTCCCTCGCTCTGAATCTCTCTCTCGCACTGAATCTCTCTCTCACACTGAATCTGTCTCTCGCACTGAATCTCTCCCTCGCACTGAATCTCTCTCTCTTGCACTGATTCTCTCTCTCGCACTGAGTCTCTCTCTCTCGCACTGATTCTCTCTCTCGCTCTGAATCTCTCTCTCGCACTGAATGTCTCTCTCACAGTGAATCTCTCTCTCTCGCACTGAATCTCTCTCTCGCACTGAGTCTCTCTCTCTCGCACTGAATCCCTCTCTCTCGCACTGAATCTCTCTCGCTCGCACTGAATCTCTCTCTCGCACTGAATCTCTCTCACTCGCACTGAATCTCTCTCTCGCACTGATTCACTCTCTCGCACAGAATCTTTCTCTCTCGCACTGAATCACTCTCTCGCACTGAACCTCTCTCTCGCACTGAGTCTCTCTCTCGCACTGAATCTCTCTCTCACACTGAATCTCTCTCTCTCGCACTGAATCTCTCTCTCGCGCTGAATCTCTCTCTTGCACTGAGTCTCTCTCTCGCACTGATTCTCTCTCGCACTGAATCACTCTCTCGCACTGAACCTCTCTCTCGCACTGAGTCTCTCTCCCGCACTGATTCTCACTCTCTCACACTGAATCTCTCTCTCGCACTGATTCTCTCTATCGCACTGATTCTCTCTCTCACACTGAGTCTCTCTCTCGCACTGAGTCTCTCTCTCTCGCTCTGAATCTCTCTCTCTCGCACTGAATCACTCTCTCGCACTGAACATCTCTCTCGCACTGAGTCTCTCTCTCGCACTGATTCTCACACTCTCACACTGAATCTCTCTCTCGCACTGATTCTCTCTATCGCACTGATACTCTCTCTCTCACACTGAGTCTCTCTCTCGCACTGAAACTCTCTCTCACACTGAATCTCTCACTCTCTCTCTGAATCTCTCTCTCTCGCTCTGAATCTCTCTCTCTCGCACTGAATCCTCTCTCTCGCACTGAATCTCAATCTCGCACTGAAGCTCTCCCTCGCACTGAATCTCTCTCTCGCACTGAATCTCTCTCTCTCGCACTGAATCTCTCTCTCGCACTGAATCTCTCTCTCGCACTGAATCTCTCTCTCTCGCACTGAATCACTCTCTCGGACTGAATCCTCTCTCTCGCACTGAATCTCTCTCTCGCACTGAATCTCTCTCTCACACTGAATCTCTCTCTCTCGCACTGAATCTCTCTGTCGCACTGAATCTCTCTCTCTCACACTGAATCTCTCTCTCGCACTGAATCCTCTCTCTCGCACTGAATCTCTCTCTCTCGCACTGAATCCTCTCTCTCGCACTGAATCTCTCTCTTGCACTGAATCTCTCTCTTGCACTGAATCTCTCTCTCGCACTGAATCTCTCTCTCGCACTGAATCTCTCTTTCTCGCCCGAATCTCTCTCTCGCACTGAATCTCTCTTTCTCGCACTGAATCTCTCACTCGCACTCAATCTCTCTCTCTCGCACTGAATCTCTCCCTCGCACTGATTCTGTCTCTCGCACTGAATCTCTCCCTCGCTCTGAATCTCTCTCTCGCACTGAATCTCTCTCTCGCACTGAATCACTCTCTCCCGCACTGAATCTCTCTCACGCACTGAATCTCTCTCTCTCGCACTGAATCTCTCTCTCTCGGACTGAATCCTATCCCTCGCACTGAATCTCTCTCTCGCACTGAATCTCTCTCTCACACTGAATCTGTCTCTCGCACTGAATCTCTCTCTCGCACTGAATCTCTCTCTCTCGCACTGAATCCTATCCCTCGCACTGAATCTCTCTCTCGCACTGAATCTCTCTCTCACACTGAATCTGTCTCTCGCACTGAATCTCTCTCTCGCACTGAATCTCTCTCTCTCGCACTGAATCTCTCTCTCTCGCTCTGAATATCTCTCTCTCGCACTGAATCACTCTCTCGCACTGAACATCTCTCTCGCACTGAGTCTCTCTCTCGCACTGATTCTCACACTCTCACACTGAATCTCTCTCTCGCACTGATTCTCTCTATCGCACTGATACTCTCTCTCTCACACTGAGTCTCTCTCTCGCACTGAAACTCTCTCTCGCTCTGAATCTCTCTCTCTCGCACTGAATCCTCTCTCTCGCACTGAATCTCAATCTCGCACTGAATCTCTCCCTCGCACTGAATCTCTCTCTCGCACTGAATCTCTCCTCTCGCACTGAATCTCTCTCTCGCACTGAATCTCTCTCTCGCACTGAATCTCTCTCTCTCGCACTGAATCTCTCTCTCGGACTGAATCCTCTCTCTCGCACTGAATCTCTCTCTCGCACTGAATCTCTCTCTCACACTGAATCTCTCTCTCTCGCACTGAATCTCTCTGTCGCACTGAATCTCTCTCTCTCACACTGAATCTCTCTCTCGCACTGAATCCTCTCTCTCGCACTGAATCTCTCTCTCTCGCACTGAATCCTCTCTCTCGCACTGAATCTCTCTCTTGCACTGAATCTCTCTCTTGCACTGAATCTCTCTCTCGCACTGAATCTCTCTCTCGCACTGAATCTCTCTTTCTCGCCCGAATCTCTCTCTCGCACTGAATCTCTCTTTCTCGCACTGAATCTCTCACTCGCACTCAATCTCTCTCTCTCGCACTGAATCTCTCCCTCGCACTGATTCTGTCTCTCGCACTGAATCTCTCCCTCGCTCTGAATCTCTCTCTCGCACTGAATCTCTCTCTCGCACTGAATCACTCTCTCCCGCACTGAATCTCTCTCACGCACTGAATCTCTCTCTCTCGCACTGAATCTCTCTCTCTCGGACTGAATCCTATCCCTCGCACTGAATCTCTCTCTCGCAGTGAATCTCTCTCTCACACTGAATCTGTCTCTCGCACTGAATCTCTCTCTCGCACTGAATCTCTCTCTCTCGCACTGAATCTCTCTCTCTTGCTGAGTCTCTCTCTCGCACTGATTCTCTCTCTCGCTCTGAATCTCTCTCTCGCACTGAATCTCTCTCTCACAGTGAATCTCTCTCTCTCGCACTGAATCTCTCTCTCGCACTGATTCTCACTCTCTCGCACTGAATCTCTCTCTCTCGCACTGAATCCTCTCTCTCGCACTGAATCTCAATCTCGCACTGAATCTCTCCCTCGCACTGAATCTCTCTCTCGCACTGAATCTCTCTCTCTCGCACTGAATCTCTCTCTCGCACTGAATCTCTCTCTCGCACTGAATCTCTCTCTCTCGCACTGAATCTCTCTCTCGGACTGACTCCTCTCTCTCGCACTTAATCTCTCTCTCGCACTGAATCTCTCTCTCACACTGAATCTCTCTCTCTCGCACTGAATCTCTCTGTCGCACTGAATCTCTCTCTCTCACACTGAATCTCTCTCTCGCACTGAATCCTCTCTCTCGCACTGAATCTCTCTCTCTCGCACTGAATCCTCTCTCTCGCACTGAATCTCTCTCTTGCACTGAATCTCTCTCTTGCACTGAATCTCTCTCTCGCACTGAATCTCTCTCTCGCACTGAATCTCTCGTTCTCGCCCGAATCTCTCTCTCGCACTGAATCTCTCTTTCTCGCACTGAATCTCTCACTCGCACTCAATCTCTCTCTCTCGCACTGAATCTCTCCCTCGCACTGATTCTGTCTCTCGCACTGAATCTCTCCCTCGCTCTGAATCTCTCTCTCGCACTGAATCTCTCTCTCGCACTGAATCACTCTCTCCCGCACTGAATCTCTCTCTCGCTCTGAATCTCTCTCTCTCGCACTGAATCCTCTCTCTCGCACTGAATCTCAATCTCGCACTGAATCTCTCCCTCGCACTGAATCTCTCTCTCGCACTGAATCTCTCTCTCTTGCACTGAATCTCTCTCTCGCACTGAATCTCTCTCTCGCACTGAATCTCTCTCTCTCGCACTGAATCTCTCTCTCGGACTGAATCCTCTCTCTCGCACTGAATCTCTCTCTCGCACTAAATCTCTCTCTCACACTGAATCTCTCTCTCTCGCACTGAATCTCTCCATCTCGCACTGAATCTCTCTCTCTCACACTGAATCTTTCTCTCGCACTGAATCCTCTCTCTCGCACTGAATCTCTCTCTCTCGCACTGAATCCTCTCTCTCGCACTGAATCTCTCTCTTGCACTGAATCTCTCTCTTGCACTGAATCTCTCTCTCGCACTGAATCTCTCTCTCGCACTGAATCTCTCTTTCTCGCCCGAATCTCTCTCTCGCACTGAATCTCTCTTTCTCGCACTGAATCTCTCCCTCGCACTGATTCTGTCTCTCGCACTGAATCTCTCCCTCGCTCTGAATCTCTCTCTCGCACTGAATCTCTCTCTCGCACTGAATCACTCTCTCCCGCACTGAATCTCTCTCACGCACTGAATCTCTCTCTCTCGCACTGAATCTCTCTCTCTCGGACTGAATCCTATCCCTCGCACTGAATCTCTCTCTCGCACTGAATCTCTCTCTCACACTGAATCTGTCTCTCGCACTGAATCTCTCTCTCGCACTGAATCTCTCTCTCTCGCACTGAATCTCTCTCTCTTGCTGAGTCTCTCTCTCGCACTGATTCTCTCTCTCGCTCTGAATCTCTCTCTCGCACTGAATCTCTCTCTCACAGTGAATCTCTCTCTCTCGCACTGAATCTCTCTCTCGCACTGATTCTCACTCTCTCGCACTGAATCTCTCTCTCGCACTGAATCTCTCTCTCTCGCACTGAATCTCTCTCTCGCACTGAATCTCTCTCTCTCGCACTGAATCTCTCTCTCTCGGACTGAATCCTCTCTCTTGCACTGAATCTCTCTCTCGCACTGAATCTCTCTCTCACACTGAATCTCTCTCTCTCTCGCAGTGAATCTCTCTCGCGCACTGAATCCACTCTCTCGCACTGAATCTCTCTCTCGCACTGAATCTCTCTCTCACACTGAATCACTCTCTCTCGCACTGAATCTCTCTGTCGCACTGAATCTCTCTCTCTCACACTGAATCTCTCTCTCGCACTGAATCCTCTCTCTCGCACTGAATCTCTCTCTCTCGCACTGAATCCTCTCTCTCGCACTGAATCTCTCTCTTGCACTGAATCTCTCTCTTGCACTGAATCTCTCTCTCGCACTGAATCTCTCTCTCGCACTGAATCTCTCTTTCTCGCCCGAATCTCTCTCTCGCACTGAATCTCTCTTTCTCGCACTGTATCTCTCACTCGCACTCAATATCTCTCTCTCGCACTGAATCTCTCCCTCGCACTGATTCTGTCTCTCGCACTGAATCTCTCCCTCGCTCTGAATCTCTCTCTCGCACTGAATCTCTCTCTCGCACTGAATCACTCTCTCCCGCACTGAATCTCTCTCACGCACTGAATCTCTCTCTCTCGCACTGAATCTCTCTCTCTCGGACTGAATCCTATCCCTCGCACTGAACCTCTCTCTCGCACTGAATCTCTCTCTCACACTGAATCTGTCTCTCGGACTGAATCTCTCTCTCGCACTGAATCTCTCTCTCTCGCACTGAATCTCTCTCTCTTGCTGAGTCTCTCTCTCGCACTGATTCTCTCTCTCGCTCTGAATCTCTCTCTCGCACTGAATCTCTCTCTCACAGTGAATCTCTCTCTCTCGCACTGAATCTCTCTCTCGCACTGATTCTCACTCTCTCGCACTGAATCTCTCTCTCTCGCACTGAATCCTCTCTCTCGCACTGAATCTCAATCTCGCACTGAATCTCTCCCTCGCACTGAATCTCTCTCTCGCACTGAATCTCTCTCTCTCGCACTGAATATCTCTCTCGCACTGAATCTCTCTCTCGCACTGAATCTCTCTCTCTCGCACTGAATCTCTCTCTCGGACTGACTCCTCTCTCTCGCACTTAATCTCTCTCTCGCACTGAATCTCTCTCTCACACTGAATCTCTCTCTCTCGCACTGAATCTCTCTGTCGCACTGAATCTCTCTCTCTCACACTGAATCTCTCTCTCGCACTGAATCCTCTCTCTCGCACTGAATCTCTCTCTCTCGCACTGAATCCTCTCTCTCGCACTGAATCTCTCTCTTGCACTGAATCTCTCTCTTGCACTGAATCTCTCTCTCGCACTGAATCTCTCTCTCGCACTGAATCTCTCTTTCTCGCCCGAATCTCTCTCTCGCACTGAATCTCTCTTTCTCGCACTGAATCTCTCACTCGCACTCAATCTCTCTCTCTCGCACTGAATCTCTCCCTCGCACTGATTCTGTCTCTCGCACTGAATCTCTCCCTCGCTCTGAATCTCTCTCTCGCACTGAATCTCTCTCTCGCACTGAATCACTCTCTCCCGCACTGAATCTCTCTCTCGCTCTGAATCTCTCTCTCTCGCACTGAATCCTCTCTCTCGCACTGAATCTCAATCTCGCACTGAATCTCTCCCTCGCACTGAATCTCTCTCTCGCACTGAATCTCTCTCTCTCGCACTGAATCTCTCTCTCGCACTGAATCTCTCTCTCGCACTGAATCTCTCTCTCTCGCACTGAATCTCTCTCTCGGACTGAATCCTCTCTCTCGCACTGAATCTCTCTCTCGCACTGAATCTCTCTCTCACACTGAATCTCTCTCTCTCGCACTGAATCTCTCTGTCGCACTGAATCTCTCTCTCTCACACTGAATCTCTCTCTCGCACTGAATCCTCTCTCTCGCACTGAATCTCTCTCTCTCGCACTGAATCCTCTCTCTCGCACTGAATCTCTCTCTTGCACTGAATCTCTCTCTTGCACTGAATCTCTCTCTCGCACTGAATCTCTCTCTCGCACTGAATCTCTCTTTCTCGCCCGAATCTCTCTCTCGCACTGAATCTCTCTTTCTCGCACTGAATCTCTCACTCGCACTCAATCTCTCTCTCTCGCACTGAATCTCTCCCTCGCACTGATTCTGTCTCTCGCACTGAATCTCTCCCTCGCTCTGAATCTCTCTCTCGCACTGAATCTCTCTCTCGCACTGAATCACTCTCTCCCGCACTGAATCTCTCTCACGCACTGAATCTCTCTCTCTCGCACTGAATCTCTCTCTCTCGGACTGAATCCTATCCCTCGCACTGAATCTCTCTCTCGCACTGAATCTCTCTCTCACACTGAATCTGTCTCTCGCACTGAATCTCTCTCTCGCACTGAATCTCTCTCTCTCGCACTGAATCTCTCTCTCTTGCTGAGTCTCTCTCTCGCACTGATTCTCTCTCTCGCTCTGAATCTCTCTCTCGCACTGAATCTCTCTCTCACAGTGAATCTCTCTCTCTCGCACTGAATCTCTCTCTCGCACTGATTCTCACTCTCTCGCACTGAATCTCTCTCTCGCACTGAATCTCTCTCTCTCGCACTGAATCTCTCTCTCGCACTGAATCTCTCTCTCTCGCACTGAATCTCTCTCTCTCGGACTGAATCCTCTCTCTTGCACTGAATCTCTCTCTCGCACTGAATCTCTCTCTCACACTGAATCTCTCTCTCTCTCGCAGTGAATCTCTCTCGCGCACTGAATCCACTCTCTCGCTCTGTATCTCTCTCTCTCAAACTGAATCTCTCTCGTGCACTGAATCCTCTCTCTGGCACTGAATCTCTCTCTCTCGCACTGAATCTCTCTCTCACACTGAATCTCTCTCTCTCGCACTGAATCTCTCTCTCGCACTGAATCTCTCTCTCTCGCACTGAATCTCTCTCTCGCACTGAATCTCTCTCTCGCACTGAATCTCTCTCTCTCGCACTGAATCTCTCTCTCGCACTGAATCTCTCTCTCTCGCACTGAATCTCTCTCTCGCACTGAATCTCTCCATCTCGCACTGAATCCCTCTCCCTCGGACTGAATCCTCTCTCTCGCACTGAATCTCTCACTCGCACTGAATCTCTCTCTCACACTGAATCTCTCTCTCTCGCACTGAATCTCTCTGTCGCACTGAATCTCTCTCTCTCACACTGAATCTCTCTCGCGCTCTGAATCCTCTCTCTCACACTGAATCTCTCTCTCTCGCACTGAATCCTCTCTCTCGCACTGAAACTCTCTCTTGCACTGAATCTCTCTCTCGCACTGAATCTCTCTCTCGCAAAATATCTCTCTTTCTCGCACTGAATCTCTCCCTCGCACTGAATCTCTCTCTCTCGCACTGAATCTCTCTCTCGCACTCAATCTCTCTCTCGCACTGAATCTCTCTCTCTCGCACTGAATCTCTCTCTCGCACTGAATCTCTCTCTCTCGCACTGAATCTCTCTCTCTCGGACTGAATCCTATCCCTCGCACTGAATCTCTCTCTCGCACTGAATCTCTCTCACACTGAATCTGTCTCTCGCACTGAATCTCTCTCTCGCACTGAATCTCTCTCTCTCGCACTGAATCTCTCTCTCTTGCTGTGTCTCTCTCTCACACTGAATCTCTCTCTCGCACTGAATCACTCTCTCTCGCACTGAATCTCTCTCTCGCACTGAATCTCTCTCTCTCGCACTGAATCTCTCTCTCTCGGACTGAATCCTATCCCTCGCACTGAATCTCTCTCTCGCACTGAATCTCTCTCTCACACTGAATCTGTCTCTCGCACTGAATCTCTCTCTCGCACTGAATCTCTCTCTCTCGCACTGAATCTCTCTCTCTTGCTGAGTCTCTCTCTCGCACTGATTCTCTCTCTCGCTCTGAATCTCTCTCTCGCACTGAATCTCTCTCTCACAGTGAATCTCTACCTCTCGCACTGAATCTCTCTCTCGCACTGAGTCTCACTCTCTCGCACTGAATCTCTCTCTCGCACTGAATCTCTCTCTCTCGCACTGAATCTCTCTCTCGCACTGAATCTCACTCTCTCGCACTGAATCTCTCTCTCGGACTGAATCCTCTCTCTTGCACTGAAACTCTCTCTCGCACTGAATCTCTCTCTCACACTGAATCTCTCTCTCTCGCACTGAATCTCTCTCGCGCACTGAATCCACTCTCTCGCTCTGAATCTCTCACTCTCACACTGAATCTCTCTCACGCACTGAATCCTCTCTCTGGCACTGAATCTCTCTCTCTCGCACTGAATTTCTCTCTCACACTGAATCTCTCTCTCTCGCACTGAATCTCTCTCTCGCACTGAATCTCTCTCTCTCGCACTGAATCTTTCTCTCGCACTGAATCTCTCTCTCTCGCACTGAATCTCTCTCTCGCACTGAATCTCTCCATCTCGCACTGAATCCCTCTCTCTCGCACTGAATCTCTCACTCGCACTGAATCTCTCTCTCACACTGAATCTCTCTCTCGCACTGAATCTCTCTGTCGCACTGAATCTCTCTCTCTCACACTGAATCTCTCTCGCGCTCTGAATCCTCTCTCTCACACTGAATCTCTCTCTCTCGCACTGAATCCCCTCTCTCGCACAGAATCTCTCTCTTGCACTGAATCTCTCTCTCGCACTGAATCTCTCTCTCGCAAAATATCTCTCTTTCTCGCACTGAATCTCTCTCTCGCACTGAATCTCTCTTTCTCGCACTGAATCTCTCTCTCACACTCAATCTCTCTCTCGCACTGAATCTCTCTCTCGCACTCATTCTGTCTCTCGCACTGAATCTCTCTCTCGCACTGAATCACTCTCTCTCGCACTGAATCTCTCTCTCGCACTGAGTCTCTCTCTCGCACTGAATCTCTCCCTCGCTCTGAATCTCTCTCTCGCACTGAATCTCTCTCTCGCACTGAATCTCTCTCTCTCACTCTGAATCTCTCTCTCGCACTGAATCTCTCTCTCTTGCACTGATTCTCTCTCTCGCACTGAGTCTCTCTCTCTCGCACTGATTCTCTCTCTCGCTCTGAATCTCTCTCTCGCACTGAATGTCTCTCTCACAGTGAATCTCTCTCTCTCGCACTGAATCTCTCCCTCGCTCTGAATCTCTCTCTCGCACTGAATCTCTCTCTCACACTGAATCTGTCTCTCGCACTGAATCTCTCCCTCGCACTGAATCTCTCTCTCTTGCACTGATTCTCTCTCTCGCACTGAGTCTCTCTCTCTCGCACTGATTCTCTCTCTCGCTCTGAATCTCTCTCTCGCACTGAATGTCTCTCTCACAGTGAATCTCTCTCTCTCGCACTGAATCTCTCTCTCGCACTGAGTCTCTCTCTCTCGCACTGAATCCCTCTCTCTCGCACTGAATCTCTCTCGCTCGCACTGAATCTCTCTCTCGCACTGAATCTCTCACTCTCTCTCTGAATCTCTCTCTCTCGCACTGAATCTCTCTCTCCCACTGCGTTTCTTTCTCGCTCTGAATCTCTCTCTCTCGCACTGAATCCTCTCTCTCGCACTGAATCTCAATCTCGCACTGAATCTCTCCCTCGCACTGAATCTCTCTCTTGCACTGAATCTCTCTCTCTAGCACTGAATCTCTCTCTCGCACTGAATCTCTCTCACTCGCACTGAATCTCTCTCTCGCACTGAATCTCTCTCTCTCGCACTGAATCTCTCTCTCGGACTGAATCCTCTCTCTCGCACTAAATCTCTCTCTCGCACTGAATCTCTCTCTCACACTGAATCTCTCTCTCTCGCACTGAATCTCTCTGTCGCACTGAATCTAGCTCTCTCACACTGAATCTCTCTCTCGCACTGAATCCTCTCTCTCGCACTGAATCTCTCTCTCTCGCACTGAATCCTCTCTCTCGCACTGAATCTCTCTCTTGCACTGAATCTCTCTCTTGCACTGAATCTCTCTCTCGCACTGAATCTCTCTCTCGCACTGAATCTCTCTTTCTCGCCCGAATCTCTCTGTCGCACTGAATCTCTCTTTCTCGCACTGAATCTCTCACTCGCACTCAATCTCTCTCTCTCGCACTGAATCTCTCCCTCGCACTGATTCTGTCTCTCGCACTGAATCTCTCCCTCGCTCTGAATCTCTCTCTCGCACTGAATCTCTCTCTCGCACTGAATCACTCTCTCCCGCACTGAATCTCTCTCACGCACTGAATCTCTCTCTCTCGCACTGAATCTCTCTCTCTCGGACTGAATCCTATCCCTCGCACTGAATCTCTCTCTCGCACTGAATCTCTCTCTCACACAGAATCTGTCTCTCGCACTGAATCTCTCTCTCGCACTGAATCTCTCTCTCTCGCACTGAATCTCTCTCTCTTGCTGAGTCTGTCTCTCGCACTGATTCTCTCTCTCGCTCTGAATCTCTCTCTCGCACTGAATCTCTCTCTCACAGTGAATCTCTCTCTCTCGCACTGAATCTCTCTCTCGCACTGAATCTCACTCTCTCGCACTGAATCTCTCTCTCACACAGAATCTCTCTCTCGGACTGAATCCTCTCTCTTGCACTGAATCTCTCTCTCGCACTGAATCTCTCTCTCACACTGAATCTCTCTCTCTCTCGCACTGAATCTCTCTCGCGCACTGAATCCACTCTCTCGCTCTGAATCTCCCTCTCTCACACTGAATCTCTCTCGCGCACTGAATCCTCTCTCTGGCACTGAATCTCTCTCTCTCGCACTGAATCTCTCTCTCACACTGAATCTCTCTCTCTCGCACTGAATCTCTCTCTCGCACTGAATCTCTCTCTCTCGCACTGAATCTCTCTCTCGCACTGAATCTCTCTCTCTCGCACTGAATCTCTCTCTCGCACTGAATCTCTCTCTCGCACTGAATCTCTCTCTCTCGCACTGAATCTCTCTCTCGCACTGAATCTCTCTCTCTCGCACTGAATCTCTCTCTCGCACTGAATCTCTCCATCTCGCACTGAATCCCTCTCCCTCGGACTGAATCCTCTCTCTCGCACTGAATCTCTCACTCGCACTGAATCTCTCTCTCACACTGAATCTCTCTCTCTCGCACTGAATCTCTCTGTCGCACTGAATCTCTCTCTCTCACACTGAATCTCTCTCGCGCTCTGAATCCTCTCTCTCACACTGAATCTCTCTCTCTCGCACTGAATCCTCTCTCTCGCACTGAATCTCTCTCTTGCACTGAATCTCTCTCTCGCACTGAATCTCTCTCTCGCAAAATATCTCTCTTTCTCGCACTGAATCTCTCTCTCGCACTGAATCTCTCTTTCTCGCACTGAATCTCTCTCTCGCACTCAATCTCTCTCTCGCACTGAATCTCTCTCTCTCGCACTGAATCTCTCTCTCACACTGAATCTCTCTCTCTCGCACTGAATCTCTCTCTCTCGGACTGAATCCTATCCCTCGCACTGAATCTCTCTCTCGCACTGAATCTCTCTCACACTGAATCTGTCTCTCGCACTGAATCTCTCTCTCGCACTGAATCTCTCTCTCTCGCACTGAATCTCTCTCTCTCGGACTGAATCCTATCCCTCGCACTGAATCTCTCTCTCGCACTGAATCTCTCTCACACTGAATCTGTCTCTCGCACTGAATCTCTCTCTCGCACTGAATCTCTCTCTCGCACTGAATCTCTCTCTCTCGCACTGAATCTCTCTCTCGGACTGAATCCTCTCTCTTGCACTGAAACTCTCTCTCGCACTGAATCTCTCTCTCACACTGAATCTCTCTCTCTCGCACTGAATCTCTCTCGCGCACTGAATCCACTCTCTCGCTCTGAATCTCTCTCTCTCACACTGAATCTCTCTCACGCACTGAATCCTCTCTCTGGCACTGAATCTCTCTCTCTCGCACTGAATTTCTCTCTCACACTGAATCTCTCTCTCTCGCACTGAATCTCTCTCTCGCACTGAATCTCTCTCTCTCGCACTGAATCTCTCTCTCGCACTGAATCTCTCTCTCTCGCACTGAATCTCTCTCTCGCACTGAATCTCTCCATCTCGCACTGAATCCCTCTCTCTCGCACTGAATCTCTCACTCGCACTGAATCTCTCTCTCACACTGAATCTCTCTCTCTCGCACTGAATCTCTCTGTCGCACTGAATCTCTCTCTCTCACACTGAATCTCTCTCGCGCTCTGAATCCTCTCTCTCACACTGAATCTCTCTCTCTCGCACTGAATCCTCTCTCTCGCACTGAATCTCTCTCTTGCACTGAATCTCTCTCTCGCACTGAATCTCTCTCTCGCAAAATATCTCTCTTTCTCGCACTGAATCTCTCTCTCGCACTGAATCTCTCTTTCTCGCACTGAATCTCTCTCTCACACTCAATCTCTCTCTCGCACTGAATCTCTCTCTCGCACTCATTCTGTCTCTCGCACTGAATCTCTCTCTCGCACGGAATCACTCTCTCTCGCACTGAATCTCTCTCTCGCACTGAGTCTCTCTCTCGCACTGAATCTCTCCCTCGCTCTGAATCTCTCTCTCGCACTGAATCTCTCTCTCGCACTGAATCTCTCTCTCTCACTCTGAATCTCTCTCTCGCACTGAATCTCTCTCTCTTGCACTGATTCTCTCTCTCGCACTGAGTCTCTCTCTCTCGCACTGATTCTCTCTCTCGCTCTGAATCTCTCTCTCGCACTGAATGTCTCTCTCACAGTGAATCTCTCTCTCTCGCACTGAATCTCTCCCTCGCTCTGAATCTCTCTCTCGCACTGAATCTCTCTCTCACACTGAATCTGTCTCTCGCACTGAATCTCTCCCTCGCACTGAATCTCTCTCTCTTGCACTGATTCTCTCTCTCGCACTGAGTCTCTCTCTCTCGCACTGATTCTCTCTCTCGCTCTGAATCTCTCTCTCGCACTGAATGTCTCTCTCACAGTGAATCTCTCTCTCTCGCACTGAATCTCTCTCTCGCACTGAGTCTCTCTCTCTCGCACTGAATCCCTCTCTCTCGCACTGAATCTCTCTCGCTCGCACTGAATCTCTCTCTCGCACTGAATCTCTCACTCTCTCTCTGAATCTCTCTCTCTCGCACTGAATCTCTCTGTCCCACTGGGTTTCTTTCTCGCTCTGAATCTCTCTCTCTCGCACTGAATCCTCTCTCTCGCACTGAATCTCAATCTCGCACTGAATCTCTCCCTCGCACTGAATCTCTCTCTTGCACTGAATCTCTCTCTCTAGCACTGAATCTCTCTCTCGCACTGAATCTCTCTCACTCGCACTGAATCTCTCTCTCGCACTGAATCTCTCTCTCTCGCACTGAATCTCTCTCTCGGACTGAATCCTCTCTCTCGCACTAAATCTCTCTCTCGCACTGAATCTCTCTCTCACACTGAATCTCTCTCTCTCGCACTGAATCTCTCTGTCGCACTGAATCTAGCTCTCTCACACTGAATCTCTCTCTCGCACTGAATCCTCTCTCTCGCACTGAATCTCTCTCTCTCGCACTGAATCCTCTCTCTCGCACTGAATCTCTCTCTTGCACTGAATCTCTCTCTTGCACTGAATCTCTCTCTCGCACTGAATCTCTCTCTCGCACTGAATCTCTCTTTCTCGCCCGAATCTCTCTGTCGCACTGAATCTCTCTTTCTCGCACTGAATCTCTCACTCGCACTCAATCTCTCTCTCTCGCACTGAATCTCTCCCTCGCACTGATTCTGTCTCTCGCACTGAATCTCTCCCTCGCTCTGAATCTCTCTCTCGCACTGAATCTCTCTCTCGCACTGAATCACTCTCTCCCGCACTGAATCTCTCTCACGCACTGAATCTCTCTCTCTCGCACTGAATCTCTCTCTCTCGGACTGAATCCTATCCCTCGCACTGAATCTCTCTCTCGCACTGAATCTCTCTCTCACACAGAATCTGTCTCCCGCACTGAATCTCTCTCACGCACTGAATCTCTCTCTCTCGCACTGAATCTCTCTCTCTTGCTGAGTCTGTCTCTCGCACTGATTCTCTCTCTCGCTCTGAATCTCTCTCTCGCACTGAATCTCTCTCTCACAGTGAATCTCTCTCTCTCGCACTGAATCTCTCTCTCGCACTGAATCTCACTCTCTCGCACTGAATCTCTCTCTCACACAGAATCTCTCTCTCGGACTGAATCCTCTCTCTTGCACTGAATCTCTCTCTCGCACTGAATCTCTCTCTCACACTGAATCTCTCTCTCTCTCGCACTGAATCTCTCTCGCGCACTGAATCCACTCTCTCGCTCTGAATCTCTCTCTCTCACACTGAATCTCTCTCGCGCACTGAATCCTCTCTCTGGCACTGAATCTCTCTCTCTCGCACTGAATCTCTCTCTCACACTGAATCTCTCTCTCTCGCACTGAATCTCTCTCTCGCACTGAATCTCTCTCTCTCGCACTGAATCTCTCTCTCGCACTGAATCTCTCTCTCTCGCACTGAATCTCTCTCTCGCACTGAATCTCTCCATCTCGCACTGAATCCCTCTCCCTCGGAATGAATCCTCTCTCTCGCACTGAATCTCTCTCTCGCACTGAATCTCTCTCTCACACTGAATCTCTCTCTCTCGCACTGAATCTCTCTGTCGCACTGAATCTCTCCCTCTCACACTGAATCTCTCTCGCGCACTGAATCCTCTCTCTCACACTGAATATCTCTCTCTCTCGCACAGAATCCTCTCTCTCGCACTGAATCTCTCTCTTGCACTGAATCTCTCTCTCGCACTGAATCTCTCTCTCGCAAAATATCTCTCTTTCTCACACTGAATCTCTCTCTCGCACTGAATCTCTCTTTCTCGCACTGAATCTCTCTCTCGCACTCAATCTCTCTCTCGCACTGAATCTCTCTCTCGCACTCATTCTGTCTCTCGCACTGAATCTCTCTCTCGCACTGAATCACTCTCTCTCGCACTGAATCTCTCTCTCGCACTGAGTCTCTCTCTCGCACTGAATCTCTCCCTCGCTCTGAATCTCTCTCTCGCACTGAATCTCTCTCTCGCACTGAATCTCTCTCTCTCACTCTGAATCTCTCTCTCGCACTGAATCTCTCTCTCTCGCACTGAATCCTCTCTCTCGCACTGAATCTCTTTCGCACTGAATCTCTCTCTCACACTGAATCGGTCTCTCGCACTGAATCTCTCCCTCGCACTGAATCTCTCTCTCTTGCACTGATTCTCTCTCTCGCACTGAGTCTCTCTCTCTCGCACTGATTCTCTCTCTCGCTCTGAATCTCTCTCTCGCACTGAATGTCTCTCTCACAGTGAATCTCTCTCTCTCGCACTGAATCTCTCTCTCGCACTGAGTCTCTCTCTCTCGCACTGAATCCCTCTCTCTCGCACTGAATCTCTCTCGCTCGCACTGAATCTCTCTCTCGCACTGAATCTCTCTCACTCGCACTGAATCTCTCTCTCGCACTGAATCACTCTCTCGCACAGAATCTCTCTCTCTCGCACTGAATCACTCTCTCGCACTGAACCTCTCTCTCGCACTGAGTCTCTCTCTCGCACTGATTCTCACTCTCTCACACTGAATCTCTCTCTCACACTGATTGTCTCTATCGCACTGATTCTCTCTCTCTCACACCGAGTCTCTCTCTCGCACTGAGTCTCACTCTCTCGCACTGAATCTCTCTCTCGCGCTGAATCTCTCTCTTGCACTGAGTCTCTCTCTCGCATTGATTCTCTCTCGCACTGAATCTCTCTCTCTCGCACTGAACCTCTCTCTCGCACTGAGTCTCTCTCTCGCACTGATTCTCTCTCTCTCACACTGAATCTCTCTCTCGCACTGATTCTCTCTATCGCACTGATTCTCTCTCTCACACTGAGTCTCTCTCTCGCACTGAGTCTCTCTCTCGCTCTGAATCTCTCTCTCTCGCACTGAATCACTCTCTCGCACTGAACCTCTCTCTCGCACTGAGTCTCTCTCTCGCACTGATTCTCACTCTCTCACACTGAATCTCTCTCTCGCACTGATTCTCTCTATCACACTGATTCTCTCTCTCTCACACTGAGTCTCTCTCTCGCACTGAATCTCTCTCTCGCACTGAATCTCTCACTCTCTCTCTGAATCTCTCTCTCTCGCACTGAATCTCTCTCTCCCACTGCGTTTCTCTCTCGCTCTGAATCTCTCTCTCTCGCACTGAATCCTCTCTCTCGCACTGAATCTCAATCTCGCACTGAATCTCTCCCTCGCACTGAATCTCTCTCTCACACTGAATCTCTCTCTCTCGCACTGAATATCTCTCTCGCACTGAATCTGTCTCTCTCGCACTGAATCTCTCTTTGGCACTGAATACTCTCTCTCGCACTGAATCTCAATCTCGCACTGAATCTCTCCCGAGCACTGAATCTCTCTCTCACACTGAATCACACTCTCTCGCACTGAATCTCTCTCTCACACTGAATCTCTCTCTCTGGCACTGAATCTCACTTTCTCGCACTGAATCTCTCTCTCGCACTGAATCTCTCTCTCTCGCACTGAACCTCACTCTCTCGCACTGAATCCCTCTCTTGCACTGAGTCTCTCTCTCGCACTGAATCTCTCTCTCTCGCACTGAATCTCTCTCTCGCACTGAATCTCTCTCTCGCATTGAATCGCTCTCTCTCGCACTGAATCTCTCTCTCACACTGAATCTCTCTCTCTCGCACTGAATCTCTCTCTCGCACTGAATCTCTCTCTCTCGCACTGAATCTCTCTCTCGCACTGAATCTCTCTCTCTCGCACTGAATCTCTCTCTCGCACTGAATCTCTCCATCTCGCACTGAATCCCTCTCCCTCGGACTGAATCCTCTCTCTCGCACTGAATCTCTCTCTCGCACTGAATCTCTCTCTCACACTGAATCTCTCTCTCTCGCACTGAATCTCTCTGTCGCACTGAATCTCTCCCTCTCACACTGAATCTCTCTCGCGCACTGAATCCTCTCTCTCACACTGAATATCTCTCTCCCTCGCACAGAATCCTCTCTCTCGCACTGAATCTCTCTCTTGCACTGAATCTCTCTCTCGCACTGAATCTCTCTCTCGCAAAATATCTCTCTTTCTCGCACTGAATCTCTCTCTCGCACTGAATCTCTCTTTCTCGCACTGAATCTCTCTCTCGCACTCAATCTCTCTCTCGCACTGAATCTCTCTCTCGCACTCATTCTGTCTCTCGCACTGAATCTCTCTCTCGCACTGAATCACTCTCTCTCGCACTGAATCTCTCTCTCGCACTGAGTCTCTCTCTCGCACTGAATCTCTCCCTCGCTCTGAATCTCTCTCTCGCACTGAATCTCTCTCTCGCACTGAATCTCTCTCTCTCACTCTGAATCTCTCTCTCGCACTGAATCTCTCTCTCTCGCACTGAATCTCTCTCTCTCGGACTGAATCCTCTCTCTCTCACTGAATCTCTTTCGCACTGAATCTCTCTCTCACACTGAATCTGTCTCTCGCACTGAATCTCTCCCTCGCACTGAATCTCTCTCTCTTGCACTGATTCTCTCTCTCGCACTGAGTCTCTCTCTCTCGCACTGATTCTCTCTCTCGCTCTGAATCTCTCACTCGCACTGAATGTCTCTCTCACAGTGAATCTCTCTCTCTCGCACTGAATCTCTCTCTCACACTGAATCTCTCTCTCTCGCACTGAATCTCTCTCGCGCACTGAATCCACTCTCTCGCTCTGAATCTCTCTCTCTCACACTGAATCTCTCTCGCGCACTGAATCCTCTCTCTGGCACTGAATCTCTCTCTCTCGCACTGAATCTCTCTCTCACACTGAATCTCTCTCTCTCGCACTGAATCTCTCTCTCGCACTGAATCTCTCTCTCTCGCACTGAATCTCTCTCTCGCACTGAATCTCTCTCTCTCGCACTGAATCTCTCTCTCGCACTGAATCTCTCCATCTCGCACTGAATCCCTCTCTCTCGGACTGAATCCTCTCTCTCGCACTGAATCTCTCACTCGCACTGAATCTCTCTCTCACACTGAATCTCTCTCTCTCGCACTGAATCTCTCTGTCGCACTGAATCTCTCTCTCTCACACTGAATCTCTCTCGCGCTCTGAATCCTCTCTCTCACACTGAATCTCTCTCTCTCGCACTGAATCCTCTCTCTCGCACTGAATCTCTCTCTTGCACTGAATCTCTCTCTCGCACTGAATCTCTCTCTCGCAAAATATCTCTCTTTCTCGCACTGAATCTCTCTCTCGCACTGAATCTCTCTTTCTCGCACTGAATCTCTCTCTCGCACTCAATCTCTCTCTCGCACTGAATCTCTCTCTCGCACTCATTCTGTCTCTCGCACTGAATCTCTCTCTCGCACTGAATCAATCTCTCTCGCACTGAATCTCTCTCTCGCACTGAGTCTCTCTCTCGCACTGAATCTCTCCCTCGCTCTGAATCTCTCTCTCGCACTGAATCTCTCTCTCGCACTGAATCTCTCTCTCTCACTCTGAATCTCTCTCTGGCACTGAATCTCTCTCTCTTGCACTGATTCTCTCTCTCGCACTGAGTCTCTCTCTCTCGCACTGATTCTCTCTCTCGCTCTGAATCTCTCTCTCGCACTGAATGTCTCTCTCACAGTGAATCTCTCTCTCTCGCACTGAATCTCTCCCTCGCTCTGAATCTCTCTCTCGCACTGAATCTCTCTCTCACACTGAATCTGTCTCTCGCACTGAATCTCTCCCTCGCACTGAATCTCTCTCTCTTGCACTGATTCTCTCTCTCGCACTGAGTCTCTCTCTCTCGCACTGATTCTCTCTCTCGCTCTGAATCTCTCTCTCGCACTGAATGTCTCTCTCACAGTGAATCTCTCTCTCTCGCACTGAATCTCTCTCTCGCACTGAGTCTCTCTCTCTCGCACTGAATCCCTCTCTCTCGCACTGAATCTCTCTCGCTCGCACTGAATCTCTCTCTCGCACTGAATCTCTCTCACTCGCACTGAATCTCTCTCTCGCACTGAATCACTCTCTCGCACAGAATCTTTCTCTCTCGCACTGAATCACTCTCTCGCACTGAACCTCTCTCTCGCACTGAGTCTCTCTCTCGCACTGAATCTCTCTCTCACACTGAATCTCTCTCTCTCGCACTGAATCTCTCTCTCGCGCTGAATCTCTCTCTTGCACTGAGTCTCTCTCTCGCACTGATTCTCTCTCGCACTGAATCACTCTCTCGCACTGAACCTCTCTCTCGCACTGAGTCTCTCTCTCGCACTGATTCTCACTCTCTCACACTGAATCTCTCTCTCGCACTGATTCTCTCTATCGCACTGATTCTCTCTCTCGCACTGAGTCTCTCTCTCGCACTGAGTCTCTCTCTCTCGCTCTGAATCTCTCTCTCTCGCACTGAATCACTCTCTCGCACTGAACATCTCTCTCGCACTGAGTCTCTCTCTCGCACTGATTCTCACACTCTCACACTGAATCTCTCTCTCGCACTGATTCTCTCTATCGCACTGATTCTCTCTCTCACACACTGAGTCTCTCTCTCGCACTGAATCTCTCTCTCGCACTGAATCTCTCACTCTCTCTCTGAATCTCTCTCTCTCGCACTGAATCTCTCTCTCCCACTGCGTTTCTTTCTCGCTCTGAATCTCTCTCTCTCGCACTGAATCCTCTCTCTCGCACTGAATCTCAATCTCGCACTGAATCTCTCCCTCGCACTGAATCTCTCTCTTGCACTGAATCTCTCTCTCTAGCACTGAATCTCTCTCTCGCACTGAATCTCTCTCACTCGCACTGAATCTCTCTCTCGCACTGAATCTCTCTCTCTCGCACTGAATCTCTCTCTCGGACTGAATCCTCTCTCTCGCACTAAATCTCTCTCTCGCACTGAATCTCTCTCTCACACTGAATCTCTCTCTCTCGCACTGAATCTCTCTGTCGCACTGAATCTCTCTCTCTCACACTGAATCTCTCTCTCGCACTGAATCCTCTCTCTCGCACTGAATCTCTCTCTCTCGCACTGAATCCTCTCTCTCGCACTGAATCTCTCTCTTGCACTGAATCTCTCTCCTGCACTGAATCTCTCTCTCGCACTGAATCTCTCTTTCTCGCACTGAATCTCTCACTCGCACTCAATCTCTCTCTCTCGCACTGAATCTCTCCCTCGCACTGATTCTGTCTCTCGCACTGAATCTCTCCCTCGCTCTGAATCTCTCTCTCGCACTGAATCTCTCTCTCGCACTGAATCACTCTCTCCAGCACTGAATCTCTCTCACGCACTGAATCTCTCTCTCTCGCACTGAATCTCTCTCTCTCGGACTGAATCCTATCCCTCGCACTGAATCTCTCTCTCGCACTGAATCTCTCTCTCACACAGAATCTGTCTCTCGCACTGAATCTCTCTCTCGCACTGAATCTCTCTCTCTCGCACTGAATCTCTCTCTCTTGCTGAGTCTCTCTCTCGCACTGATTCTCTCTCTCGCTCTGAATCTCTCTCTCGCACTGAATCTCTCTCTCACAGTGAATCTCTCTCTCTCGCACTGAATCTCTCTCTCGCACTGAATCTCACTCTCTCGCACTGAATCTCTCTCTCACACAGAATCTCTCTCTCGGACTGAATCCTCTCTCTTGCACTGAATCTCTCTCTCGCACTGAATCTCTCTCTCACACTGAATCTCTCTCTCTCTCGCACTGAATCTCTCTCGCGCACTGAATCCACTCTCTCGCTCTGAATCTCTCTCTCTCACACTGAATCTCTGTCGCGCACTGAATCCTCTCTCTGGCACTGAATCTCTCTCTATCGCACTGAATCTCTCTCTCACACTGAATCTCTCTCTCTCGCATTGAATCTCTCTCTCGCACTGAATCTCTCTCTCTCGCACTGAATCTCTCTCTCGCACTGAATCTCTCTCTCTCGCACTGAATCTCTCTCTCGCACTGAATCTCTCCATCTCGCACTGAATCCCTCTCCCTCGGAATGAATCCTCTCTCTCGCACTGAATCTCTCTCTCGCACTGAATCTCTCTCTCACACTGAATCTCTCTCTCTCGCACTGAATCTCTCTGTCGCACTGAATCTCTCCCTCTCACACTGAATCTCTCTCGCGCACTGAATCCTCTCTCTCACACTGAATATCTCTCTCTCTCGCACAGAATCCTCTCTCTCGCACTGAATCTCTCTCTTGCACTGAATCTCTCTCTTGCACTGAATCTCTCTCTCGCAAAATATCTCTCTTTCTCGCACTGAATCTCTCTCTCGCACTGAATCTCTCTTTCTCGCACTGAATCTCTCTCTCGCACTCAATCTCTCTCTCGCACTGAATCTCTCTCTCGCACTCATTCTGTCTCTCGCACTGAATCTCTCTCTCGCACTGAATCACTCTCTCTCGCACTGAATCTCTCTCTCGCACTGAGTCTCTCTCTCGCACTGAATCTCTCCCTCGCTCTGAATCTCTCTCTCGCACTGAATCTCTCTCTCGCACTGAATCTCTCTCTCTCACTCTGAATCTCTCTCTCGCACTGAATCTCTCTCTCTCGCACTGAATCTCTCTCTCTCGGACTGAATCCTCTCTCTCGCACTGAATCTCTTTCGCACTGAATCTCTCTCTCACACTGAATCTGTCTCTCGCACTGAATCTCTCCCTCGCACTGAATCTCTCTCTCTTGCACTGATTCTCTCTCTCGCACTGAGTCTCTCTCTCTCGCACTGATTCTCTCTCTCGCTCTGAATCTCTCTCTCGCACTGAATGTCTCTCTCACAGTGAATCTATCTCTCTCGCACTGAATCTCTCTCTCGCACTGAGTCTCTCTCTCTCGCACTGAATCCCTCTCTCTCGCACTGAATCTCTCTCGCTCACACTGAATCTCTCTCTCGCACTGAATCTCTCTCACTCGCACTGAATCTCTCTCTCGCACTGAATCACTCTCTCGCACAGAATCTCTCTCTCTCGCACTGAATCACTCTCTCGCACTGAACCTCTCTCTCGCACTGAGTCTCTCTCTCGCACTGATTCTCACTCTCTCACACTGAATCTCTCTCACACACTGATTGTCTCTATCGCACTGATTCTCTCTCTCTCACACCGAGTCTCTCTCTCGCACTGAGTCTCACTCTCTCGCACTGAATCTCTCTCTCGCGCTGAATCTCTCTCTTGCACTGAGTCTCTCTCTCGCATTGATTCTCTCTCGCACTGAATCTCTCTCTCTCGCACTGAACCTCTCTCTCGCACTGAGTCTCTCTCTCGCACTGATTCTCTCTCTCTCACACTGAATCTCTCTCTCGCACTGATTCTCTCTATCGCACTGATTCTCTCTCTCGCTCTGAATCTCTCTCTCTCGCACTGAATCACTCTCTCGCACTGAACCTCTCTCTCGCACTGAGTCTCTCTCTCGCTCTGAATCTCTCTCTCTCGCACTGAATCACTCTCTCGCACTGAACCTCTCTCTCGCACTGAGTCTCTCTCTCGCACTGATTCTCACTCTCTCACACTGAATCTCTCTCTCGCACTGATTCTCTCTATCACACTGATTCTCTCTCTCTCACACTGAGTCTCTCTCTCGCACTGAATCTCTCTCTCGCACTGAATCTCTCACTCTCTCTCTGAATCTCTCTCTCTCGCACTGAATCTCTCTCTCCCACTGCGTTTCTCTCTCGCTCTGAATCTCTCTCTCTCGCACTGAATCCTCTCTCTCGCACTGAATCTCAATCTCGCACTGAATCTCTCCCTCGCACTGAATCTCTCTCTCACACTGAATCTCTCTCTCTCGCACTGAATATCTCTCTCGCACTGAATCTGTCTCTCTCGCACTGAATCTCTCTTTGGCACTGAATACTCTCTCTCGCACTGAATCTCAATCTCGCACTGAATCTCTCCCGAGCACTGAATCTCTCTCTCACACTGAATCACACTCTCTCGCACTGAATCTCTCTCTCACACTGAATCTCTCTCTCTGGCACTGAATCTCACTTTCTCGCACTGAATCTCTCTCTCGCACTGAATCTCTCTCTCTCGCACTGAACCTCACTCTCTCGCACTGAATCCCTCTCTTGCACTGAGTCTCTCTCTCGCACTGAATCTCTCTCTCTCGCACTGAATCTCTCTCTCGCACTGAATCTCTCTCTCGCATTGAATCGCTCTCTCTCGCACTGAATCTTTCTCTCACACTGAATCTCTCTCTCTCGCACTGAATCTCTCTCTCGCACTGAATCTCTCTCTCTCGCACTGAATCTCTCTCTCGCACTGAATCTCTCTCTCTCGCACTGAATCTCTCTCTCGCACTGAATCTCTCCATCTCGCACTGAATCCCTCTCCCTCGGACTGAATCCTCTCTCTCGCACTGAATCTCTCTCTCGCACTGAATCTCTCTCTCACACTGAATCTCTCTCTCTCGCACTGAATCTCTCTGTCGCACTGAATCTCTCCCTCTCACACTGAATCTCTCTCGCGCACTGAATCCTCTCTCTCACACTGAATATCTCTCTCCCTCGCACAGAATCCTCTCTCTCGCACTGAATCTCTCTCTTGCACTGAATCTCTCTCTCGCACTGAATCTCTCTCTCGCAAAATATCTCTCTTTCTCGCACTGAATCTCTCTCGCGCACTGAATCTCTCTTTCTCGCACTGAATCTCTCTCTCGCACTCAATCTCTCTCTCGCACTGAATCTCTCTCTCGCACTCATTCTGTCTCTCGCACTGAATCTCTCTCTCGCACTGAATCACTCTCTCTCGCACTGAATCTCTCTCTCGCACTGAGTCTCTCTCTCGCACTGAATCTCTCCCTCGCTCTGAATCTCTCTCTCGCACTGAATCTCTCTCTCGCACTGAATCTCTCTCTCTCACTCTGAATCTCTCTCTCGCACTGAATCTCTCTCTCTCGCACTGAATCTCTCTCTCTCGGACTGAATCCTCTCTCTCGCACTGAATCTCTTTCGCACTGAATCTCTCTCTCACACTGAATCTGTCTCTCGCACTGAATCTCTCCCTCGCACTGAATCTCTCTCTCTTGCACTGATTCTCTCTCTCGCACTGAGTCTCTCTCTCTCGCACTGATTCTCTCTCTCGCTCTGAATCTCTCACTCGCACTGAATGTCTCTCTCACAGTGAATCTCTCTCTCTCGCACTGAATCTCTCTCTCGCACTGAGTCTCTCTCTCTCGCACTGAATCCCTCTCTCTCGCACTGAATCTCTCTCGCTCGCACTGAATCTCTCTCTCGCACTGAATCTCTCTCACTCGCACTGAATCTCTCTCTCGCACTGAATCACTCTCTCGCACAGAATCTCTCTCTCTCGCACTGAATCACTCTCTCGCACTGAACCTCTCTCTCGCACTGAGTCTCTCTCTCGCACTGATTCTCACTCTCTCACACTGAATCTCTCTCTCGCACTGAATCTCTCTCGCTCGCACTGAATCTCTCTCTCGCACTGAATCTCTCTCACTCGCACTGAATCTCTCTCTCGCACTGAATCACTCTCTCGCACAGAATCTCTCTCTCTCGCACTGAATCACTCTCTCGCACTGAACCTCTCTCTCGCACTGAATCTCTCTCTCGCACTGAAACTCTCTCACTCGCACTGAATCTCTCTCTCGCACTGAATCACTCTCTCGCACAGAATCTCTCTCTCTCGCACTGAATCACTCTCTCGCACTGAACCTCTCTCTCACACTGAATCTCTCTCTCGCACTGATTGTCTCTATCGCACTGATTCTCTCTCTCTCACACTGAGTCTCTCTCTCGCACTGAGTCTCTCTCTCGCTCTGAATCTCTCTCTCTCGCACTGAATCTCTCTCTCGCGCTGAATCTCTCTCTTGCACTGAGTCTCTCTCTCGCACTGATTCTCTCTCTCTCACACTGAGTCTCTCTCTCGCACTGAGTCTCTCTCTCGCTCTGAATCTCTCTCTCTCGCACTGAACCTCTCTCTCACACTGAATCTCTCTCTCGCACTGATTCTCTCTATCGCACTGATTCTCTCTCTCACACTGAGTCTCTCTCTCGCACTGAGTCTCTCTCTCGCTCTGAATCTCTCTCTCTCGCACTGAATCACTCTCTCGCACTGAACCTCTCTCTCGCACTGAGTCTCTCTCTCGCACTGATTCTCACTCTCTCACACTGAATCTCTCTCTCGCACTGATTCTCTCTATCACACTGAATCTCTCTCTCACACTGAATCACACTCTCTCGCACTGAATCTCTCTCTCACACTGAATCTCTCTCTCTGGCACTGAATCTCACTTTCTCGCACTGAATCTCTCTCTCGCACTGAATCTCTCTCTCTCGCACTGAACCTCACTCTCTCGCACTGAATCCCTCTCTTGCACTGAGTCTCTCTCTCGCACTGAATCTCTCTCTCTCGCACTGAATCTCTCTCTCGCACTGAATCTCTCTCTCGCATTGAATCGCTCTCTCTCGCACTGAATCTCTCTCTCACACTGAATCTCTCTCTCTCGCACTGAATCTCTCTCTCGCACTGAATCTCTCTCTCTCGCACTGAATCTCTCTCTCGCACTGAATCTCTCTCTCTCGCACTGAATCTCTCTCTCGCACTGAATCTCTCCATCTCGCACTGAATCCCTCTCCCTCGGACTGAATCCTCTCTCTCGCACTGAATCTCTCTCTCGCACTGAATCTCTCTCTCACACTGAATCTCTCTCTCTCGCACTGAATCTCTCTGTCGCACTGAATCTCTCCCTCTCACACTGAATCTCTCTCGCACACTGAATCCTCTCTCTCACACTGAATATCTCTCTCCCTCGCACAGAATCCTCTCTCTCGCACTGAATCTCTCTCTTGCACTGAATCTCTCTCTCGCACTGAATCTCTCTCTCGCAAAATATCTCTCTTTCTCGCACTGAATCTCTCTCTCGCACTGAATCTCTCTTTCTCGCACTGAATCTCTCTCTCGCACTCAATCTCTCTCTCGCACTGAATCTCTCTCTCGCACTCATTCTGTCACTCGCACTGAATCTCTCTCTCACACTGAATCGCTCTCTCTCGCACTGAATCTCTCTCTCGCACTGAGTCTCTCTCTCGCACTGAATCTCTCCCTCGCTCTGAATCTCTCTCTCGCACTGAATCTCTCTCTCGCACTGAATCTCTCTCTCTCACTCTGAATCTCTCTCTCGCACTGAATCTCTCTCTCTCGCACTGAATCTCTCTCTCTCGGACTGAATCCTCTCTCTCGCACTGAATCTCTTTCGCACTGAATCTCTCTCTCACACTGAATCTGTCTCTCGCACTGAATCTCTCCCTCGCACTGAATCTCTCTCTCTTGCACTGATTCTCTCTCTCGCACTGAGTCTCTCTCACTCGCACTGATTCTCTCTCTCGCTCTGAATCTCTCACTCGCACTGAATGTCTCTCTCACAGTGAATCTCTCTCTCTCGCACTGAATCTCTCTCTCGCACTGAGTCTCTCTCTCTCGCACTGAATCCCTCTCTCTCGCACTGAATCTCTCTCGCTCGCACTGAATCTCTCTCTCGCACTGAATCTCTCTCACTCGCACTGAATCTCTCTCTCGCACTGAATCACTCTCTCGCACAGAATCTCTCTCTCTCGCACTGAATCACTCTCTCGCACTGAACCTCTCTCTCGCACTGAGTCTCTCTCTCGCACTGATTCTCACTCTCTCACACTGAATCTCTCTCTCGCACTGAATCTCTCTCACTCGCACTGAATCTCTCTCTCGCACTGAATTACTCTCTCGCACAGAATCTCTCTCTCTCGCACTGAATCACTCTCTCGCACTGAACCTCTCTCTCGCACTGAATCTCTCTCTCGCACTGAAACTCTCTCACTCGCACTGAATCTCTCTCTCGCACTGAATCACTCTCTCGCACAGAATCTCTCTCTCTCGCACTGAATCACTCTCTCGCACTGAACCTCTCTCTCACACTGAATCTCTCTCTCGCACTGATTGTCTCTATCGCACTGATTCTCTCTCTCTCACACTGAGTCTCTCTCTCGCACTGAGTCTCTCTCTCGCTCTGAATCTCTCTCTCTCGCACTGAATCTCTCTCTCGCGCTGAATCTCTCTCTTGCACTGAGTCTCTCTCTCGCACTGATTCTCTCTCTCTCACACTGAGTCTCTCTCTCGCACTGAGTCTCTCTCTCGCTCTGAATCTCTCTCTCTCGCACTGAACCTCTCTCTCGCACTGAGTCTCTCTCTCGCACTGATTCTCACTCTCTCACACTGAATCTCTCTCTCGCACTGATTCTCTCTATCGCACTGATTCTCTCTCTCACACTGAGTCTCTCTCTCGCTCTGAATCTCTCTCTCTCGCACTGAATCACTCTCTCGCACTGAACCTCTCTCTCGCACTGAGTCTCTCTCTCGCACTGATTCTCACTCTCTCACACTGAATCTCTCTCTCGCACTGATTCTCTCTATCACACTGATTCTCTCTCTCTCACACTGAGTCTCTCTCTCGCACTGAATCTCTCTCTCACTGAATCTCCCACTCTCTCTCTGAATCTCTCTCTCTCGCACTGAATCTCTCTCTCCCACTGCGTTTCTCTCTCGCTCTGAATCTCTCTCTCTCGCACTGAATCCTCTCTCACGCACTGAATCTCAATCTCGCACTGAATCTCTCCCTCGCACTGAATCTCTCTCTCACACTGAATCTCTCTCTCTCGCACTGAATATCTCTCTCGCACTGAATCTGTCTCTCTCGCACTGAATCTCTCTTTGGCACTGAATCCTCTCTCTCGCACTGAATCTCAATCTCGCACTGAATCTCTCCCGAGCACTGAATCTCTCTCTCACACTGAATCACACTCTCTCGCACTGAATCTCTCTCTCACACTGAATCTCTCTCTCTGGCACTGAATCTCACTTTCTCGCACTGAATCTCTCTCTCGCACTGAATCTCTCTCTCTCGCACTGAACCTCACTCTCTCGCACTGAATCCCTCTCTTGCACTGAGTCTCTCTCTCGCACTGAATCTCTCTCTTTCGCACTAAATCCCTCTCTCGCTCTGAATCTCTCTCTCTCGCACTGAATCCTCTCTCTCGCACTGAATCTCAATCTCGCACTGAATCTCTCCCTCGCACTGAATCTCTCTCTCACACTGAATCTCTCTCTCTCGCACTGAATATCTCTCGCACTGAATCTGTCTCTCTCGCACTGAATCTCTCTTTGGCACTGAATCCTCTCTCTCGCACTGAATCTCAATCTCGCACTGAATCTCTCCCTAGCACTGAATCTCTCCTCACACTGAATCACACTCTCTCGCACTGAATCTCTCTCTCACACTGAATCTCTCTCTCTGGCACTGAATCTCACTTTCTCGCACTGAATCTCTCTCTCTCACTGAATCTCTCTCTCTCGCACTGAACCTCACTCTCTCGCACTGAATCCCTCTCTTGCACTGAGTCTCTCTCTCGCACTCAATCTCTCTCTCTCGCACTACATCTCTCTCTCGCTCTGAATCTCTCTCTCTCGCACTGAATCCTCTCTCTCGCACTGAATCTCAATCTCGCACTGAATCTCTCCCTCGCACTGAATCTCTCTCTCACACTGAATCTCTCTCTCTCGCACTGAATATCTCTCTCGCACTGAATCTGTCTCTCTCGCACTGAATCTCTCTTTGGCACTGAATCCTCTCTCTCGCACTGAATCTCAATCTCGCACTGAACCTCTCCCTAGCACTGAATCTCTCTCTCACACTGAATCACACTCTCTCGCACTGAATCTCTCTCTCACACTGAATCTCTCTCTCTGGCACTGAATCTCACTTTCTCGCACTGAATCTCTCTCTCGCACTGAATCTCTCTCTCTCGCACTGAACCTCTCTCTCTCGCACTGATTCTCTCTATCGCACTGATTCTCTCTCTCTCACACTGAGTCTCTCTCTCGCACTGAATCTCTCTCTCGCGCTGAATCTCTCTCTTGCACTGAGTCTCTCTCTCGCACTGATTCTCTCTCGCACTGAATCACTCTCTCGCATAGACTCTCTCTCTCTCGCATTGAATCACTCTCTCGCACTGATCCTCTCTCTCGCACTGAGTCTCTCTCTCGCACTGATTCTCACTCTCTCACACTGAGTCTCTCTCTCGCTCTGAATCTCTCTCTCTCGCACTGAATCACTCTCTCGCACTGAACCTCTCTCTCGCACTGAGTCTCTCTCTCGCACTGATTCTCACTCTCTCACACTGAATCTCTCTCTCGCACTGATTCTCTCTATCGCACTGATTCTCTCTCTCTCACACTGAGTCTCTCTCTCGCACTGAATCTCTCTCTCGCACTGAATCTCTCACTCTCTCTCTGAATCACTCTCTCTCGCACTGAATCTCTCTCTCCCACTGCGTTTCTCTCTCTCGCACTGAATCTCAATCTCGCACTGAATCTCTCCCTCGCACTGAATCTCTCTCTCACACTGAATCTCTCTCTCTCGCACTGAATATCTCTCTCGCACTGAATCTGTCTCTCTCGCACTGAATTCTCTCTTTGGCACTGAATCCTCTCTCTCGCACTGAATCTCAATCTCGCACTGAATCTCTCCCTAGCACTGAATCTCTCTCTCACACTGAATCACACTCTCTCGCACTGAATCTCTCTCTCACACTGAATCTCTCTCTCTGACACTGAATCTCACTTTCTCGCACTGAATCTCTCTTTCGCACTGAATCTCTCTCTCTCGCACTGAACCTCACTCTCTCGCACTGAATCCCTCTCTTGCACTGAGTCTCTCTCTCGCACTGAATCTCTCCCTCTCGCACTAAATCTCTCTCTCGCTCTGAATCTCTCTCTCTCGCACTGAATCCTCTCTCTCGCACTGAATCTCAATCTCGCACTGAATCTCTCCCTCGCACTGAATCTCTCTCTCACACTGAATCTCTCTCTCTCGCACTGAATATCTCTCTCGCACTGAATCTGTCTCTCTCGCACTGAATCTCTCTTTGGCACTGAATCCTCTCTCTCGCACTGAATCTCAATCTCACACTGAATCTCTCTCTCTGGCACTGAATCTCACTTTCTCGCACTGAATCTCTCTCTCGCACTGAATCTCTCCCTAGCACTGAATCTCTCTCTCACACTGAATCACACTCTCTCGCACTGAATCTCTCTCTCACACTGAATCTCTCTCTCTGGCACAGAATCTCACTTTCTCGCACTGAATCTCTCTCTCGCACTGAATCTCTCTCTCTCGCACTGAACCTCACTCTCTCGCACTGAATCCCTCTCTTGCACTGAGTCTCTCTCTCGCACTCAATCTCTCTCTCTCGCACTGCATCTCTCTCTCGCACTGAATCTGTCTTTCTCGCACAGAATCTCTCTCTCTGGCACTGAATCTCAATTTCTCACACTGAATCTCTCTCTCGCAATCAATCTCTCTCTCTCGCACTGCATCTCTCTCTCGCACTGAATCTGTCTCTCGCACTGAATCTCTCTCTCGCACTGAATCTCTCGCTCTCGCTCTGAATCTCTCTCACGCACTGAATCCCTCTCTCTCGCTCTGAATCTCTCCCTCGCACTGAATCTCTCTCTCTTGCACTGATTCTCTCTCTCGCACTGAGTCTGTCTCTCGCACTGAATCCTCTCTCTCGCACTGAATCTCTCTCTTGCACTGAATCTCTCTCTCGCACTGAATCTCTCTCTCGCAAAATATCTCTCTTTCTCGCACTGAATCTCTCTCTCGCACTGAATCTCTCTTTCTCGCACTGAATCTCTCTCTCGCACTCAATCTCTCTCTCGCACTGAATCTCTCTCTCGCACTCATTCTGTCTCTCGCACTGAATCTCTCTCTCGCACTGAATCACTCTCTCTCGCACTGAATCTCTCTCTCTCGCACTGAATCTCTCTCTCTCGGACTGAATCCTCTCTCTCGCACTGAATCTCTTTCGCACTGAATCTCTCTCTCACACTGAATCTGTCTCTCGCACTGAATCTCTCCCTCGCACTGAATCTCTCTCTCTTGCACTGATTCTCTCTCTCGCACTGAGTCTCTCTCTCTCGCACTGATTCTCTCTCTCGCTCTGAATCTCTCTCTCGCACTGAATGTCTCTCTCACAGTGAATCTCTCTCTCTCGCACTGAATCTCTCTCTCGCACTGAATCTCTCTCGCTCGCACTGAATCTCTCTCTCGCACTGAATCTCTCTCACTCGCACTGAATCTCTCTCTCGCACTGAATCACTCTCTCGCACAGAATCTCTCTCTCTCGCACTGAATCACTCTCTCGCACTGAACCTCTCTCTCGCACTGAGTCTCTCTCTCGCACTGATTCTCACTCTCTCACACTGAATCTCTCTCTCGCACTGATTCTCTCTATCGCACTGATTCTCTCTCTCTCACACTGAGTCTCTCTCTCGCACTGAGTCTCTCTCTCGCTCTGAATCTCTCTCTCTCGCACTGAATCTCTCTCTCGCGCTGAATCTCTCTCTTGCACTGAGTCTCTCTCTCGCACTGATTCTCTCTCGCACTGAATCACTCTCTCGCACAGACTCTCTCTCTCTGGCATTGAATCACTCTCTCGCACTGAACCTCTCTCTCGCACTGAGTCTCTCTCTCGCACTGATTCTCACTCTCGCACTGAGTCTCTCTCTCTCGCACTGATTCTCTCTCTCGCTCTGAATCTCTCTCTCGCACTGAATGTCTCTCTCACAGTGAATCTCTCTCTCTCGCACTGAATCTCTCTCTCGCACTGAGTCTCTCTCTCTCGCACTGAATCCCTCTCTCTCGCACTGACTCTCTCTCGCTCGCACTGAATCTCTCTCTCGCACTGAATCTCTCTCACTCGCACTGAATCTCTCTCTCGCACTGAATCACTCTCTCGCACAGAATCTCTCTCTCTCGCACTGAATCACTCTCTCGCACTGAACCTCTCTCTCGCACTGAGTCTCTCTCTCGCACTGATTCTCACTCTCTCACACTGAATCTCTCTCTCGCACTGATTCTCTCTATCGCACTGATTCTCTCTCTCTCACACTGAGTCTCTCTCTCGCACTGAGTCTCTCTCTCGCTCTGAATCTCTCTCTCTCGCACTGAATCTCTCTCTCGCGCTGAATCTCTCTCTTGCACTGAGTCTCTCTCTCACACTGATTCTCTCTCGCACTGAATCAATCTCTCGCACAGACTCTCTCTCTCTCGCATTGAATCACTCTCTCGCACTGAACCTCTCTCTCGCACTGAGTCTCTCTCTCGCACTGATTCTCACTCTCTCACACTGAATCTCTCTCTCGCACTGATTCTCTCTATCGCACTGATTCTCTCTCTCTCACACTGAGTCTCTCTCTCGCACTGAGTCTCTCTCTCGCTCTGAATCTCTCTCTCTCACACTGAATCACTCTCTCGCACTGAACCTCTCTCTCGCACTGAGTCTCTCTCTCGCACTGATTCTCACTCTCTCACACTGAATCTCTCTCTCGCACTGATTCTCTCTATCGCACTGATTCTCTCTCTCTCACACTGATTCTCTCTCTCGCACTGAATCTCTCTCTCACACTGAATCTCTCACTCTCTCTCTGAATCTCTCTCTCTCGCACTGAATCTCTCTCTCCCACTGCGTTTCTCTCTCGCTCTGAATCTCTCTCTCTCGCACTGAATCCTCTCTCTCGCACTGAATCTCAATCTCGCACTGAATCTCTCCCTCGCACTGAATCTCTCTCTCACACTGAATCTCTCTCTCTCGCACTGAATATCTCTCTCGCACTGAATCTGTCTCTCTCGCACTGAATCTCTCTTTGGCACTGAATCCTCTCTCTCGCACTGAATCTCAATCTCGCACTGAATCTCTCCCTAGCACTGAATCTCTCTCTCACACTGAATCACACTCTCTCGCACTGAATCTCTCTCTCACACTGAATCTCTCTCTCTGTCACTGAATCTCACTTTCTCGCACTGAATCTCTCTCTCGCACTGAATCTCTCTCTCTCGCACTGAATCCTCTCTCTCGCACTGAATCTCAATCTCGCACTGAATCTCTCCCTCGCACTGAATCTCTCTCTCACACTGAATCTCTCTCTCTCGCACTGAATATCTCTCTCGCACTGAATCTGTCTCTCTCGCACTGAATCTCTCTTTGGCACTGAATCCTCTCTCTCGCACTGAATCTCAATCTCGCACTGAATCTCTCCCGAGCACTGAATCTCTCTCTCACACTGAATCACACTCTCTCGCACTGAATCTCTCTCTCACACTGAATCTCTCCCTCGCACTGAATCTCTCTCTCTCGCACTGAACCTCACTCTCTCGCACTGAATCCCTCTCTTGCACTGAATCTCTCTCTCGCACTGAGTCTCTCTCTCTCGCACTGCATCTCTCTCTCGCACTGAATCTGTCTTTCTCGCACAGAATCTCTCTCTCTGGCACTGAATCTCAATTTCTCACACTGAATCTCTCTCTCGCACTCAATCTCTCTCTCTCGCACTGCATCTCTCTCTCGCACTGAATCTGTCTCTCGCACTGAATCTCTCTCTCGCACTGAATCTCTCTCTCTCGCTCTGAATCTCTCTCACGCACTGAATCCCTCTCTCTCGCACTGAATCTCTCTCTCGCACTGAGTCTCAATCTCTCGCACTGAATCTCTCTCTCGCACTGAATCTCTCTCTCTCGCACAGAATCTCTCTCTCGCACTGAATCTCTCTCTCTCTCGCACTGAATCTCTCTCTCACATTGAATCTCTCTCTCGCACAGAATCTCTCTCTCTCGCACTGAATCTCTCTCTCGCACTGAACCTCTCTCTCGCACTGAGTCTCTCTCTCGCACTGATTCTCACTCTCTCACACTGAATCTCACTCTCGCACTGATACTCTCTATCGCACTGATTCTCTCTCTCTCACACTGAGTCTCTCTCTCGCACTGAATCTCTCTCTCCCACTGTGTTTCTCTCTCGCTCTGAATCTTTCTCTCTCGCACTGAATACTCTCTCACGCACTGAATCTCAATCTCGCACTGAATCTCTCCCTAGCACTGAATCTCTCTCTCACACTGAATCTCTCTCTCTCGCACTGAATATCTCTCTCGCACGGAATCTCTCTCTCTCGCACTGAATCTCTCTCTCGCACTGAATCTCTCTCTTGCACTGAATCTCTCTCTCACACTGAATCTCTCTCTCTGGCACTGAATCTCACTTTCTCGCACTGAAACTCTCTCTCGCAATCAATCTCTCTCTCTCGCACTGAATCTCACTCTCGCACTGATTCTCTCTCTCGCACTGAATCTCTCTCTCGCACTGAATCTCTCTCTCTCGCACTGAATCTCTCTCTCGCACAGAATCTCTCTCTCTCGCACTGAATCTCTCTCTCTCAGACTGAATCCTCTCTCTCGCACTGAATCTCTCTCTCGCACTGAATCTCTCTCTCACACTGAATCTCTCTCTCTCGCACTGAATCTCTCTGTCGCACTGAATCTCTCTCTCTCGCACTGAATCTCTCTTTCACGCACTGAATCTCTCTCTCGCACTGAATCTCTCTCTCACACTGAATCTCTCTCTCTCGCACTGAATCTCTCTGTCGCACTGAATCTCTCTCTCTCGCACTGAATCTCTCTCTCGCACTGATTCTGTCTCTCGCACTCAATCTCTCTCTCGCACTGAATCACTCTCTCTCGCACTGAATCTCTCTCTCGCACTGAACCTCTCTCTCTCGCACTGAATCTCTCTCTCGCACTGAATCTCTCTCTCTCGCACTGAATCACTCTCTCTCGGACTGAATCCTATCTCTCGCACTGAATCTCTCTCTCGCACCGAATCTCTCTCTCACACTGAATCTGTCTCTCGCACTGAATCTCTCTCTCGCACTGAATCTCTCTCTCTCACACTGAATCTCTCTCTCGCACTGAGTCTCTCTCTCGCACTGATTCTCTCGCTCACAGTGAATCTCTCTTACTCGCACTGAATCTCTCTCTCGCACTGAGTCTCTCTCTCTCGCACTGAATCTCTCTCTCGCACTGAATCTCTCTCTCGCACTGAATCTGTCTCTCTCGCACTGAATCTCTCTCTCGCACTGAATCTCTCTCTCTCGCACTGAATCTCTCTCTCGCACTGAATCTCTCCATCTCGCACTGAATCCCTCTCCCCCGGACTGAATCCTCTCTCTCGCACTGAATTTCTCTCTAGCACTGAATCTCTCTCTCACACTGAATCTCTCTCTCTCGCACTGAATCTCTCTGTCGCACTGAATCTCTCTCTCTCACACTGAATCTCTCTCGCGCACTGAATCCTCTCTCTCACACTGAATCTCTCTCTCTCGCACTGAATCCTCTCTCTCGCACTGAATCTCTCTCTTGCACTGAATCTCTCTCTCGCACTGAATCTCTCTCTCGCAAAATATCTCTCTTTCTCGCACTGAATCTCTCTCTCGCACTGAATCTCTCTTTCTCGCACTGAATCTCTCTCTCGCACTCAATCTCTCTCTCGCACTGAATCTCTCTCTCGCACTCATTCTGTCTCTCGCACTGAATCTCTCTCTCGCACTGAATCTCTCCCTCGCTCTGAATCTCTCTCTCGCACTGAATCTCTCTCTCGCACTGAATCTCTCTCTCTCACTCTGAAACTCTCTCTCTCACTGAATCTCTCTCTCTCGCACTGAATCTCTCTCTCTCGGACTGAATCCTCTCTCTCGCACTGAATCTCTTTCGCACTGAATCTCTCTCTCACACTGAATCTGTCTCTCGCACTGAATCTCTCCCTCGCACTGAATCTCTCTCTCTTGCACTGATTCTCTCTCTCGCACTGAGTCTCTCTCTCTCGCACTGATTCTCTCTCTCGCTCTGAATCTCTCTCTCGCACTGAATGTCTCTCTCACAGTGAATCTCTCACTCTCGCACTGAATCTCTCTCTCGCACTGAGTCTCTCTCTCTCGCACTGAATCGCTCTCTCTCGCACTGAATCTCTCTCGCTCGCACTGAATCTCTCTCTCGCACTGAAACTCTCTCACTCGCACTGAATCTCTCTCTCGCACTGAATCACTCTCTCGCACAGAATCTCTCTCTCTCGCACTGAATCACTCTCTCGCACTGAACCTCTCTCTCGCACTGAGTCTCTCTCTCGCACTGATTCTCACTCTCTCACACTGAATCTCTCTCTCGCACTGATTCTCTCTATCGCACTGATTCTCTCTCTCTCACACTGAGTCTCTCTCTCGCACTGAGTCTCTCTCTCGCTCTGAATCTCTCTCTCTCGCACTGAATCTCTCTCTCGCGCTGAATCTCTCTCTTGCACTGAGTCTCTCTCTCGCACTGATTCTCTCTCGCACTGAATCATTCTCTCGCACAGACTCTCTCTCTCTCGCATTGAATCACTCTCTCGCACTGAACCTCTCTCTCGCACTGAGTCTCTCTCTCGCACTGATTCTCACTCTCTCACACTGAATCTCTCTCTCGCACTGATTCTCTCTATCGCACTGATTCTCTCTCTCACACTGAGTCTCTCTCTCGCACTGAGTCTCTCTCTCGCTCTGAATCTCTCTCTCTCGCACTGAATCACTCTCTCGCACTGAACCTCTCTCTCGCACTGAGTCTCTCTCTCGCACTGATTCTCACTCTCTCACACTGAATCTCTCTCTCGCACTGATTCTCTCTATCGCACTGATTCTCTCTCTCTCACACTGAGTCTCTCTCTCGCACTGAATCTCTCTCTCGCACTGAATCTCTCTCTCTCTCGCACTGAATCTCTCTCTCACATTGAATCTCTCTCTCGCACAGAATCTCTCTCTCTCGCACTGAATCTCTCTCTCGCACTGAACCTCTCTCTCGCACTGAGTCTCTCTCTCGCACTGATTCTCACTCTCTCACACTGAATCTCACTCTCGCACTGATTCTCTCTATCGCACTGATTCTCTCTCTCTCACACTGAGTCTCTCTCTCGCACTGAATCTCTCTGTTGCACTGAGTCTCTCTCTCGCACTGATTCTCACTCTCTCACACTGAATCTCTCTCTCGCACTGATTCTCTCTATCGCACTGATTCTCTCTCTCTCACACTGAGTCTCTCTCTCGCACTGAGTCTCTCTCTCGCTCTGAATCTCTCTCTCTCACACTGAATCACTCTCTCGCACTGAACCTCTCTCTCGCACTGAGTCTCTCTCTCGCACTGATTCTCACTCTCTCACACTGAATCTCTCTCTCGCACTGATTCTCTCTATCGCACTGATTCTCTCTCTCTCACACTGATTCTCTCTCTCGCACTGAATCTCTCTCTCACACTGAATCTCTCACTCTCTCTCTGAATCTCTCTCTCTCGCACTGAATCTCTCTCTCCCACTGCGTTTCTCTCTCGCTCTGAATCTCTCTCTCTCGCACTGAATCCTCTCTCTCGCACTGAATCTCAATCTCGCACTGAATCTCTCCCTCGCACTGAATCTCTCTCTCACACTGAATCTCTCTCTCTCGCACTGAATATCTCTCTCGCACTGAATCTGTCTCTCTCGCACTGAATCTCTCTTTGGCACTGAATCCTCTCTCTCGCACTGAATCTCAATCTCGCACTGAATCTCTCCCTAGCACTGAATCTCTCTCTCACACTGAATCACACTCTCTCGCACTGAATCTCTCTCTCACACTGAATCTCTCTCTCTGGCACTGAATCTCACTTTCTCGCACTGAATCTCTCTCTCGCACTGAATCTCTCTCTCTCGCACTGAACCTCACTCTCTCGCACTGAATCCCTCTCTTGCACTGAGTCTCTCTCTCTCGCACTGAATCCTCTCTCTCGCACTGAATCTCAATCTCGCACTGAATCTCTCCCTCGCACTGAATCTCTCTCTCACACTGAATCTCTCTCTCTCGCACTGAATATCTCTCTCGCACTGAATCTGTCTCTCTCGCACTGAATCTCTCTTTGGCACTGAATCCTCTCTCTCGCACTGAATCTCAATCTCGCACTGAATCTCTCCCGAGCACTGAATCTCTCTCTCACACTGAATCACACTCTCTCGCACTGAATCTCTCTCTCGCACTGAATCTCTCCATCTCGCACTGAATCCCTCTCCCCCGGACTGAATCCTCTCTCTCGCACTGAATCTCTCTCTAGCACTGAATCTCTCTCTCACACTGAATCTCTCTCTCTCGCACTGAATCTCTCTGTCGCACTGAATCTCTCTCTCACACTGAATCTCTCTCTCTCGCACTGAATCCTCTCTCTCGCACTGAATCTCTCTCTTGCACTGAATCTCTCTCGCACTGAATCTCTCTCTCGCAAAATATCTCTCTTTCTCGCACTGAATCTCTCTCGCGCACTGAATCCTCTCTCTCACACTGAATCTCTCTCTCTCGCACTGAATCCTCTCTCTCGCACTGAATCTCTCTCTTGCACTGAATCTCTCTCTCGCACTGAATCTCTCTCTCGCAAAATATCTCTCTTTCTCGCACTGAATCTCTCTCTCGCACTGAATCTCTCTTTCTCGCACTGAATCTCTCTCTCGCACTCAATCTCTCTCTCGCACTGAATCTCTCTCTCGCACTCATTCTGTCTCTCGCACTGAATCTCTCTCTCGCACTGAATCTCTCCCTCGCTCTGAATCTCTCTCTCGCACTGAATCTCTCTCTCGCACTGAATCTCTCTCTCTCACTCTGAAACTCTCTCTCTCACTGAATCTCTCTCTCTCGCACTGAATCTCTCTCTCTCGGACTGAATTCTCTCTCTCGCACTGAATCTCTTTCGCACTGAATCTCTCTCTCACACTGAATCTGTCTCTCGCACTGAATCTCTCCCTCGCACTGAATCTCTCTCTCTTGCACTGATTCTCTCTCTCGCACTGAGTCTCTCTCTCTCGCACTGATTCTCTCTCTCGCTCTGAATCTCTCTCTCGCACTGAATGTCTCTCTCACAGTGAATCTCTCACTCTCGCACTGAATCTCTCTCTCGCACTGAGTCTCTCTCTCTCGCACTGAATCTCTCTCTCGCACTGAAACTCTCTCACTCGCACTGAATCTCTCTCTCGCACTGAAACTCTCTCACTCGCACTGAATCTCTCTCTCGCACTGAATCACTCTCTCGCACAGAATCTCTCTCTCTCGCACTGAATCACTCTCTCGCACTGAACCTCTCTCTCGCACTGAGTCTCTCTCTCGCACTGATTCTCACTCTCTCACACTGAATCTCTCTCTCGCACTGATTCTCTCTATCGCACTGATTCTCTCTCTCTCACACTGAGTCTCTCTCTCGCACTGAGTCTCTCTCTCGCTCTGAATCTCTCTCTCTCGCACTGAATCTCTCTCTCGCGCTGAATCTCTCTCTTGCACTGAGTCTCTCTCTCGCACTGATTCTCTCTCGCACTGAATCACTCTCTCGCACAGACTCTCTCTCTCTCGCATTGAATCACTCTCTCGCACTGAACCTCTCTCTCGCACTGAGTCTCTCTCTCGCACTGATTCTCACTCTCTCACACTGAATCTCTCTCTCGCACTGATTCTCTCTATCGCACTGATTCTCTCTCTCTCACACTGATTCTCTCTCTCGCACTGAATCTCTCTCTCACACTGAATCTCTCACTCTCTCTCTGAATCTCTCTCTCTCGCACTGAATCTCTCTCTCCCACTGCGTTTCTCTCTCGCTCTGAATCTCTCTCTCTCGCACTGAATCCTCTCTCTCGCACTGAATCTCAATCTCGCACTGAATCTCTCCCTCGCACTGAATCTCTCTCTCACACTGAATCTCTCTCTCTCGCACTGAATATCTCTCTCGCACTGAATCTGTCTCTCTCGCACTGAATCTCTCTTTGGCACTGAATCCTCTCTCTCGCACTGAATCTCAATCTCGCACTGAATCTCTCCCTAGCACTGAATCTCTCTCTCACACTGAATCACACTCTCTCGCACTGAATCTCTCTCTCACACTGAATCTCTCTCTCTGGCACTGAATCTCACTTTCTCGCACTGAATCTCTCTCTCGCACTGAATCTCTCTCTCTCGCACTGAACCTCACTCTCTCGCACTGAATCCCTCTCTTGCACTGAGTCTCTCTCTCTCGCACTGAATCCTCTCTCTCGCACTGAATCTCAATCTCGCACTGAATCTCTCCCTCGCACTGAATCTCTCTCTCACACTGAATCTCTCTCTCTCGCACTGAATATCTCTCTCGCACTGAATCTGTCTCTCTCGCACTGAATCTCTCTTTGGCACTGAATCCTCTCTCTCGCACTGAATCTCAATCTCGCACTGAATCTCTCCCGAGCACTGAATCTCTCTCTCACACTGAATCACACTCTCTCGCACTGAATCTCTCTCTCGCACTGAATCTCTCCATCTCGCACTGAATCCCTCTCCCCCGGACTGAATCCTCTCTCTCGCACTGAATCTCTCTCTAGCACTGAATCTCTCTCTCACACTGAATCTCTCTCTCTCGCACTGAATCTCTCTGTCGCACTGAATCTCTCTCTCACACTGAATCTCTCTCTCTCGCACTGAATCCTCTCTCTCGCACTGAATCTCTCTCTTGCACTGAATCTCTCTCTCGCACTGAATCTCTCTCTCGCAAAATATCTCTCTTTCTCGCACTGAATCTCTCTCGCGCACTGAATCCTCTCTCTCACACTGAATCTCTCTCTCTCGCACTGAATCCTCTCTCTCGCACTGAATCTCTCTCTTGCACTGAATCTCTCTCTCGCACTGAATCTCTCTCTCGCAAAATATCTCTCTTTCTCGCACTGAATCTCTCTCTCGCACTGAATCTCTCTTTCTCGCACTGAATCTCTCTCTCGCACTCAATCTCTCTCTCGCACTGAATCTCTCTCTCGCACTCATTCTGTCTCTCGCACTGAATCTCTCTCTCGCACTGAATCTCTCCCTCGCTCTGAATCTCTCTCTCGCACTGAATCTCTCTCTCGCACTGAATCTCTCTCTCTCACTCTGAAACTCTCTCTCTCACTGAATCTCTCTCTCTCGCACTGAATCTCTCTCTCTCGGACTGAATTCTCTCTCTCGCACTGAATCTCTTTCGCACTGAATCTCTCTCTCACACTGAATCTGTCTCTCGCACTGAATCTCTCCCTCGCACTGAATCTCTCTCTCTTGCACTGATTCTCTCTCTCGCACTGAGTCTCTCTCTCTCGCACTGATTCTCTCTCTCGCTCTGAATCTCTCTCTCGCACTGAATGTCTCTCTCACAGTGAATCTCTCACTCTCGCACTGAATCTCTCTCTCGCACTGAGTCTCTCTCTCTCGCACTGAATCGCTCTCTCTCGCACTGAATCTCTCTCGCTCGCACTGAATCTCTCTCTCGCACTGAAACTCTCTCACTCGCACTGAATCTCTCTCTCGCACTGAATCACTCTCTCGCACAGAATCTCTCTCTCTCGCACTGAATCACTCTCTCGCACTGAACCTCTCTCTCGCACTGAGTCTCTCTCTCGCACTGATTCTCACTCTCTCACACTGAATCTCTCTCTCGCACTGATTCTCTCTATCGCACTGATTCTCTCTCTCTCACACTGAGTCTCTCTCTCGCACTGAGTCTCTCTCTCGCTCTGAATCTCTCTCTCTCGCACTGAATCTCTCTCTCGCGCTGAATCTCTCTCTTGCACTGAGTCTCTCTCTCGCACTGATTCTCTCTCGCACTGAATCACTCTCTCGCACAGACTCTCTCTCTCTCGCATTGAATCACTCTCTCGCACTGAACCTCTCTCTCGCACTGAGTCTCTCTCTCTCACTGATTCTCACTCTCTCACACTGAATCTCTCTCTCGCACTGATTCTCTCTATCGCACTGATTCTCTCTCTCACACTGAGTCTCTCTCTTGCACTGAGTCTCTCTCTCGCTCTGAATCTCTCTCTCTCGCACTGAATCACTCTCTCGCACTGAACCTCTCTCTCGCAATGAGTCTCTCTCTCGCACTGATTCTCACTCTCTCACACTGAATCTCTCTCTCGCACTGATTCTCTCTATCGCACTGATTCTCTCTCTCTCACACTGAGTCTCTCTCTCGCACTGAATCTCTCTCTCGCACTGAATCTCTCTCTCTCTCGCACTGAATCCCTCTCTCACATTGAATCTCTCTCTCGCACAGAATCTCTCTCTCTCGCACTGAATCTCTCTATCGCACTGAACCTCTCTCTCGCACTGAGTCTCTCTCTCGCACTGATTCTCACTCTCTCACACTGAATCTCACTCTCGCACTGATTCTCTCTATCGCACTGATTCTCTCTCTCTCACACTGAGTCTCTCTCTCGCACTGAATCTCTCTGTTGCACTGAGTCTCTCTCTCGCACTGATTCTCACTCTCTCACACTGAATCTCACTCTCGCACTGATTCTCTCTCTCGCACTGATTCTCACTCTCTCACACTGAATCTCACTCTCGCACTGTTTCTCTCTATCGCACTGATTCTCTCTCTCTCACACTGAGTCTCTCTCTCGCACTGAATCTCTCTCTCGCACTGAATCTCTCTCTCTCTCGCACTGAATCTCTCTCTCACATTGAATCTCTCTCTCGCACAGAATCTCTCTCTCGCACTGAATCTCTCTCTCGCACTGAACCTCTCTCTCGCACTGAGTCTCTCTCTCGCACTGATTCTCACTCTCTCACACTGAATCTCACTCTCGCACTGATTCTCTCTATCGCACTGATTCTCTCTCTCTCACACTGAGTCTCTCTCTCGCACTGAGTCTCTCTCTCGCTCTGAATCTCTCTCTCTCACTCTGAATCACTCTCTCGCACTGAACCTCTCTCTCGCACTGAGTCTCTCTCTCGCACTGATTCTCACTCTCTCACACTGAATCTCTCTCTCGCACCGATTCTCTCTATCGCACTGATTCTCTCTCTCTCACACTGATTCTCTCTCTCGCACTGAATCTCTCTCTCACACTGAATCTCTCACTCTCTCTCTGAATCTCTCTCTCTCGCACTGAATCTCTCTCTCCCACTGCGTTTCTCTCTCGCTCTGAATTTCTCTCTCTCGCACTGAATCCTCTCTCTCGCACTGAATCTCAATCTCGCACTGAATCTCTCCCTCGCACTGAATCTCTCTCTCACACTGAATCTCTCTCTCTCGCACTGAATATCTCTCTCGCACTGAATCTGTCTCTCTCGCACTGAATCTCTCTTTGGCACTGAATCCTCTCTCTCGCACTGAATCTCAATCTCGCACTGAATCTCTCCCTCGCACTGAATCTCTCTCTCACACTGAATCACACTCTCTCGCACTGAATCTCTCTCTCACACTGAATCTCTCTCTCTGGCACTGAATCTCACTTTCTCGCACTGAATCTCTCTCTCGCACTGAATCTCTCTCTCTCGCACTGAACCTCACTCTCTCGCACTGAATCCCTCTCTTGCACTGAGTCTCTCTCTCTCGCACTGAATCCTCTCTCTCGCACTGAATCTCAATCTCGCACTGAATCTCTCCCTCGCACTGAATCTCTCTCTCACACTGAATCTCTCTCTCTCGCACTGAATATCTCTCTCGCACTGAATCTGTCTCTCTCGCACTGAATCTCTCTTTGGCACTGAATCCTCTCTCTCGCACTGAATCTCAATCTCGCACTGAATCTCTCCCGAGCACTGAATCTCTCTCTCACACTGAATCACACTCTCTCGCACTGAATCTCTCTCTCACACTGAATCTCTCTCTCGCACTGAATCTCTCTCTCTCGCACTGAACCTCACTCTCTCGCACTGAATCCCTCTCTTGCACTGAGTCTCTCTCTCGCACTCAATCTCTCTCTCTCGCACTGCATCTCTCTCTCGCACTGAATCTGTCTTTCTCGCACAGAATCTCTCTCTCTGGCACTGAATCTCAATTTCTCACACTGAATCTCTCTCTCGCACTCAATCTCTCTCTCTCGCACTGCATCTCTCTCTCGCACTGAATCTGTCTCTCGCACTGAATCTCTCCCTCGCACTGAATCTCTCTCTCTCGCTCTGAATCTCTCTCACGCACTGAATCCCTCTCTCTCGCACTGAATCTCTCTCTCGCACTGAGTCTCAATCTCTCGCACTGAATCTCTCTCTCGCACTGAATCTCTCTCTCTCGCACAGAATCTCTCACTCGCACTGAATCTCACTCTCTCTCGCACTGAATCTCTCTCTCACATTGAATCTCTCTCTCGCACAGAATCTCTCTCTCTCGCACTGAATCTCTCTCTCGCACTGAACCTCTCTCTCGCATTGAGTCTCTCTCTCGCACTGATTCTCACTCTCTCACACTGAATCTCACTCTCGCACTGATTCTCTCTATCGCACTGATTCTCTCTCTCTCACACTGAGTCTCTCTCTCGCACTGAATCTCTCTGTTGCACTGAGTCTCTCTCTCGCACTGAATCTCTCTCTCCCACTGTGTTTCTCTCTCGCTCTGAATCTTTCTCTCTCGCACTGAATACTCTCTCACGCACTGAATCTCAATCTCGCACTGAATCTCTCCCTAGCACTGAATCTCTCTCTCACACTGAAGCTCTCTCTCTCGCACTGAATATCTCTCTCGCACGGAATCTCTCTCTCTCGCACTGAATCTCTCTCTCGCACTGAATCTCTCTCTTGCACTGAATCTCTCTCTCACACTGAATCTCTCTCTCTGGCACTGAATCTCACTTTCTCGCACTGAAACTCTCTCTCGCAATCAATCTCTCTCTCTCGCACTGAATCTCACTCTCGCACTGATTCTCTCTCTCGCACTGAATCTCTCTCTCGCACTGAATCTCTCTCTCTCGCACTGAATCTCTCTCTCGCACAGAATCTCTCTCTCTCGCACTGAATCTCTCTCTCTCGGACTGAATCCTCTCTCTCGCACTGAATCTCTCTCTCGCACTGAATCTCTCTCTCACACTGAATCTCTCTCTCTCGCACTGAATCTCTCTGTCGCACTGAATCTCTCTCTCTCGCACTGAATCTCTCTTTCACGCACTGAATCTCTCTCTCGCACTCAATCTCTCTCTCTCGCACTGAATCTCTCTCTCGCACTGATTCTGTCTCTCGCACTAAATCTCTCTCTCGCACTGAATCACTCTCTCTCGCACTGAATCTCTCTCTCGCACTGAATCTCTCTCTCTCGCACTGAATCTCTCTCTCGCACTGAATCTCTCTCTCTCGCACTGAATCACTCTCTCTCGGACTGAATCCTATCTCTCGCACTGAATCTCTCTCTCGCACCGAATCTCTCTCTCACACTGAATCTGTCTCTCGCACTGAATCTCTCTCTCGCACTGAATCTCTCTCTCTCACACTGAATCTCTCTCTCGCACTGAGTCTCTCTCTCGCACTGATTCTCTCGCTCACAGTGAATCTCTCTTACTCGCACTGAATCTCTCTCTCGCACTGAATCTCTCTCTCGCACTGAAACTCTCTCTCGCACTGAATCTGTCTCTCTCGCACTGAATCTCTCTCTCGCACTGAATCTCTCTCTCTCGCACTGAATCTCTCTCTCGCACTGAATCTCTCCATCTCGCACTGAATCCCTCTCCCCCGGACTGAATCCTCTCTCTCGCACTGAATCTCTCTCTAGCACTGAATCTCTCTCTCACACTGAATCTCTCTCTCTCGCACTGAATCTCTCTGTCGCACTGAATCTCTCTCTCTCACACTGAATCTCTCTCGCGCACTGAATCCTCTCTCTCACACTGAATCTCTCTCTCTCGCACTGAATCCTCTCTCTCGCACTGAATCTCTCTCTTGCACTGAATCTCTCTCTCGCACTGAATCTCTCTCTCGCAAAATATCTCTCTTTCTCGCACTGAATCTCTCTCTCGCACTGAATCTCTCTTTCTCGCACTGAATCTCTCTCTCGCACTCAATCTCTCTCTCGCACTGAATCTCTCTCTCGCACTCATTCTGTCTCTCGCACTGAATCTCTCTCTCGCACTGAATCTCTCCCTCGCTCTGAATCTCTCTCTCGCACTGAATCTCTCTCTCGCACTGAATCTCTCTCTCTCACTCTGAAACTCTCTCTCTCACTGAATCTCTCTCTCTCGCACTGAATCTCTCTCTCTCGGACTGAATCCTCTCTCTCGCACTGAATCTCTTTCGCACTGAATCTCTCTCTCACACTGAATCTGTCTCTCGCACTGAATCTCTCCCTCGCACTGAATCTCTCTCTCTTGCACTGATTCTCTCTCTCGCACTGAGTCTCTCTCTCTCGCACTGATTCTCTCTCTCGCTCTGAATCTCTCTCTCGCACTGAATGTCTCTCTCACAGTGAATCTCTCACTCTCGCACTGAATCTCTCTCTCGCACTGAGTCTCTCTCTCTCGCACTGAATCGCTCTCTCTCGCACTGAATCTCTCTCGCTCGCACTGAATCTCTCTCTCGCACTGAAACTCTCTCACTCGCACTGAATCTCTCTCTCGCACTGAATCACTCTCTCGCACAGAATCTCTCTCTCTCGCACTGAATCACTCTCTCGCACTGAACCTCTCTCTCGCACTGAGTCTCTCTCTCGCACTGATTCTCACTCTCTCACACTGAATCTCTCTCTCGCACTGATTCTCTCTATCGCACTGATTCTCTCTCTCTCACACTGAGTCTCTCTCTCGCACTGAGTCTCTCTCTCGCTCTGAATCTCTCTCTCTCGCACTGAATCTCTCTCTCGCGCTGAATCTCTCTCTTGCACTGAGTCTCTCTCTCGCACTGATTCTCTCTCGCACTGAATCACTCTCTCGCACAGACTCTCTCTCTCTCGCATTGAATCACTCTCTCGCACTGAACCTCTCTCTCGCACTGAGTCTCTCTCTCGCACTGATTCTCACTCTCTCACACTGAATCTCTCTCTCGCACTGATTCTCTCTATCGCGCTGATTCTCTCTCTCACACTGAGTCTCTCTCTCGCACTGAGTCTCTCTCTCGCTCTGAATCTCTCTCTCTCGCACTGAATCACTCTCTCGCACTGAACCTCTCTCTCGCACTGAGTCTCTCTCTCGCACTGATTCTCACTCTCTCACACTGAATCTCTCTCTCGCACTGATTCTCTCTATCGCACTGATTCTCTCTCTCTCACACTGAGTCTCTCTCTCGCACTGAATCTCTCTCTCGCACTGAATCTCTCTCTCTCTCGCACTGAATCTCTCTCTCACATTGAATCTCTCTCTCGCACAGAATCTCTCTCTCTCGCACTGAATACTCTCTCACGCACTGAATCTCAATCTCGCACTGAATCTCTCCCTAGCACTGAATCTCTCTCTCACACTGAATCTCTCTCTCTCGCACTGAATATCTCTCTCGCACGGAATCTCTCTCTCTCGCACTGAATCTCTCTCTCGCACTGAATCTCTCTCTTGCACTGAATCTCTCTCTCACACTGAATCTCTCTCTCTGGCACTGAATCTCACTTTCTCGCACTGAAACTCTCTCTCGCAATCAATCTCTCTCTCTCGCACTGAATCTCACTCTCGCACTGATTCTCTCTCTCGCACTGAATCTCTCTCTCGCACTGAATCTCTCTCTCTCGCACTGAATCTCTCTCTCGCACAGAATCTCTCTCTCTCGCACTGAATCTCTCTCTCTCGGACTGAATCCTCTCTCTCGCACTGAATCTCTCTCTCGCACTGAATCTCTCTCTCACACTGAATCTCTCTCTCTCGCACTGAATCTCTCTGTCGCACTGAATCTCTCTCTCTCGCACTGAATCTCTCTTTCACGCACTGAATCTCTCTCTCGCACTCAATCTCTCTCTCTCGCACTGAATCTCTCTCTCGCACTGATTCTGTCTCTCGCACTAAATCTCTCTCTCGCACTGAATCACTCTCTCTCGCACTGAATCTCTCTCTCTCACTGAATCTCTCTCTCTCGCACTGAATCTCTCTCTCGCACTGAATCTCTCTCTCTCGCACTGAATCACTCTCTCTCGGACTGAATCCTATCTCTCGCACTGAATCTCTCTCTCGCACCGAATCTCTCTCTCACACTGAATCTGTCTCTCGCACTGAATCTCTCGCTCGCACTGAATCTCTCTCTCTCACACTGAATCTCTCTCTCGCACTGAGTCTCTCTCTCGCACTGATTCTCTCGCTCACAGTGAATCTCTCTTACTCGCACTGAATCTCTCTCTCGCACTGAGTCTCTCTCTCTCGCACTGAATCTCTCTCTCGCACTGAATCTCTCTCTCGCACTGAATCTGTCTCTCTCGCACTGAATCTCTCTCTCGCACTGAATTTCTCTCTCTCGCACTGAATCTCTCTCTCGCACTGAATCTCTCCATCTCGCACTGAATCCCTCTCCCCCGGACTGAATCCTCTCTCTCGCACTGAATCTCTCTCTAGCACTGAATCTCTCTCTCACACTGAATCTCTCTCTCTCGCACTGAATCTCTCTGTCGCACTGAATCTCTCTCTCTCACACTGAATCTCTCTCGCGCACTGAATCCTCTCTCTCACACTGAATCTCTCTCTCTCGCACTGAATCCTCTCTCTCGCACTGAATCTCTCTCTTGCACTGAATCTCTCTCTCGCACTGAATCTCTCTCTCGCAAAATATCTCTCTTTCTCGCACTGAATCTCTCTCTCGCACTGAATCTCTCTTTCTCGCACTGAATCTCTCTCTCGCACTCAATCTCTCTCTCGCACTGAATCTCTCTCTCGCACTCATTCTGTCTCTCGCACTGAATCTCTCTCTCGCACTGAATCTCTCCCTCGCTCTGAATCTCTCTCGCACTGAATCTCTCTCTCGCACTGAATCTCTCTCTCTCACTCTGAAACTCTCTCTCTCACTGAATCTCTCTCTCTCGCACTGAATCTCTCTCTCTCGGACTGAATCCTCTCTCTCGCACTGAATCTCTTTCGCACTGAATCTCTCTCTCACACTGAATCTGTCTCTCGCACTGAATCTCTCCCTCGCACTGAATCTCTCTCTCTTGCACTGATTCTCTCTCTCGCACTGAGTCTCTCTCTCTCGCACTGATTCTCTCTCTCGCTCTGAATCTCTCTCTCGCACTGAATGTCTCTCTCACAGTGAATCTCTCACTCTCGCACTGAATCTCTCTCTCGCACTGAGTCTCTCTCTCTCGCACTGAATCGCTCTCTCTCGCACTGAATCTCTCTCGCTCGCACTGAATCTCTCTCTCGCACTGAAACTCTCTCACTCGCACTGAATCTCTCTCTCACACTGAATCACTCTCTCGCACTGAATCTCTCTCTCTCGCACTGAATCACTCTCTCGCACTGAACCTCTCTCTCGCACTGAGTCTCTCTCTCGCACTGATTCTCACTCTCTCACACTGAATCTCTCTCTCGCACTGATTCTCTCTATCGCACTGATTCTCTCTCTCTCACACTGAGTCTCTCTCTCGCACTGAGTCTCTCTCTCGCTCTGAATCTCTCTCTCTCGCACTGAATCTCTCTCTCGCGCTGAATCTCTCTCTTGCACTGAGTCTCTCTCTCGCACTGATTCTCTCTCGCACTGAATCACTCTCTCGCACAGACTCTCTCTCTCTCGCATTGAATCACTCTCTCGCACTGAACCTCTCTCTCGCACTGAGTCTCTCTCTCGCACTGATTCTCACTCTCTCACACTGAATCTCTCTCTCGCACTGATTCTCTCTATCGCACTGATTCTCTCTCTCACACTGAGTCTCTCTCTCGCACTGAGTCTCTCTCTCGCTCTGAATCACTCTCTCTCGCACTGAATCACTCTCTCGCACTGAACCTCTCTCTCGCACTGAGTCTCTCTCTCGCACTGATTCTCACTCTCTCACACTGAATCTCTCTCTCGCACTGATTCTCTCTATCGCACTGATTCTCTCTCTCTCACACTGAGTCTCTCTCTCGCACTGAATCTCTCTCTCGCACTGAATCTTTCTCTCCCACTGCGTTTCTCTCTCGCTCTGAATCTCTCTCTCTCACACTGAATCCTCTCTCTCGCACTGAATCTCAATCTCGCACTGAATCTCTCCCTCGCACTGAATCTCTCTCTCACACTGAATCTCTCTCTCTCGCACTGAATATCTCTCTCGCACTGAATCTGTCTCTCTCGCACTGAATCTCTCTTTGGCACTGAATCCTCTCTCTCGCACTGATTCTCTCTTTCTCGCACTGAATCTCTCTCTCGCACTCAATCTCTCTCTCGCACTGAATCTCTCTCTCGCACTCATTCTGTCTCTCGCACTGAATCTCTCTCTCGCACTGAATCTCTCCCTCGCTCTGAATCTCTCTCTCGCACTGAATCTCTCTCTCGCACTGAATCTCTCTCTCTCACTCTGAAACTCTCTCTCTCACTGAATCTCTCTCTCTCGCACTGAATCTCTCTCTCTCGGACTGAATCCTCTCTCTCGCACTGAATCTCTTTCGCACTGAATCTCTCTCTCACACTGAATCTGTCTCTCGCACTGAATCTCTCCCTCGCACTGAATCTCTCTCTCTTGCACTGATTCTCTCTCTCGCACTGAGTCTCTCTCTCTCACACTGATTCTCTCTCTCGCTCTGAATCTCTCTCTCGCACTGAATGTCTCTCTCACAGTGAATCTCTCACTCTCGCACTGAATCTCTCTCTCGCACTGAGTCTCTCTCTCTCGCACTGAATCGCTCTCTCTCGCACTGAATCTCTCTCGCTCGCACTGAATCTCTCTCTCGCACTGAAATTCTCTCACTCGCACTGAATCTCTCTCTCGCACTGAATCACTCTCTCGCACAGAATCTCTCTCTCTCGCACTGAATCACTCTCTCGCACTGAACCTCTCTCTCGCACTGAGTCTCTCTCTCGCACTGATTCTCACTCTCTCACACTGAATCTCTCTCTCGCACTGATTCTCTCTATCGCACTGATTCTCTCTCTCTCACACTGAGTCTCTCTCTCGCACTGAGTCTCTCTCTCGCTCTGAATCTCTCTCTCTCGCACTGAATCTCTCTCTCGCGCTGAATCTCTCTCTTGCACTGAGTCTCTCTCTCGCACTGATTCTCTCTCGCACTGAATCACTCTCTCGCACAGACTCTCTCTCTCTCGCATTGAATCACTCTCTCGCACTGAACCTCTCTCTCGCACTGAGTCTCTCTCTCGCACTGATTCTCACTCTCTCACACTGAATCTCTCTCTCGCACTGATTCTCTCTATCGCACTGATTCTCTCTCTCACACTGAGTCTCTCTCTCGCACTGAGTCTCTCTCTCGCTCTGAATCTCTCTCTCTCGCACTGAATCTCTCTCTCTCTCGCACTGAATCTCTCTCTCACATTGAATCTCTCTCTCGCACAGAATCTCTCTCTCTCGCACTGAATCTCTCTCTCGCACTGAACCTCTCTCTCGCACTGAGTCTCTCTATCGCACTGATTCTCTCTCTCTCACACTGAGTCTCTCTCTCGCACTGAATCTCTCTGTTGCACTGAGTCTCTCTCTCGCACTGAATCTCTCTCTCCCACTGTGTTTCTCTCTCGCTCTGAATCTTTCTCTCTCGCACTGAATACTCTCTCACGCACTTAATCTCAATCTCGCACTGAATCTCTCCCTAGCACTGAAACTCTCTCTCACACTGAATCTCTCTCTCTCGCACTGAATATCTCTCTCGCACGGAATCTCTCTCTCTCGCACTGAATCTCTCTCTCGCACTGAATCTCTCTCTTGCACTGAATCTCTCTCTCACACTGAATCTCTCTCTCTGGCACTGAATCTCACTTTCTCGCACTGAAACTCTCTCTCGCAATCAATCTCTCTCTCTCGCACTGAATCTCACTCTCGCACTGATTCTCTCTCTCGCACTGAATCTCTCTCTCGCACTGAATCTCTCTCTCTCGCACTGAATCTCTCTCTCGCACAGAATCTCTCTCTCTCGCACTGAATCTCTCTCTCTCGGACTGAATCCTCTCTCTCGCACTGAATCTCTCTCTCGCACTGAATCTCTCTCTCGCACTGAATCTCTCTCTCTCGCACTGAATCTCTCTGTCGCACTGAATCTCTCTCTCTTGCACTGAATCTCTCTTTCACGCACTGAATCTCTCTCTCGCACTCAATCTCTCTCTCTCGCACTCAATCTCTCTCTCGCACTGATTCTGTCTCTCGCACTAAATCTCTCTCTCGCACTGAATCACTCTCTCTCGCACTGAATCTCTCTCTCGCATGAATCTCTCTCTCTCGCACTGAATCTCTCTCTCGCACTGAATCTCTCTCTCTCGCACTGAATCACTCTCTCTCGGACTGAATCTTATCTCTCGCACTGAATCTCTCTCTCGCACCGAATCTCTCTCTCACACTGAATCTGTCTCTCGCACTGAATCTCTCTCTCGCACTGAATCTCTCTCTCTCACACTGAATCTCTCTCTCGCACTGAGTCTCTCTCTCGCACTGATTCTCTCGCTCACAGTGAATCTCTCTTACTCGCACTGAATCTCTCTCTCGCACTGAGTCTCTCTCTCTCGCACTGAATCTCTCTCTCGCACTGAATATCTCTCTCGCACTGAATCTGTCTCTCTCGCACTGAATCTCTCTCTCTCACACTGAATCTCTCTCGCGCACTGAATCCTCTCTCTCACACTGAATCTCTCTCTCTCGCACTGAATCCTCTCTCTCGCACTGAATCTCTCTCTTGCACTGAATCTCTCTCTCGCACTGAATCTCTCTCTCGCAAAATATCTCTCTTTCTCGCACTGAATCTCTCTCTCGCACTGAATCTCTCTTTCTCGCACTGAATCTCTCTCTCGCACTCAATCTCTCTCTCGCACTGAATCTCTCTCTCGCACTCATTCTGTCTCTCGCACTGAATCTCTCTCTCGCACTGAATCTCTCCCTCGCTCTGAATCTCTCTCTCGCACTGAATCTCTCTCTCGCACTGAATCTCTCTCTCTCACTCTGAAACTCTCTCTCTCACTGAATCTCTCTCTCTCGCACTGAATCTCTCTCTCTCGGACTGAATCCTCTCTCTCGCACTGAATCTCTTTCGCACTGAATCTCTCTCTCACACTGAATCTGTCTCTCGCACTGAATCTCTCCCTCGCACTGAATCTCTCTCTCTTGCACTGATTCTCTCTCTCGCACTGAGTCTCTCTCTCTCGCACTGATTCTCTCTCTCGCTCTGAATCTCTCTCTCGCACTGAATGTCTCTCTCACAGTGAATCTCTCACTCTCGCACTGAATCTCTCTCTCGCACTGAGTCTCTCTCTCTCGCACTGAATCGCTCTCTCTCGCACTGAATCTCTCTCGCTCGCACTGAATCTCTCTCTCGCACTGAAACTCTCTCACTCGCACTGAATCTCTCTCTCGCACTGAATCACTCTCTCGTACAGAATCTCTCTCTCTCGCACTGAATCACTCTCTCGCACTGAACCTCTCTCTCGCACTGAGTCTCTCTCTCGCACTGATTCTCACTCTCTCACACTGAATCTCTCTCTCGCACTGATTCTCTCTATCGCACTGATTCTCTCTCTCTCACACTGAGTCTCTCTCTCGCACTGAGTCTCTCTCTCGCTCTGAATCTCTCTCTCTCGCACTGAATCTCTCTCTCGCGCTGAATCTCTCTCTTGCACTGAGTCTCTCTCTCGCACTGATTCTCTCTCGCACTGAATCACTCTCTCGCACAGACTCTCTCTCTCTCGCATTGAATCACTCTCTCGCACTGAACCTCTCTCTCGCACTGACTCTCTCTCTCGCACTGATTCTCACTCTCTCACACTGAATCTCTCTCTCGCACTGATTCTCTCTATCGCACTGATTCTCTCTCTCACACTGAGTCTCTCTCTCGCACTGAGTCTCTCTCTCGCTCTGAATCTCTCTCTCGCACTGAATCACTCTCTCGCACTGAACCTCTCTCTCGCACTGAGTCTCTCTCTCGCACTGATTCTCACTCTCTCACACTGAATCTCTCTCTCGCACTGATTCTCTCTATCGCACTGATTCTCTCTCTCTCACACTGAGTCTCTCTCTCGCACTGAATCTCTCTCTCGCACTGAATCTCTCTCTCCCACTGCGTTTCTCTCTCGCTCTGAATCTCTCTCTCTCACACTGAATCCTCTCTCTCGCACTGAATCTCAATCTCGCACTGAATCTCTCCCTCGCACTGAATCTCTCTCTCACACTGAATCTCTCTCTCTCGCACTGAATATCTCTCTCGCACTGAATCTGTCTCTCTCGCACTGAATCTCTCTTTGGCACTGAATCCTCTCTCTCGCACTGAATCTCAATCTCACACTGAATCGCTCCCTAGCACTGAATCTCTCACTCACACTGAATCACACTCTCTCGCACTGAATCTCTCTCTCGCACTGAATCTCTCTCTCGCACTGAATCTCTCTCTCTCGCACTGAATCTCTCTCTCGCACTGAATCTCTCTCTCTCGCACTGAATCTCTCTCTCGCACTGAATCTCTCCATCTCGCTCTGAATCACTCTCCCTCGGAAGAATCCTCTCTCTCGCACTGAATCTCTCTCTAGCACTGAATCTCTCTCTCACACTGAATCTCTCTCTCTCGCACTGAATCTCTCTGTCGCACTGAATCTCTCTCTCTCACACTGAATCTCTCTCGCGCATTGAATCCTCTCTCTCACAATGAATCTCTCTCTCACGCACTGAATCCTCTCTCTCGCACTGAATCTCTCTCTTGCACTGAATCTCTCTCTCGCACTGAATCTCTCTCTCGCAAAATATCTCTCTTTCTCGCACTCAATCTCTCTCTCGCACTCAATCTCTCTCTCGCACTGAATCTCTCTCTCTCGCACTGAATATCTCTCTCGCACTGAATCTGTCTCTCTCGCACTGAATCTCTCTTTGGCACTGAATCCTCTCTCTCGCACTGAATCTCAATCTCGCACTGAATCTCTCCCTAGCACTGAATCTCTCTCTCACACTGAATCACACTCTCTCGCACTGAATCTCTCTCTCACACTGAATCTCTCTCTCTGGCACTGAATCTCACTTTCTCGCACTGAATCTCTCTCTCGCACTGAATCTCTCTCTCTCGCACTGAACCTCACTCTCTCGCACTGAATCCCTCTCTTGCACTGAGTCTCTCTCTCTCGCACTGAATCCTCTCTCTCGCACTGAATCTCAATCTCGCACTGAATCTCTCCCTCGCACTGAATCTCTCTCTCACACTGAATCTCTCTCTCTCGCACTGAATATCTCTCTCGCACTGAATCTGTCTCTCTCGCACTGAATCTCTCTTTGGCACTGAATCCTCTCTCTCGCACTGAATCTCAATCTCGCACTGAATCTCTCCCGAGCACTGAATCTCTCTCTCACACTGAATCACACTCTCTCGCACTGAATCTCTCTCTCACACTGAATCTCTCTCTCGCACTGAATCTCTCTCTCTCGCACTGAACCTCACTCTCTCGCACTGAATCCCTCTCTTGCACTGAGTCTCTCTCTCGCACTCAATCTCTCTCTCTCGCACTGCATCTCTCTCTCGCACTGAATCTGTCTTTCTCGCACAGAATCTCTCTCTCTGGCACTGAATCTCAATTTCTCACACTGAATCTCTCTCTCGCACTCAATCTCTCTCTCTCGCACTGCATCTCTCTCTCGCACTGAATCTGTCTCTCGCACTGAATCTCTCTCTCGCACTGAATCTCTCTCTCTCGCTCTGAATCTCTCTCACGCACTGAATCCCTCTCTCTCGCACTGAATCTCTCTCTCGCACTGAGTCTCAATCTCTCGCACTGAATCTCTCTCTCGCACTGAATCTCTCTCTCTCGCACAGAATCTCTCTCTCGCACTGAATCTCTCTCTCTCTCGCACTGAATCTCTCTCTCACATTGAATCTCTCTCTCGCACAGAATCTCTCTCTCTCGCACTGAATCTCTCTCTCGCACTGAACCTCTCTCTCGCACTGAGTCTCTCTCTCGCACTGATTCTCACTCTCTCACACTGAATCTCACTCTCGCACTGATTCTCTCTATCGCACTGATTCTCTCTCTCTCACACTGAGTCTCTCTCTCGCACTGAATCTCTCTGTTGCACTGAGTCTCTCTCTCGCACTGAATCTCTCTCTCCCACTGTGTTTCTCTCTCGCTCTGAATCTTTCTCTCTCGCACTGAATACTCTCTCACGCACTGAATCTCAATCTCGCACTGAATCTCTCCCTAGCACTGAATCTCTCTCTCACACTGAATCTCTCTCTCTCGCACTGAATATCTCTCTCGCACGGAATCTCTCTCTCTCGCACTGAATCTCTCTCTCGCACTGAATCTCTCTCTTGCACTGAATCTCTCTCTCACACTGAATCTCTCTCTCTGGCACTGAATCTCACTTTCTCGCACTGAAACTCTCTCTCGCAATCAATCTCTCTCTCTCGCACTGAATCTCACTCTCGCACTGATTCTCTCTCTCTCGCACTGAATCTCTCTCTCGCACTGAATCTCTCTCTCTCGCACTGAATCTCTCTCTCGCACAGAATCTCTCTCTCTCGCACTGAATCTCTCTCTCTCGGACTGAATCCTCTCTCTCGCACTGAATCTCTCTCTCGCACTGAATCTCTCTCTCACACTGAATCTCTCTCTCTCGCACTGAATCTCTCTGTCGCACTGAATCTCTCTCTCTCGCACTGAATC